>NW_004444036.1:5480435-5482463 GCF_000243295.1 Trichechus manatus latirostris
GTCTTTGATCTTCATCAGTAAGTGCTTCAAGTCCTCTTCACTTTCAGCAAGCAAGGTTGTGTCATCTGCATGACTCAGGTTGTTAATGAGTCTTCCTCTAATCCTGATGCCTTGTTCTTTTTCATATAGTCCGGTTTCTTGGATTATTTGCTCAACATACAGATTAAATAAGTATGGTGAAAAGATACAACCATGACACACACCTTCCCTAACTTTAAACAACACAGTATCCCCTTGTTCTGTCTAAATGACTGCCTCTTGATCTATGTACAGGTTCCTCATGAGCACAATTAAGTGTTCTGGAATTCTCATTCTTCGCAATGTTATCAATAATTTTTTATGATCCACACAGTCGAACGTCTCTGCATAGTGAGTAAAACACAGGTATACAGGATGGAACATACCATATTTAATTTAGATGATTCAAAAGATGAAAATTTGAACTTGGAGTTGATTTAAGACTTTTGGGATGATGTGATGTGGTGAATATGTTTTGCATGTGGCAAGGACATGAATTTTGGGGAGTCAAGCAGTAGAGTGTTATGGATTGAATTATGTCCCCCAAAATATGTGTTATAAATCATTGTAAATCTTAACCTCTATGCTTCTAGTTATAATCCCTTTTGGGAATGGTTGTCTTTGTTATGTTAATGAGGCAGGATTAATGTAGGATATATCTTGAGTCAATCACTTTTGAGAGATAAAAGAGATTAAACAAGCAAGCAGAGGAGAGATGTGGTATGGTAGATGGCAAAACACATGGAGATCTCCAAGGAACCAGGAAGCAGAAATTGAAGAGAACAACCTTCCTCCAGAGCTGACAGAGAGAGAAAGCCTTTCCCTAGAGCTACCACTCTGAATTCAGACTTCTAGCCTCCTAAACTGTGAGAAAATAAATTTCTACTTCTTAAAGCCATCCATTTGTAGTATTTCTGTTATGGCAGCACTAGGTAACTCAGACAATAGCCTTTCCCTCCTACATTTTATTTCCTATGAGTGACTGCTTTTTTGACCTTGAACTTTCTATGACAATGACTTTTCCTTCTGACATATTGAATTTACTGAATTGGATTTTGGTATGCTGCTGTGGGTGCTTTGTTGTGTTTGCTGCAAAGCTATTATTGAGGTCATTGTATGTTACACAGTGTTCTCTTTATAAAGTTTCTCAGTAGTAGTCTCTTTGTGATGTTGGTATCAAAAAAGAGTTGTATTTTTTTTAATGCACTGGCTGCTAGAAACTTAAAATAAAAATTTGTGGCCCATAGTTAACAAGTGCATTTCATAGTATTCATTTTGTGTATTAGCTTCACTCTTGGCTCTAATTTAGATCCATGATTTCTCTTTGCCTCATCTTTCTCACTTAATGTGTGTATGGTATATATCTTTATGTTTGTTGATGTGATCTTTTATATGGAGGAATATCTCCAGTAGATAATAAATGCACATTTGTAATTGATATTCAGATTACTACAGCGGAAGTATAAATGGTTCATAGAGAAAGAAACCTTAGGAGACAACAAAAAATATTAAATTTTGTTTCTTAAAAAAATTCAGATTCCTCCATGTGGCAGAATAGTAGAAATGAATTTAAATGATGAGAGAAATACTGTGAGATTTCTCTTGTACAAGAGATCTTAAACATAATTTTAATTAATTAGCCTAAGGAAATAAGCTCTTGCAGTTATAAAATGAGATTTGAAAAGTTTATTAAAAATCATGATAAATAAAAACTAGTGTCTTAGTCATCTAGTGCTGCTGTAACAGAAATACCACAAGTGAATGACTTTAACAAAGAAAAATTTATTCTCTCACAGTCCAGTAGGCTACAAGTCCAAATTCAGGGCATCAGCTCCAGGGAAAGGCTTTCTCTGTCGGCTCTGGAGGAAGGTCCTTGTCATCAATCTTCCCTCGGTCTGGGAGCTTCTCTGCGCAGGAACCTCAGGTCCGAAAGATGCGCTCTGCTCCCGGCACTGCTTTCTTGGTGGCATGAGGTTCCCAATTCTCTGCTTGCTTCCCTTTCCTTTTATC
>NW_004444036.1:5482563-5562684 GCF_000243295.1 Trichechus manatus latirostris
CTCAGGTCCGAAAGATGCGCTCTGCTCCCGGCACTGCTTTCTTGGTGGCATGAGGTTCCCAATTCTCTGCTTGCTTCCCTTTCCTTTTATCTCTTGTAAAAGGTGGTGCAGGCCACACCCTAGGGAAACTCCCTTTACATTGGATCAGGGATGTGACCTGGGTAAGAATGGTGTTACAATCCTACCCTAATCCTCTTTAACATAAAATTACAATCACAAAATAGAGGATACCCACACAATTCTGGGAATCATGGCCCAGCCAAATTGATACACACATTTTTTGGAGGACATAATTCAAACCATGACATTCCACCCTTTGGCTTCCAAAAAATCATATCCTTGCAATGTGGAAAACATATTTACCCCATCATGTCATAGCAAAAGTCTTAACTCCAAGTCCAAAATCCAAAAATTCCTCTTCATCTGTGAAATCTAGAATACAAGTTATCTGCTTCCAAAGGTACAATGGCAGAACAGGCACAAGCTACACATTTCCATTACAAATGGGAGAAACTGGAGGGAAAGAAGGGATAACAGGCACCAAGCAAGTCAGCAGAGCACATTACATTAGCCCTCAAAGCTTTGAAAATAATCCTCTGTTCTGTGAGACAATTTACACAATGGCCCTGCCCTCCAGACTCTAGGTATTGGCCACAGTCTCCAGATTCTGAGTGGACGCCCCTCGGCCCTAGGCTTCAGCTCCGCCTTCCAGGCCCATTGGGACAGCAACTCTGCACCCTCGGCTTTAGGCACACCATTCTCCCAGTCCATCTGAGTGGCGACTTGACCCTTAGAAGCACTAGAGGCCATGGCTCCACCCTTTGAAACCCCTGAGGTCATGGCAGTACCCTTTGAGACCGAGGCAGCTCCACTTCTTGTGTTCCTTGTCTCTTCAGCTTCTGCTTCCTGTGGCCTCTCGGCCCTCGGGCCTCACGCCCACATCTGCTCTGCTGGGGCAAGTGTTCCAAAGCTGGGTCGCTCTACCAATAAGTGCCTGGAAGCACCCCACTCTGCCAGGAAGCCTCCTGCACACAGGCACTCGGCTCTCTCGCTTCGTGGGTCAGCTCCCGCACCATCTTGCTCTGGTTTCCTGGTTCTGCTGCTGCTGGTCCTCTGCCACTGCCACACCTCTATCCATTCACAGTTTCAAAACTGCTTCCACATTTTAGGTATCTGTTAGAGCAGCACCCAACTCCTGGTACCAAATTCTGTCTTAGTCATCTAGTGCTACTATAACAGAAATACCGCAAGTGAATGGCTTTAACAAAGAAAAATTTATTGTCTCACAGTCCAGTAGGCTACAAGTCCAAATTCAGGGCATCAGCTCCAGGGAAAGGCTTTCTTTGTCAGCTCTGGAGGAATGTCGTTGTCATCAATCTTCCCTTGGTCTAGGAGCTTCTCTGTGCAAGAACCTCAGGTCCGAAAGATGCGCTCTGCTCCCGGCACTGCTTTCTTGGTGGCATGAGGTTCCCAATTCTCTGCTTGCTTCCCTTTCCTTTTATCTCTTACAAGAGATAAAAGGTGGTGCAGGCCACACCCTAGGGAAACTCCCTTTACATTGGATCAGGGATGTGACCTTGGTAAGGGTGGTGCTATAATCCCACCCTAATCCTCTTTAACATAAAATTACAATCACAAAATGGAGGACAACCACACAATTCTGGGAATCGTGGCCCAGCCAAATTGATATACACGTTTTTGGGGGGCATAATTCAAACCATGACAACTAGATTTTAAATCTTTTTTAATTGACTTTTTATTGCTGTATTGACATTTTATTTCTCTTTCTCAAAAACCAGATTCTTAGCTACTTGGTATTAGAAGTGAATGACAACATAAATGGCATTGAAGAAGTTTAGAAATGAATGCAATATATTTACTCTGGCCATTTTGCATTCCAGCTAGTGAGAATTTAAAGATACTTTCTGATGATGATCGATATATAAATGGCATTAGCCAATCAGTTCAGCTCAGAAAGTGCGTTTGTATTTTCATGCTATCATTCCACTTCCTGTTCTGACCTTGTATGCAAAGATGGCCCAGCCTCCACTAGAAGGTTGTATACTTGTGTACTACTTTTCTCACAGCGTTGTTGTTGTTAGGTGCCATGTAGTCAGTTTTTGACTGACAGCGACCCAATGTGACAGAGTGGGACTGCCCTATAGAGTTTTCTAGGTTGTAATCTTTATGGCGGCAGATCGCCAGGTCTTTCTTATGTGAAGTAACTGGGTGTGTTCTAACTTCCAACCTTTCAGGTAGCAGCCGAGCACTTAACCTTTGTGCCACCAGGGCCCCTTTTCTCCCAATAAAAAAAAACCATTGCTGTCGAGTCAATTCCAACTCATAGCAACCCTATAGGACAGAGTAGAACTGCCCCACGAGTTTCAAGGCTGTAATATTTATGGGAGCAGACTGCCACATCTTTCTCCTGCAAAGCAGCTGGTAGGTTCAGGACTCCCAAGGAGTGGCTGATGGTTTTGAACCGCCAACCTTTCGGTTAGCAGATGAGCGCTTAACCACTGTGCCACCAATGCTCCTCAAATGCAAATATAGTGGGATCTATATTAAAAAATATAGCTCTGCATTCCTAGATTAAATCACAAAGACTACCATTACTTTTTAGTGGCAATTATCCTCAGATAATAAGGACTTCCTGTAAAACAGTCACAGAATACAAATTTTCACCTATTAATTCATAAACACACACACAAACACACATATACATATAAAAAATATCCAAATGCTAGTGAGAATCTGATAAAATCAGAATGGTTATCCTTTACTGTACAACCTTTTTTGAAAGCAATTTTCAGGCTGTATCAAGACTTGAAAACATTAATACTAACTAACCTCTATGTAGTATTTGCAATATGCCTTAGGCACTGTTTTAAATACTCTCAATAATAAACTAACTCATTTGGTCCCCCTGACAACCTTATGAGGTGGGTATTATTACTATCATTTCCATTTTACAAATGAAGAAACCAAAGTACAGAGACGTTAGGTGACTTGCCCAAAGTGACACAGTTAGAAAGATTTGTTTGAGTCAGGATTCGAACCCTGGCGGTCTGGCTCCCAACTCTGTATTCGTCAACTCTTTGGAATCTAGTTTACAGAAAAACTCAAGACACAATAATATTTTTATAGAAAGTGTTTATTGTAGCATTATATATATAATAATGAAAAATAGGAAATAATAGGGTAATGCTTCAGTAAACTATGGTGCACTCACAGGATGAAGTATTTGCTATTCGTAGTTACTATTAGAAATTATGTTTGTGAATATGTAATTTATAAATAGATTGTATTTATGAGTATACCTAAAATATTTATGTGCTGATGTTAAATGAAAAATTCTAAATGATAAGTAAAAACCAGATAAAAAGCATTATAAACATAGAAAGAATTTTCACTATTGAAAATTGAAAAGGGGAATATTCTATAATTTTTAATATTTATTGTGTTTGATAAGATAAGAGCTGATTTTGTTTAGTTCCAAATATCTTCCCAATTTTCTTCAATTAGTTTGCATTGCTTATATATGAAAAAAAATTTCTATTCTATTATATTTATAATCCTGATGGCTTTTAATGGATAGTTTTATAGTACACATAGTGAAATAGTCAAAAGTGACTTGGACAGTCCTTAAAACTAGATTTTCTGTTCATTAGCTCTAAAATTGGAGAGAGTTGTTTATCTTTAAAATTACAAAGTTAACAAAAAAAATAATAATAAAATTACAAAGTTGGAGACTATGAAGACCAGAAAGTCAGGGGTGGGGGGGTGCAGTTTTAGGCAGGGATGGCTGTTAATATGAAATGTGAGAATGAATAAAAGGAGACTGAACAGCTTGTGTTTCCTTGGAATTTGCCATTAAATATAATGGAGCAGATGGCAGAGTGCAACCATAAAGCATAGAAGGAAACACAGATAATCAATATAATATATATCTTAGTGATTGTCTTCTAAAGATAAATATTATTAGATTCGCCTCTACTGAGCTGCTATTTCCCTTTCAGCTATGCTTTGTCCCTGATTACACATTCCTTGGTATGTTGGAGACTGTTTTTGCTCTGCACCAATCCATGTTTTATATAGTAATTCAGTTACAGGGAATCTGGATTTCTCTTCAGTCCTTCACACTACTTCTTCTCACTCCCACCTTTCACCACAGCCTTGGAATCTGGAGAGAAAAGCACTCCTGAGAAGCCATTTCAGACCTTGTTGTTTAGCAAACTTACTCTGCTTGTCGCAGCCCTACTGCTCTCTTTGGGAAGCCTGAAACACTTGTCAGCTTTGAGAAACTTATGGAAATCCCATGCCAGACATAACCATTAAAGTCACATTGTTTAAATCAGATTGTCGTGAGCTCAAATATACCTTTTACATAAGCCAACAGTGTGGTATAGTATATGGCTCTTGTTTTGTACTACCATTCTACCCCATTGTTTTTGTAAAGATAATGGGAGAAGTAAGTACAGTGAATGCCTATTTTATTATTTCTGTGTTAAGATTATCTTTTAGTTTCATAGTACTGTACAGACCATAAATGCTTTCTCTTCTCTTTCTTTTATCTCCAAGCTATTTTTTTCTTTACTTATTTAGATTTGATAATGAGTTAGGCTTGTTTTGGCATGTTAAGTATTTATCTCATAAACATTATGTGTAATTTTTTCCTGTCTTTAACTTTATAAGTTCTTTACTCCTAAATTCCATCTGGGCTGAGATTATTGTGCCTTCTATGCTATTCAGATTAGAAATGACTAAAACTGCACAAAGCCAATGGTTAGCTGAGGGGATTCTAGAAGAGAAAGGAAAGAGCTCATTTTAAACTGTGCCCCAACATCTATTATATTTATATAAGCATAGTTTTCCTCTCCTAATCACCCAAAACCTTGAGGATATATTTACGTACTAGGGTAACAGCATGCTCCACAATGAAATAAAAGTGATCATGTTGATATTTTATCTCTACAGAGTTCTTGAAATCAGTGGCACTTTAATGGCTTGAAAGTCCATAAAAGTAATTTTATATTTATTTTGGCCTTCAGAAGGTCCCTGATGCTGTGGAAAGGCAGCTTTTGCCAGTTTTAGCCTAGACTCTTCTCTTAAAGCTGTGGTCTTAGGTCAGTTACAAACTGAAATTTTGTGTGGCTGACATTTTGATTATAACTATAGCATTTGAACATACAGATTACGGCCAATCTCATTAAAACATGAATTCCGAGTTTTATAGATGGAAAGAATTAAGATTTTATATATTTTAACAACTTATCTTTTTCCCTTTTTAAGTCTGCTTTTCTTCATTTTCACAGTTAATATGCCCCTTCTATCTTGACCCCCTTCACTATCTTTATGATCAACCTAAAGCAGCATGCTAATACTGCTGCTGAAATAGGTATTGATTTCTTGAGTTGTGTATTAGATTATCTTCAGGTTATTTGACACTTTGGTGGTTAATTGCCTTGTAAATTATTTTAACTGCAAATTAGCTTCTCTACAACCAATGTCCCATGCAGGAAAGGGAAAGGAAAAATCCAGACAATATGATGGAGATAGAAAATGTTTGTCTTTCCTAGGGAAGGAAGAAAAATGTGTATATACTAAAGGGAATATAGCAATACATGAAAAATTAAAATACCTGTTTTTAGTGTTTCTGATTAAGATTTAGATAGACAATAAGTAAGTCGGTATGTGTATATGGATGTTCTTGGTAGCACTCCTTTGCTGAACACATCATACACTGCAAAATGCTTGCCTATTCAGACCCATTCTGAGGGTGTGATCCTTGTCCTGAAGGAATATTCTTTTCTGTTGGGGAGTCAAGTGAGGCAGAATAATGTAATAGAAAGAGCACCAGTCTGAAAGTTAGATTTGGCTTCCTGACGCGGTTCTGACACTTACTAGCTATGGACAAGTTAAATTAACCTCTCCTATTAAGTGGGGGGATTGGAGTATCTATGATTTCAAAGGTCTAAATGCCATAATTCTTCAGTGACTAATCCATAAAATCATTACAAAGCAGTATGGCCACATTAAGTGATAAATTGAGAAACTGTCTTCATCTGAGAACATTGTGTGATCAAAGACACTGTGTATGGATTTTTAAAAACTATGCTTGGAAGAAAGTGCATCTAGAATCCTCCATAGAAGGGAAGATGGCAAAACTTCGTCTCATGTACTTTGGACATGTTATCAGGAGAGACCAATCCCTGGAGAAGGACATCATGCTTGGTAAAGTAGAAAGTCAGTGAAAAAGAAGAAAACCCTCAACGAGATGGATTGACACAGTGGCTGCAACATTGGGCTCAAGCATAACAAGGGTTGTGAGGATGGCGCAGAAGCAGGCAGTGTTTCATACTGTTGTACATAGGGTTGCTATGAGTCGGAACTGACTTAATGACACCTAACAACAAGAAGTTACTGTAAACATAAAGATTTCTTCGACAAGGTAGTTGAATCAGTCTGGAAATAGAAACCATATAGTAATTTGAACAAGGGAAGTTTATGATAGGAGACTAATGATAAAGATGTAAAGTGAACACTAAAGGATACCCTAAGACTGAGGGAGAGTACCCAACGAAGGACAAATAGAACATCCTCCCCCAGTCTGAGGAACTCATTGGAGAAGGTATGCTTGCAGCTTCACTGAATTGCCTAGGCAAGCAGGAAACAACCTTCCAGGATACAGGCAAGTAGAAGCTGGTGGAAGGGCTCACAGAGAGATTTAGGGTGTCACTGCAGATGTGAGGCCTGTAGAGAATGGTGTCTATGTTGAGAGGGCCACAAGCTGGTGGCCAGTGAGCCTAGGCTGAGGCTTCAGGTCACTGAGGGACTGTGTGGTCTGGGCGCAGCTGAGGCAGAGGAGTACTAGATAGCCCCCCCACCCCCCCAGGCACCACTTATGTACCCTGCAGTAGGAACAAGAAAAAGCAAACTGCATAAAAGAACCAGGAAGAGAAGCCCCTTCTCCTGCAACGTCCCTCCAGCGCCCTCTACTGACAAAAACATAACTGTGCTCACTGTAAAGGAGAAGTAGTACTGAAAGATGAATTTGAAGCTGAGACCAATAAATTCATAACTGGCACAGTGAAGTTAGCTTTTCTCTCCATAAAACCATACATAGCAACTTCCAGTTTCCCTACATAAGTGAATAAATTGCTACCAAGTCTCTTCTTTTTTCCCTATTTGCCCATAAACTGTATATAGCAACTGGATTTTTCAGGAGCTCATCATTATACATGTTTTTTGAACCTAAAGCCTAAAGAAAAATGAAATCTTCCTCCGGATAATCTTTATCTTAGTTGAGCCACTGATATGTCTAGACCTTTTTTATCCTTGAACCTGGGAAGTAGTTTTCCCTCTAATGAGTGTACTCTAATCTGCTCAGGGACCCTGCATGTCTTTGTTTCCTGCCCATGAAACAGCAGACACATAGAACTGGAGATTTTGCCAGGTCCAATTCTGGTTTCCAGATGACGCTACATCCCTGTGCAGAAACGAGAGTAGTGGAGGAGCCTCTTCTCCCAGGATGTCTCAGGGAAGTAGGGAAGTTGCAAGTGTCATGGTTCTACTTGTTGCTCATCAAAGCAGGTACAGATTTGGGACTGGCGTTCTCTCATTGTTTGGCACTGACTTCATTATTCTTAGATGACTATTATTTTAAAGTACCACTTTGAGCCTATAGTATTATCTCAAAGTTTGGCTCTCTAGTCATTAAAATATCTGACAGTTATGTGCCAGGCAGTGTTCTAAGCATAATGGTTAAGCAAGAAGGAACAGAAGCAAAACTGCCTGAGTATAACTTGGCTCTGCCATTTAAAAGCTGTGCAACCTTGAGCAAGTTTTTTTAACACCTTTGTGCCTCAGTTCCCACATCTGTACAACAGAGATAATAACAGTATCCCCTTCTTAGGGAGGTTGTGAGGATTAAATTAGTTAATACATGTAAGGGGCTTAGAAGAATACTTAGAATATAGTGAGCTCTCAATTGTTGTTGTTGTTGTTAGGTGTCGTCAAGTCAGTTCTGACTCATAGCGACTCCATGCACAACGGAACAAAATACTAACCGTTCCTGCACCGACTCACAATTGTTGCTGTGTTTGAGCCCATTGTTGCAGCCACTGTGTCAATCCATCTTGTTGAGAGTTTTTCTCTTTTTTGCTGACCCTCTACTTTACCAAGCATGATGGCCTTCTCCAGGGACTGGTCCCCTCCTGATAACGTGTCCAAAGTAAGCAAGATGAAGTCTCACTATCCTAGCTTCTAAGGAGCACTCTGGCTGTATTTCTTCCAAGACATTCTTGTTGGTTCTTCTGACAGTCCATGGTATATTCAATATTCTTTGCCAATACCACAGTTCAAAGGTGTCAATTCTTCTTCGGTCTTCCTTATTCATTGTCCAGCTTTCACATGCATAGGAGGCAATTGAGAATACCTTAGCTTGGATCAGGTACACCTTAGTCTTCAAGGTGACATCTTTGCTTTTTAACAGTTTAAAGGGGTCTTTTGCAGCAGACTTGCCCAATGCAATATGTTGTTTGATTTCTTGACTACTGCTTCCATGGACGTTGATTGTGGATCCAAGTAAAATGAAATCCTTGACAACTTCAGTCTTGTCTCCATTTATCATGATGTTGCTTATTGGTCCAGTTTGAGGATCCACCACTCTTCTGTCAGTTTGTCATACTGTGGTGGCTTGTGTGTTGATGGAAGCTATGCCACTGGTATTTCAAATACCAGCAGGGTCACCCATGGTGGACAGATTTCAGCAGAGCTTCCAGACTAAGACAGACTGGGAAGAAGGACCTGGCGATCTACTTCTGAAAAAATTGGCGAGTGAAAACCTTAGCGATAGAGTTCTCAATACACTTTATTATTTCATTCAGTCTTCATCACAATGCTGTGAAATAGGTACTATTTTTATCCCAATTTTATGGATAAGGAAACTGAGACACACAGAGGGATTAAGTAAATTGCCTAAGATCCTGCAGCTAGTAAGTGGTAAAGCTCCTAATCACTATGCTATAGCTGCCTCTCTATGAATAGATCATAATCTAATTCTGAGATCATAAACTGTAGGCATATCATTTCAGTGACTTTCTTTTCTGTCTTTCTGTTGATGATTTTCCATTGGTATCTGTGGTAGGCAGAATTCTAAAATGGCCCCTATGATCCATGCTCTCTGGTATATTATCCCCTCTTCTACAGTGTAGGTGGGACCTATGAATATGATGGATATCACACATTTCCATTCATTTGCTCTAATTCACTCTGAGGAATAACTGACCTGGTACTCCACTTATTTATAAATCATAAATAGAAATACTGTAAGTAACTCAATCATGCCTGAGTGTGCTCTGAGGCTAACATAAAATCTCTTCCCTATCCCTTAGCTTTTCACTATGTTTGTGCTTAGAATGCTTTCTACATTTCCTTTTTAAAATGCAATAGCTAAAACTTCACATATTGATCTAAAAAGTATATGATAAATTTAGAGATAATAAAAGAATGCTGATCTGTTATTATTGGTTAATATATTAATGTAGGGTTGATTTTTTTTTAATCTCCACAGTTACTAAATGCTGCTTTTACCATTGCTTTAAAACCATTGATTATTTTATACTAAAAATACTCTATTCAAATCTTTTTTTCCTCTTAAGAACTTTTTCCTTTGGGTGAACCAGCCATGTATATATAGAGAGAGGATAATGCTTGTATAGAACCGAATACAAAAACTTACCATTTCATTCTGAGAAAATGAGCTATTAATTATATAATTCATATTTTAAATTAATATGTTACCCAAGAGAAGAAAATCACACAATGCCATTAAGTCTAGCCCATGACACTCTTGTTTTGAAAGGTTTTTAAAATCATAGTAAGCCCCGTCAATTGTTACTCAGTCACTAATCCTTTGTCACTGTCTTGGGTAGTTTCTAACGGAATCCAGAGGGTCAATTTTAATACTCATTGACATTTTATGTTCCCTTAAGTTTATTAAAGGTATATTATTTACTAGGCTTTAATTTTAGGTTCAATTTTTTTCCTTCTGTTTTTAGAAATAAAGAAAAATAGAATTTAAAATCCTTTGGTATAAATATTGCAAAAATACCAAAAACATTCCCTTTACACGGTGGTCACCAGCTCTTATAGTTACAATACAGTTGTCCTTTTGCTACTAAAATTACTTTCAGTTTTCCCATAGAGCCATTGTTTTCAGAGTCTCAGTTCTAATACTCCTTCTTCTGCCAAGTCAATGACTTTGGTCTATTTATTTAACTTTGCTCTCTCATCTGTTAAAATGGCTATAATAATACCTACTTTAGGAAGTTGTTTTAAGGATAAGTGAGATAATGAATATAAAGTACTTAGCATTGTGATAGACATTCTGTAGATGTTCTGCAAATGTTATCTAATAATATGATGTTAAATTATAATAAAGGAAATATTTTTCTTGCTATATTATAGTTAGCTTTCTTTTTCTAGAATATACTGTTAGGTTGCGGTAGATAATAGTGCGTTTTAAAATGATGAAGTAATATCTCACATGATTTCACTGAATGAACAGAATGGAACAAATTCACTTTTTATAAGAGTGTGTTAAATAACTTTGGTGGAACATTGCCGTAGCACTCTTAATGTGCTTTCCCTGCAGTGGCTTGATGTATGATGGAGTAATGCGTGTAAAATTAGCATATAAAGCAAGGCCATTATATACCCCTTCTAGCTTATTTAGTCAAGTGCCAAATGCTGCAATATAAAGGTTCTAGTACATTATCTCAAAAAAAGACAGCAAGGTTCTAGTAGAGTTTTTTTTTTTCCCTAACTCTCTCTGTTATTTTTTTTCAAGATCTTTTAATTATTGAATCCTGGTAGCTATGATGGTAAAGTCAATGTTTTACTCACCTTTTGTATTCCCAACAATACCTAGTACACAGCAGGCATTTGCAAACAAAACTACTCAAAGAGAGAACTCTGAAAAAATAATTTGAAACTTAATATGGTGGATTTAGTCGGTACTTTCTTTTCCCTAAAAAAGGTCTACAGTCTAGTATTTCTGCCTTTTCTCTTTTCATCTCAATTCTAAGTACTACCAATGCCTGAACAGGAGAGAGAATTTTGCTGAATACCAGTGTGCTCTGTGAGGTCTGAGTGTTGTAATGCACTTGTAGTAAGCCAGTTATATGCATCCATTACCTTCCTATTTACGTATACGTTCCTTTTGAAATATGCTTCAACTTGTGGAAACCACAAAAGTTTATTTTTAGCATACTGATTTAATAACCTTCATATTATACAATACAGGTATCCTATATGGAAACCCTTCAGAATTAACAATCTTCACCATGAGATAAAGAGAAAATAAGAATAAAAATGTAACCACATATAGGAGAATAGAAATACTGGTAGTTATAAGATTTAAATCTGCCAAAAAGTGTTTTTCTTCCTGTAAAACAGTAGCAATTTGAACTGCAGCTAGTTTTGTGTGTTAACCACTGTCATTCTGTCCTGTTCCCCATGGCGGCTGAAGAACATTTTGAAGAGGAATACAAATTAAAAAAAAAAGAAAATATAGAATAGGGTCCTAGGATAGGCTACATAATTTGTGGGACCCAGTGAAAAATGAAAATGCAGAGTCCCTTGTTCAAAAACGATTAAGTATTTCAAGATAGCAATAGTAGAGCATAAAACCATGAAGCTGGCCCTGTTTAGGGTTCCCTATTTCTGAAGGGTGACCTTCTGCCCATCAGGACCATGTAGCTAGACTGGCCAGTGCCATTACTGCTCATCGTAAGATGGTCAGTAAGGCCACAGAAGTGAGAATGATGAGATGATTCATCCCATGAGTAGTGATTGAGCCTTTTGAGGGTAGAGAAGGCAAGAAGGAGAGAATACGCATTTATTGAGTGTCGTCTTTGGATAGGAGCCATATCAGGCTCTTTTTTTTATACATTATCCTGATTTATCAAGGAAACCTTATAATTTTTATTACCCCCATTTTCTACAAGAGGGAACTGAGCCTCAAGGATATAAAATAACTTGCTCAAAGTCACACAGCAAGTAAGTGGCAAAATGGTGATTACCCACATCTGTCCTCATCCCAAGTTCATGCTCTTTCGTGGGTGTTGGTATCATGCTGGCTAATGTCTGTTTTTAGGGGCTGGTGTAGCCACAATAAAAGTGCAGCCCTGAGAAGCAGATGCAAAAAGCAGGAGTACCTGGGTGGTGCAAATGGCTAAGCACTGGACTACTAACCATAAGGTTGGCAGTTCAAACCTACCCAGAGGTGCCTTAAAAGTAAGTCCTGGTGATCATTATCTGCTTCTGAAAGGTCACAGCCTTGAAAACCCTATGTAGCAGTTCTACTCTGTACACGTGGGGTCGCCATGAGTCAGAATCCACTCGATGGCAAACCAACAACAACATTCTATGTTAGTATGATTGAGTTTATCCTAACCAAAGCACTAGCTTTCTTTGTTCAGTGAAGCCACTCTACTAATTGTTAAAGCTCATTTCTTCTTCAGTTTATTCAACTAATATTTATTGAGTGCCTTGTATGTTCTAGGATCTGTCCACCTGGAGAAGTGAGGGGTAGGTATGAGAGGAAGAGAAGTCAGAGATGAGTAAGACATGTTCTCTGCCTCAGAGGGGTTCAGACTGATGAATCAAATAATAGAAACAAGAGAATATAACCGTGACTTCCATAGATATTTCAGCATAGTCCTTTTATCCATAGTTTAGAATTATATATATATATATATAAGTGTGTTGTGTGTGTGCACGTATTTTTTTCACCTGGACACCTTTTTTACACGGTAATTTGATTTTATAACAAAGGTGATTTGTACGTTACTTACAACATGTGGTTACCATAATTTTTTTTTTTTTTTTTTGCTTCCAGTGTAAAACTCTTTCTGGAGTATGTGATCACATCATATCCCTGTCATCGGATCCTCTGGTTTCACAGTCTGCCCACCTGGAAGTGATTCAGCTGGCAAACATCAAGCCAAGTGAAGGGCTGGTAAGAGATACTATGTTTATCAAAGCCACCATCCATCAGTGGGCAGTTAATGATATGGGCAACGCAGCCTATGAATATGGGAATCCATGAACTTCAACAGTCACTGAACATTTTCGTATTTTTCTCGAGGGGAGTTAAGATAGTGGAAGTTTGTCATGATAAGATGTTTTAGGAAGATAAATAAAAATGGAAGAGAATTGAAAATTATGATTTTTGAATTATCCTGTTTAGCTTGGTAGTAATTTAGCTTTCTTGGATTTTTCCATCCCCCCACCAATGTTCCTTAAGCTTAAAGGAAGTTTAAGTTTTATGATAGACACCACATTGTTACCTAGCCTTGCACGTGGGTGTCTTGTTTGTTTGGTTTGGTTTGTTCTGGTTTTAATAATTCTTTCTTCCCCTAGGACAAGTAAGCTGAATAAAACCCATATTCTTCATAGCTTACATCTGTTCTTTCTTATAAGGGTGAATAAGCAAGTGGATATTGCCAACACTAGGGTAACATCCATGCTATCTATTTTTTCTTGAATTATGTAATGAGATAACCATCTTCTATATTTTGTTCACCTGATTAAAAAAAGTGTATTGGTTCTAAATTTAACCCAAGAGAGAGCTTTCTTTTTTTTTTTTAATAAGCCTCTAGGAAAAAAAGCATATAAAATTCATACTGATGAGGGAGAGAAAAAAATAAAAAACTGGTTGGAGAACATCTTACCTCACTCCACAGCTATTCCATGTTAGCTTAGTGCTAGTGTTTCTGCTTTCTCCCTGTAATTGAATTTTCCAGGGAAGTCATTAATGATATTTTAGAAAGTAGAAATCTTGGAAACTAGCATTAATAACTGAATTCAGATAGTATATTCTTAAGGATCGCTAACCATGTTTAACTTTTTATGTGGCTTTTTTTCTTTATATATACATAACTGCCCCAGAGGGCAAAGCCTTCAGTGGCCACCGGTGATTTTTAGGTCTGAAGCCATCTATTCTGTAAAGTGACACTGACTTTTTTCTGGCTATTTGGCAAATTACTTCTGGCCATCTATAGTTCCTTGAGGAGCCCTGGTGATAGAACCAAAAGGTCGGCAGTTCGAATCCATCAGCCACTCCTTGGAAACCCTATGGGGCAGTTCTACTGTGTCCTGTAGGGTTGCTATGAGTCAGAAGTGACTCAACAGCGCCTAACAACAACAGCATAGTTCCTTGTGCTACTGTGGCTTTTGTGGGTGTTTTCCTGGGAAGATGGAACTCAGCCTGTCAGACATAGCCAGCATGGCATCATCATAACCTATAAGTGTTATATGTAACTGATTAGTTTTAAGAGCTTATTTCTAAAATTTATAAACTCATTTGAAGTAATACATATGATTTTTAAATTCTTATTCCTTTTCATTGCCTTTATAAAGTTCAGTTTTATTTAAAAGACCCTTCAACCTATAGTATTAAAGTTTTTTTCCCTACATCTCCTCTTTCAATAGTTATGAAGGAAAGAAGCCTCTCTAAGCATGATATGTAGAATGGAAAATTATTAACTAATATTATATTAGAATAAGAATCAAGACACCTGGATACAAATTAGTTACATATAATATAGCTATTAGTGTGATCTTGGTGGGGCGGGGGTAAATTTAATCTCTTTGGCCTCAATATTTTCATCTGTAAAATGTGGGAGGACTGGAAGGGGTGGACTGAAAACCAGAAACCAGTTGCCGTCAAGTGGATTCTGAGTCATGGCGACCTCATGTGTGTCAGAGTAGAATTATGCTCCATATGGTTTTCGGTGGCTGATTTTTCCGAAGTAGATCGTTAGGCCTTTCTTCAGAGGTACATCTGGGTGGACTAGAACTAGAACTTCTTTAAAGCTGCTTCTAGCTCTATGAGTCTGTAGTTCTAAGGATGGTATTGTTCTGAGAAAAGAGCCTGATTTTTTTCCCTCTAATTTTCACTGAAATCATGGGGGAAAAAGTCATATAAAGTGAGTCAATACAATTCTAATTAACGGACTTTATGAAATCTTGAATTTTTTATGAAAGTATAGCTCTGGACAGGTCTTTTATATTTTTAATTTAAAAGAGGAAAATCTGAGTCTGCTCTTTGGAATTTTCATTAACTTAAAAGGCTAAGAACCAGATTCAGTTAAACAGTCTGGGAAAAGGTGGGAAGAGAAAAGAAGTGAGTGCCTACCACTTGACAAGTACTTTCCTCACAATTTTATAGAGTAGATATTAATTTTCCTATTTTACAAATGAGAAAACAGAATCTTAGGTTGTTATCAATTTGCCCTATGTCACATTGTTAAAAATAATCAAAACTCACCGAAATTTGAAGGTTTATTCTGAGCAGTTATTCTGTGTGCGTATAGGGAGGCCATTTTGATTCCAGGAAAAGCAAATGGCTCGAAGAAGCAGTAGGTACAATGGGGCTTATAAAGAGAAGGGAGAATTATAGAAAATTAACCATTGGCTAATTTTAAAATAATTGATTGATAGCAGGTTACTTCTGGCTTAGCTGCTAATAATTTGGCCCTCCACCCACCTGCAGCCATGAGGCTTTTTGAGATTTAAATTAAGAGGTAATGGTTTGACAACTATCCTTTTCTAGCAGGCTAACACATATCTACATTGCCATAAAGCAGTTTCTGGCAGGCTTTTGCAGTTTAGGTCAGACTTTTTATGGTTAATATTTGGTTTTGTGGATAAGAAAAGCCTTAAAATCAAAGTAGGGTGTCTGTTAATTTTCCTATTCAATAACATATAGGTAATAATAGAGGCTGGGTTTATGTCCAGGTAAATCTAAATGAAGTGCACCTAAACAAAGCTTATTCTGTTATACCACGTTCAAATTTGAAATTGTTAAAGGGAGGTCTAAGAAGTTTAGGAGAATGACTTTAACTCTTTCTTGCCCAGTGGTGCATATTTTTTCAGCCTCTGAGGTTTATTGGGAAGCTCCTGTACCACTGACAGTGCATGCTGCCACAAGGCAGAGGCCTTTATGACTGTTTGAAACTGAAGAAATAGGTGTGTGTTGTAAATTACTGTTTTTACAGAGTATTGTATGAGGTGTCTGATTTTTTGGTAGGAGAAATATAAATTTTGACATTTTTTTATTTGTAACACATATGTACCAGTAAACCCTGATGAAGACTCTAGGGTATAATTAGTGGTACTTCATATGTACCACTAAACACTTAGGGTAGGCTTGTGGGAGGGGGCAAGAAAAAAATCCCATACTACCTACCAAAAATTCAGACACCCTCAATGATTCGCATGCTTCCATTAATGAAAACATATAGTATCGACAAAATGATTCAAAGCAGAAAATAATTGGCTCACCAAAGGGTTAAAACTGGAACTACTTGGGGACATTGAGTTTATGTTAGTGGTGGTGGAATGTTTTGGTTGAGGATAGTGATAGTTGTGGCACAACATGAAAAATGTAATCAATGTCATTGAGTTGTAAATGTGGCAGTTGTGTTGGCAGGTGTTTTGGTGTGTATGTTTTCACCACAGTTTAAAAAAGAGGGGAAGAAAACGAACTACTTAGGGAAATTCATTTTTAAAGGACAATGGGCAACACTTCATTGGGAAGATATTTCCAAGGGTGGAAAAGAAAAACTGAAAATGTTGAAAATTAATAAAATTAAGTTATAAAAACCATTTCTTGTGATTCATATGACAGGAGGGGAGATTGAATAGAGATTTTGAATGACTTATTCAAGGTTATTATTTTAAAACTCAGTCACCTTTAAGTAAGTTTAGTCAGTCACATTTGAAATAAATAGATTTGAGGGTTGTAGTAACATTTAGCGTGTGCTTAGCCATAGGAAGTGTCTAAATGGTAAATGAAGGTAAGAGATAGAAAGAGGTGAGAGAAAACTAAACTTTAATAAAGTTTAATTAGCTTAGAAACATCTGTAGAAGGTCTTCTGCCAATTTCAAAACAGAATGTCTCTCATAGGCAAAAGGTAGTTGCTTTGTTCTTCCACTGATAAACTGGATAGATTGTTCCTGTCAAAGAGGAAAATCTTGTACTCTGTTAGAAGTGAAAGAAAAGGAGTTGTACTGAGGAATGATATAGCTCGGGCTGGGAGGCTAAGTAAAAATACAAAGTACTCTACTGTCTCTATTGAGTTAGAAGTTTTTATACATAGAGAACAAGAGAAAGATATTGGGTTAATAACTGATTCATCTTCAGCTTTGGAGCAGAGCTTCAAACTGGTTCATTCTGGTTCAAACCCCTGCTGAGAATTTATATTTCCACCCCAGATACTGAATACTGAATCAGAATCTACACTTTAACAAGATCCCCAGGTGATTCTTATGTATAATAAATTTTGAGACCCACTGCTCTACTAGTGGTTCTCAGAATTTGTCCCTAACCAGCAACATTAGCATCACCTGGAAACTAGTTAGAAATGCAGATTCTCAGCAGGGATTTGAACCAAAGAACCAGCTCTGCTTTGGAGTCCTTTGAAATGTAAAGGCAAGCCATTTGGCTAGGAGGGAGTGAGTTTTACTCCCTAGATGAGTGCCACCAGCCAATTTGGTTATACACATTCTTCCCAGGAACAAATTGTTTACATCCTGGCCTTTTGCCTCCTGGGAATGCATGTTGATCCCACCATTTCTGTCCTGAGTTGAGTGCCTCCATGTTTGAAACTTCCAGTCTGCATTCCTCAGTTCCTTATCTAATTAGTGAAATCTCTTAGGATTTTGTAGATTTTGAGGTAAGGTCCTGAAGCATTATAAGAAATGGTGGGGAAAGTGCTTAGTTATGATTAAAACATATGAAACTTGCTTCTAAAATACTTCTAAAAAAACAATAATTAGCAGAAAATTATAGGAAGGAAAATTACAGCTATCCTTATATATCGAAACTAGATCGGAGTCAAGAGATGAGTTGAATAGCGAGGAATGGGTTGAGGTGCATCCTTGGGGAAGCCTCTTGCCTCAGAGAGTTCTTTTTCTATTTAAGCACCTGGACTACATCCAAATATGCCTTATTCCACTGGCTTGACTGTGAGGTTGCTTTGGCTCCTGCTGGTTAACTGACGTTTGGAAACAGAATGAAGCAAATGTCATTTTGGCAGGCTGAGCAGGAGAAAGGGAGCTGTTCGAGTCAGCTCCAGAATTAATTGATTTTATTTTTTAAAAAAAGGGGAATGAAGGTTCCGGTGAAATGGAAGCCTAGGTTTATCTTAGTTCCAGAAAAATAGCCATTTGAGCTACATGTCCTGCTGCTGTTTGACCCTTTCATGAGGTGAACCAAGTGATCAGATGTATTTCTGTGAACTCTTCATTGTTTAGATGATGATTAGTTTGAAGCTCATCCAAGAGAATTGTTTCTTCTCTTACTTTCTTTGAGTGCCAGACTTTTGGTCATTTTTCTCATTAGTATTACCAGAGGGAGATAAGAAGAATGAATAAGTCAGTTTTGATTATTAAAAGCAGTTATAACAGATGGTTTATTGAAATTAGAAATGAAAATATTGCATACTACAAAATATCTTTATTTGTGGCATTCTTTAAATGTACTTTGTTTCTATCATTTTGCTCATGACTATGAAAATCTCTAGAAATGAACTCTATGTACATAACTAGATCCATCTTTAAACATTAAAAAATAATTTTTATCTATCTAAAATACCTTTAATGTAAATTATATAAAATTGTTATGATGAGATCCTCTTCTTACAACTAGTAGATACCTGCTTTAGCTGGCAATTGCCAGTTTTTGAAATTCCTGGTACATATAATAATTACATACAAATATTATTTCTTGAGTCTTAACTAAATTATCTCATGATTTTTTATTTTCTCAATAATTATAATGTCTTTTCTAAACTTTTTCCTTAGTATACTAGACTTTCTCTATGACCTAGTGATTTATGAAGTTATTTAGATCTCTTGCCAAAGACCTTTAATTCATAATCAGTAATGTACAATGTTGAAAGAAATGTGGAGAGAAATATAATTAAACATCTGCTTACAGTTGTCAGAAGAGATGAGTGATTAAAATAAATTTGTAAAATATCAAATCCAGTTATTCTTTTTTACTACATTTTTCATAGCACATGTATGCTAAAGATGTCTTGGTCTTTTAGAATAGATGTTTAACAGTGAATGTTTGACTTTAATATCTACACTTGCCAAATATTATGTTCTAATAAAAAAATGAAGAAGCATAACTCTTCTACCTGTTAATAAATAGATCAGTCAGGTGCATAGTGATTGAGAGTGTGGACTGTGGAATTAGATTGCCTGGGCTTGAAACCTGGCTTTACCACCTTGGGCAAGCTGCCCAGCCTTTCTGTGCTATGGTTTCCTTGTCTCTAAAACAGGTAATAATAGTTTCCACCACATAGGGTATTGTGAAGTAAATGTAAAACAATTCAGATCGTCTCTGCACATTGTAACAAGTAGATGTTAGTGATGGTGAAGATGGATGATGATGGATGATGATAGTTTTGTATGTCCAAGCAATATATTTTGTTTGTTTCACTGCCTTTTCCACTTTATCTGCTCACAGTCCTTCTCCGTTAAAAACTAAGACAAAATTTATTGTTTAACTGGGGAAGCCAGCACAACTTGTACAACGCAAGGCCATGGAGGCTCCATAGACACATCCAAACTCCCTGAGGGACCAAATTGCTGTGCTGAGGGCTGTGGGGACCATGGTCTCGGGGCGCATCTAGCTCAATTGGCATAACACAGTTTATAAAGAAAATGTTCTACATTCTACTTTGGTGAGTAGAATCTGGGATCTTAAAAGCCTGTGAGCGGCCATCTAAGATACTCCACTGATCTTACCCCTTCGGGAGCAGGGGAGAATGAAGAAAACTAAAGATACAAGGAAAAGATTAGTCCGAAGGACTAATGGACCACAGCTACCAAGGCCTCCACCAGACTTGAGTCCAGTACAACTAGATGGTGCCCAGCTACCACCGCTGACTGCTCTGACAGGGATCACAACAGAGGGTTCCGGAGAGAGCTGGAGAAAAATGTAGGACAAAATTATAACTCACAAAAAAGACCAGACTTACTGGCATGACAGAGACTGGAGAAACCCCGAGAATATGGCCCCTGGACACCCTTTTAGCTCAGTAATGAAGTCACTCCCAATGTTCACCCTTCAGCCAAAGATTAGACAGGTCCATAAAACAAAACAAGACTAAAGGGGCACACCAGCCCAGGGGCAAGGACTAGAAGGCAGGAGGGGACAGGAAGGCTGGTAATAGGGAACCTAAGGTCGAGAAGGGAGAGTGTTGACATGTCGTGGGGTTGGTAACTAATGTCATAAAACAATATGTGTATTAACTGTTTAATAAGAAACTAGTTCTGTCAACCTTCATCTACAGTACAATAATAAATAAAGGCAAAAACACGTATAAAAAAAACTTAGTGTTTAACTCTTGCAAATATGTTTTAAGATCATTTATTTTAATTTGATGCCATCTTGTTAATTCCTGAGGAATGATTGCAAGGATCTTGTCCTTTTCTAAGTTCTATAGTAGCACCATTACATTTACTTTCCAGTAAATAAGGGGATAAATATTACCATTAAAAGTAAGTACATTATACACCTGTCACTGCTTAAAATTGAATGTTACCATATGGTCATAGCCAACAACTACTAGCCAATTTAGTATTTAACTTCTATTTATACTTCTGTTAAGGTTAATTATTTATTTTATATAAAATGATAAACTTTCATTGAAGAAAATAGAGTCCACAGGTAAATGATCATCCTTTTTAATTACATTCATTTTGTTTCACATTAGAGTACTAAGCTCAGCCATTTTTGGAACTGATACCAACATTTTAGACATATGACATTACTAAAATGATCTTTTGGAATTAAAGCCTATGCAAACCAAAACCAAATCTGTTGCTGTCGAGTTGATTCCAACTCATGGTGATCCTGTGTGTTACAGAGTAGAACTGCTCCATAGGGTTTTCCTGGCTATGATCTTTATGGAAGCAGATCACCAGGCCTTTCTTCTGCAGCACTGCTGGGTGGGTTCTAACCACCAACCTTTAGGTTAGTTGTAGTAGGTTAGTAATAGTTCCATACCATGAACTTTATCACTTCTTGTTTTTATCTATTACTTATTTTCAGTGAAAGCACATGTATATTCAGATATCTAAACATATAGTTAGAAGCCCTGGTGGTGCAATGGTTAAGTGCTCAGCTGCTAACCAAAATGGTTGGTGGTTTGAAGCCACCAGACAGATACTCCATGGGATAAAGATGTGGCAGTCTGCTTCTATAAAGATATATAGCCTTGGAAACCCTGTGGGGCAGTTCTACTCTATCCTGTAGGGTTTTTATGAGTCGGAATCAACTGGACGGCATTGGGTTTGGTTTGGAAACATAGTTAACATAAAAAAAAAACCCAAACCAAACCCATTGCCACTGAGTCAATTCTGACTCATAGTGACCGTATGGACACAGTAGAGCTGCCCCATATGGTTTCCAAGGAGCAGCTGGTGGATTTGAACTGCCAGCCTTATGGTTAGCAGGCGTAGCTCTTAACCAGTTAACATAAAGGCTTGGGAAATTAGCTTTATAGTAATTGTTTGCTTTACATAGTGCTAAATGTATGCTTTTTTCTTAAATGGTATTCTTGGCTATTGTTCAATCCCTTATATTTCAGACTTGAAGTTCATTAAAATTAGCATTTTCCACTTATGAAATCAGTGTTTCGAGATACAAAGCACTTTTGTAGATAAAACTCAGATAATTTTTCTGACCCATAGCAACCCTATAGGGCGGAGTAGAACTGCCCCATAGGGTT
This sequence comes from Trichechus manatus latirostris, assembly GCF_000243295.1. Classification (NCBI taxonomy): domain Eukaryota; kingdom Metazoa; phylum Chordata; class Mammalia; order Sirenia; family Trichechidae; genus Trichechus; species Trichechus manatus. Next base: position 5,504,382 of record NW_004444036.1, read on the forward strand.
TCCAAGGAGCTGCTGGTGGATTCAAACTGCCGAGCATTTGGTTAACAGCTGTACTCTTAACCACTGCACCACTGGGGTTCCACTCATGAAGAGATAATTGGATATAATTATTAAAACTTCATTAATAAGATCTAAAGGTGAAAAACATAGGATACCACAAAACAGCAGCAGAAGAAAATCTATACAAATAGTATTTTATCATTCTTCTGTCTCCAGTTAGTTGTGGTTGAAGTGATGCTGTAGAAACCTACTTTTTATTGTGTGATATGTGTCAAGTACAATAAGGTGATAGCATACCAATATTTAAATCTTCTATTGTAAACTTTTATTTTGCCACAGAACATAGTATGGACTTTTGGGGGGCATGAAGTGGGGTCTTTCTTCAGGATATTGAATTACCATGCTGCATTTTATAAATCTCAGGCAATTCACTTATCAAGTAGTTATTTGGTTACGTTGTCTATAGACCTCTTCCCACAAACTTTAGAAACCAGAACATTCAGACAGGACTTTCTCACTAGTTTAATACAACATCATTGAGTCATGGATTCATCCCTGGGGCATATGACAATTTTAATTCCATAGGATAATTTTGTTTTATAAGTGAAGTTATAATGTACTTGAAAATATTCCAGTTGCTTAATTTATTTTGTCTGATGCTGTCTTTTTCTTAGGGCATGTATATTAAATCAACATATGATGGCCTCCATGTAATTACTGGAACCACAGAAAATGTAAGTATTGTAGCATTTCAAGTTTTTGTTGTGTGTTTTTCCCTTTTATTGTTTAACAACTTATATATCTCACGTAATTGAGACTGACTTTTTGAGTAACATGAGCACATTAAAAGAGAAAACTAAAAAGACATACTGAGTTAGTAAGAGCTGATTTCAGGAAAATTTCCGTCATTTTATTTAGTTTAGAACAGAATAACTATTTACTAAAAGTAAATCTGATGGTTTCTGTTCACAGCCAGAAATTTGTCTTTGTTAAGTATTTTCTGGTTCATGACAAGTTATTGTGACATCCAAAAGAATCCGCTTCCATCTGTCACATGTTTTGGTTATTTTAAGAAACTTAACTTATGCAAGAAAGGAACATCAGGTAGGGCCGACTTTCTGAATGCTTGCAGTAGAATTCAGCTTCATTCCTTGGAGGGCAGCTCAGTGGTTCTCACAGTGTGATCAGTCTCCCTTGGGAACTTGTTAGAAATGTAAATTATCGGGCCCCACTCAGACCCATTGAATCAGAAACTCTGGGGCCCAGCCTCTGTTTCTGAACAAGAGATTCTGTTTTAACAGGTGATTCTGAGGCGTTCTCAAGTCTGAGAACCACTGAAAAGCAGTGGGCCAGAAGTCCCCAGGCCTAGTCCTACAACCAGTTCTGCTTCTTAATGGCAGTGTAATTTTTGGCAAGTCACTTACCCTCTCATTGTTTCAGTTTCCTCAGCTCTAAATGGGAAATAATATTATTTGCCTTACATACCTCACTAGGTTGTTACAGAAATCCAGTAAGCTAATAAATGTGAAAGACTATGCTATAAAGAGCTACAGAAATGTGAAGTGATCATGTTGGGCATTAACATGATCAGTATAATTGATTTGAATAGCATAATAAATCAGTATTCCTGCATTTGGTTGTCCTAGATTTCCATTCTACTGTTTTATAAGCAGGTGCTGAGCTTTAATTTGGTATTTTTTTCTTTTAGAGATTTTGACAAATTGCAGGTTTGTGCTGTGTTCCTTAAAAGAAGAATGAAGTGAAATTAGTTTAATATGAAGTTATTATTGATCTCAATATTTTACCAGAATTTTCTTCTAAAAATCAACATTCTGTTCATCTAATTCACTTGTTATTTTAATCATTTATTAACTTTTTTCCACCTATGTCTCTTGGTTTCTTGTGAAGGTAAAATGTATAATATACATCAGTTGAATTCCTGTAGTGACTTCACAATTTAGTACTAAATATGGGAGTCATACGGTAAATGAATAATTTCTTTTATAAGGATCAGCACAAAGCTGGTTCCTATGAGGCAGAGGTTAAAGATGTCCCAAGTGTCCAACTTTTCCAAACTGCTGTACCACTCCATCATCTCTAATGTCAACTACTCCACCTCCCCTCAGTACTCCCTCTCTGGTCTTTGGGTTCTGTAATTCACTGCAACATCTCATAGAACTCAGGAACCATACTTACAGTTAAGTGGTTTACAGGGTACAACATGGGATCAGGAATGATTCAGAAGTAACAGGAACAACCCAGGATATAGTTCTTGATCAAGACAGCTTCTTCTCACTCTCTGCTGTTGGGCCCTGCTCAGGGCCTTCTCAGGCAAATGTTACAGCTCTTAGCTCTGTGGGTTGGCAAGCCCCACCACAGCAGTCTCTCGCTGGTCTCCTGGTTCCTGCCATCTCTTGCTGCTATCACTCTTGCTACTGCTGTGCTGCCGTCTCTCACTATCTTTTCTGTTACAGCTCCTTCTCTGTCTGTCTCCCAGGTTTAGGAGGTTCTCAGCACAAGGACCCCAGGTCCAATAGACACACTCTGCTCCTGTCTGCTCTTCTTGGTGGTACTGAGATCCCCCCTTTCTACCTCTGGGATGGCTCACTGTAAGCCTAGCAGGATGGCAAAACTGACCAATCCCCTTGTTAGGGTCCTATAGACCTTATTTGCGTGATCCCACCCACAAAAGGGTGTCATGCACCTTATTTGCATTATTAGCAAGCTATCTAATCCCCTTGGTGGGCCACAAGAACCTTATTTGCACAGTCCCACCCAATCATTTGGTGGAAGTTACAAGACCATGACAGGAAAGGCCATATAAAAGCAATTGATCACACCACGTATGGGACTCAAGAATATCAATCAAATGTATATCGTGAACTATTTAAAAATTTTAAATGCAGTAAGATACTGGATACTGTTGCCACTGATCATTCTCATTTATTTATACATTCATTTTATCATTCGTTTATTCATTTGTTCATTTTATAAACCTCTTTTTCATGTCTGCTATGCTCTAGGCATAGGGCTAGGTATTGGAAGAATTTTTAAAATAAACTAGCTTGCTGCCCCAAAGGAATGGACAGCAAGCTGGGGTTTATCTGCGTAAACAGGTAGTGAAAGTTGCATAGACAAAGGAAAGAATAGTAAATGCTACCAAGTGAAATCAAAAGGAATCACAGAAATGATGATTTTGAACTATATCTTGAAGAATTGATAGGAATGTACTTCTCTATCTTGTATGGGAGCTGTAAAAAAAGTTTAGCACTGTGCTTTAGTCATATTAATTATTTAGTAATATTTCATAAATGGATGCATGATCAAAAGAAAGATGGAGTCTATGAATACCGTATTTTTACGCAAATAATGCATGCCTTCTACGTTTGTTTGCCAAGCACGCTGTCCTCCCGTGGAATATTTTCGTAAGCACCTGCTATGCCAATTTTTTTTACATGTTGCTATTAAAAAAAAAATTAGGAGCCCTTGTAGCATAGTGGTTAAGAGCTTGGCTGCTAACCAAGAGGTCAGCAGTTCAAATCCACCAGGCACTCCTTGGAAACCCTATGGGGCAGTTCTACTCTGTCTTATAGGATCACTATGAGTCGGAACCAACTCGACTGCACCTAACAACAACAACATAAAAAATTAGCATAACGCACTTACAGAAATTGCTCACAAGGGAAGGGCGCGATTGGCAAACAAATGTAGGCGGCACGCATATTTGTGTAAAAATACAGTAGTTCAAACATGAATTGTATATTAATAGTTCCTCATTTAATTTTGCTCTTCAAAATATTTTACTATTTTTGGTACTCTCAGTCATTTATAATTAAGAGATATGTTGAGTCCTACTAAAGTTGCTCACTAAGGTGGGCAAGTTATTTTCTGTCCTGTGCCTTAGTTTTCTCCTATGTAAAATGAGGAGTTTAGACAAAATGAGCTCTAGAATCCCTTTTAACACTAAAAGTCTATAATTCGTATGACTTATTTCCTTTTTACTTATCTATGCAAAAAGTTATTTAAATTTATTTTCATTTTATGTCCCAAATATTTTCTATCATGTCTAGAGCCATTTGCTTGATATTTTTCTTCTATGCTTTCCTTTGAAATGATCAGTTGTGAACCAGATAGCACAGGGACAGACTCCATAGTAAAAGCTCTATTAAAGTAATGATTTACAATCTTTACAGGGTTATTACATGCTATTTATCTTTTTTGCTTACCTGTCCCACCTCCTAAAGATACTGTGGAATAAATATATGTATTTTTTCTGTTATTCTTAGTGTTGGGTCCACATACTAGCTGAACCTAGCCCCTTAATAGTATGTTTGTGTTATTTGCCGACTGCAGCTCCCTGGGATATCATCTTATCTTGAATTCTAGTCTATGGCAAATAGTTTTATTATGAATTTTGAAAAATTGTTGAATTAAGGTTAATGTTATTTCAAGACTTCTGTATTTTTTAAATAATTGGAAATTGGAAGTAAACCAAAATAAAGGAACTAGAAATCACTTTTTAAAGCAAATTGTATACCAGGTTTTCAAAAACATCATTTTAGTTTGCATATGCATCACTTCTTTCACTTTTCGTAGATGCTAGTGAGTAATATCACCAGCACTTGTGTTTGGTAGATAAGTAAATACACACGTACTCAAATATATTTATATATATGTATGTTTTCTATATATTCAGAAGTCTATAAGTATGTTGTCATTAAAATGTCTAATAATGCATATCATCAATATAAGTAGTCACTAGAGGAAAAATAAAGAATAGTATTTTAATTCATTATCCACACCCACAATATTATAAAATTTCTATCTTAAGTCTCATTTTAGTTTCCTAAAGATTCTTAAAACTTGTCAACATTAGCTTACCAAAGTTGTTTTATTGTTTGTTTATTTTTGTTTTTAACCTCTTATGGGAGTGAAGAAAAAAGTGATAGAATGGTTACATCTTATAGAAGTGTTGGCATTTTGGTCATTTTGTGTGGTTTTGTTTGTCAGTGTATTATTCTATATGAAACATAGAAATAACATGCTCTTGTAATTAGATATTTAGAGAGAGAATATCATATAATGAAGCTTTAAGCTAATTTCTGTCTTATGTTTTATTTTGCTTTTCTGGATTATTCAGAATTTATGTTATTAATGATGAAATAATTTAGCAACTTAATTATCAGTCTTCAAAGCTTTGATGCTGATCATATATGCATGTACTTGAAAATCTTGATTTGCTGAAGTTATGTGAATTATTGATATTGAATATAAAGGATCAAAATATACAAAAGATAATGTTTTGAAATATATTTTTGAAGCAGTTGCCCAGTAGAGCCTAGCAGGGTTATCTGTGTAAATTTTGCAAAGGTTAATACCAATTATCATTTTCCCTTAATGCTCTCAGAAATCTGTTGTTCTTTTGTAACATAAATATCTGTATATTGTTTTGCATTTCTATTTCCTGTCATTAGTTATAGATAGAATTCAAACAGTATATTAAATACTAGTAACCATTTTTATTAATTTAATTCCTATTTTAATTATAATTAGAAGCTTGATCTAATTTAAGGAGATTAACTTATTGTGGTGTTGCCAGAGAGAGAAAATTCCTGATAAAAATTATGTCCTTTATCATTTCTTTTATATTAAATTCAGTCACCTGCAGATCGATGCAAGAAAATCCATGCTGGTGATGAAGTGATTCAAGTTAATCATCAGACTGTGGTATGTATAATTACCTTAAAAGTCAGTGGGAGGAACTAATTTAAACATTTACTAAAGCTTTAAAAAATACTAATGAAATAAAGTGCCTGTTTGTGTACAAAATAATTGAATAGCCTTCTTTAAAAAAAATCACTGAATAACTATTCTTCTTCAGTATTTGATGGAATGTAAGGCAAAAGAATATGAGGAAATATTGGTTGAGGTCAAATACGCATTTCTATGTGAACAGGTGCAGGATAACATCCAATGAACTGGGATAGTAATTGTGGAATAGAAATTAAAGTGGCAATGCATATAAATTTGGTCTTTTCTTGATGTAACTTTTAAAAGTTTAATTTTAAAACTTAATTCAATTGCCTAGTAAATGTATTTTATAACAGCTTATATTCCTTATATGCTTTAACATTGTATGTTCATTAAAATATCTGGTGGATTTTTTTTTTTTTTTTACTTTAAGTGTAGATGTCTTTTAAAAATTTAAACTTTAATAGCTGAATTGGCTTTTTATTGCCTAAAAGAGGACTGCAGCTTTAGTTTTAAAACTATTGTACTTAATAAATTCAAAAAAATTTCTCACCCTATGAACTTCATGAATTCGTTTCTACAGCTAAGAATGACTGGCATTCTGTAACTATGGTAGATTTGAAAGGACTCTTTTTCTTAATCGTTGATTTAGAAAATGAACATTAAATGATTTTCATTTCGGACTATTTTCTATGCCTCAGTTGATCCACTTTGCTCCCCTCTCTCTGCCAAAATAATGTGTTTTGTCTTAAAAAATGAGTTAAAAAATCAAATTATTAATACAATTATGCTCCCTTGAGTTTTTTTTGATATTCTACTTACAGCTCACTACACTTCAGAGTAAAGAATTGTCTCCCATTACACCTTTTAACTAAATTTGCTTTTACATGTCCTAGAGGTAGAAGAACTTTAAAAAGAAAAGCTATATTTTGTAGGTAAGAAGACCCGTATGGAAAGGCTGATCTTTCTCAGTGATTCTGATCTTAGGGCAAAAGACCCATTTTAATTTTGGCTTCAAATAAACTGAGAAGTTTGTGATGTTTTGGAAAGGCTCCTAAACACTTATAATTAAAGTCATGATGTTTCTTCAGTAAGTTCATTATCTAAATGTAGGAAAAATTAATAAAAGTTTAAAATTTAAATTTGTGGGTGTAAGGTTGGCATTGGATAATACAGAATATTGGTAATAGACAAAGCCTTTCCATACTATGAAAATTTTGATGACTAGTGGTTGTCCTGACTGAAGTTTCTTGCCCCCTAGGATGAGGATTTGGGCTGTGGGATAAAGCAGCTGCTTCAGTAGACTGGCAGCTTTTCCCTCTTCTAATATTCCATTTCTGAAATGTGACCTTAACAAATATGACATATGGTGGATAGTTTCTGCATGGGTTTCCAGTTGGTTGATTCTAAGAGGATAGAAAATAGTCTCTAACGGGGAAAACAAAAACAAAAAAACTTAAAGAACACTCTTTGTGGAGCAAAGATTTTGATGTTTATCAAATGGATATGAAAGTCTTTAAAAGTTTACAGGTAAACTAATAAGTTTACAAATAAACAAGTAAACTAATATGGATTGGTGACATTTAAATATTACAAGAGTGTATGTACGTTTTTGCATCACAGTAATATTCTGAAATATTGAGAACTGCAAAGAATGGTGGTTGGGGAAACTTGGTTCCAGTTTTTGCTCTGAAATTGACTTACGGTTCTCAGTGAGTCATGGTAACAATTTGAGCATCAGTTTACCTTTTTATAATAATAATAACCACAGTCAATCTTTATTACAGTGTGTCAAGCACCATGTTACATACATATTTTATTTAATTTACTCCTTACAGTGATCCTGCAAAGTAGGTATTTGTGGAAATTGAGGGTCAGAATGATTAATTTACCCACAACTAGAGGCTGTCTGAATCCAAGACCTATGCTCTTACTTCAATTTTGTTATACTTCTTCCCCTAACTAAAATTATAAAATTATCAAACAAAAGGGGAAGAATTCTAACAAGCATGTAAATAAATCTCAGTATTCGCTGAGAGATTAAGTGAAGCTAAAGGTAAGAGAAGAGGAAAGGAAGTGAGAATTAATGTAATTGGGGTAGTGAATCAGCTGAACTGAAATTAGAAGTAGGGTTGAAATTTAACTTTACTGCCACTTCTTCTGTTCCTTTCCCTCAGATAGATAAGGTATATAAAACATCTGTCACAATGTGGGGCACACATTAGAAGCTGAATAAAAATTAACTTCCCAGCCTTCTTTTTACCTGTTAGAACAGCTGGACCAAATAAAGTCCACTTTCTTGACAGGCAGCTACTACCAAAACCACAACCAAACCCACTGCTGTCAAGTCGATTCCGACTCATTGCGACCCTATAGGACAGAGTAGAACTGCCCCATAGGGTTTCCAAGGCTGTAATCTTTACGGAAGCAGACTGCCACATCTTTTTCCCACAGAGCAGCTAGTGGGTTTGAACCGCCGACCTTTTGGTTAGCAGCCGAGCACTTTAACCACTGCACCACCAGGGCACCTTAGGCAGCTACTAGAGCCTGCAAGTTGATTTTTGATTATAATGGAGACATTCTCTGACAGAGAAATATGTTGAATTCCATGAAAGTAGCTTTGCTTAATAATGCCATCAATTACCAGATTTTCTTATTTGTGTTCAAGTAAGAGGTATATTTGTGCAAAAATGGTGCGTTTCATTAAATGCAACCTACTCTGCCCTCTTTTTCTTGCTGTTGCCTGCATTGTGGTCTTTACAATGCTTTAAACTTCTTATTAGACAGTATACAGAGGTGGTAAAATGCAAATTATCTTGGATTTGTTTGTATGAAAGGTTTGGTAGGTAGATAAATTAGTTGAAACAAGTATAAAAGATTTGTAGTATGCAATTACCACTTCTATCCTTGCATTCATTACTGTGGACTTTTGGGGGCTGGTCATGATATAATAGTAAGTTACATTGAAATATGGCCTAATATACTTGTAGTATATATTTAATATTAATTCTCCAATCCATTAATTGACCATGATGGTGAGATATTGCCAATATTATTAAATATCAATTTAGAGTCAATAATGAGAAAAGCAATGTTAAATCTTACTACTTATTTAAATATTAGGCCAGTTTGTATTTTTTTGTAATTGTATATCTTTCTACTGCTTAAGTATACCTTTTATAGGTAATTACGTACAATATAAAATCTGATAATTTTTCTTACTTTAAAATACATATAAAAATGATTTGAAAATTTCCCCTAAGTATCTGAGAAAGTTGAATGAATCACAGATGAATTCAAGTACTTTTTTTTTAATTGCTAGTATGGTATATCTTCAAGATGTCCAACTAGATGTGTATGTTTCTAGTTTGTTTTTTTATATATATTTTTTTATTTAAAATGAAACCAGAAGTTTTATGTCCTTTTTCATGTTGCTATATTTTTTATTATAAGTGGCTTTTAAGCTTTTCAAATCAACATACTTCTGTGGCTGAGAAACTCTGGCTGCCAGGTAGGAAGAAGAAAAAATCATGAACATCCAAGCAAAGCAGACTGAGTCATATTGCATGTCTTCCCTACCACTGAAGATCCAACTCCTCAAAGGCTGCTGGGATCTCCCAAGATTTTTTCCACTTCATCTGCCACTACATCCCTCTCTCTGGGAGATACCTCGGCATAGTTTGAACCAGCAACTCTTCCCTCATGATGCACTTTTAACACTTTTTTGGCTGATGAGACTATTTATAGTTATTAAAACTATTTGGGCATATTCCTAATGAATCTGTTAATTTTCATGTTAATACTGTTTTTGGTGTGTAAGTGTCCTAAAGAGTCTATCCATACTAAAAACAGATACTTTCTTCTTAGGAATGTAGGTTGAAAAGAGTGGCATATATGATGGTTGAATCTAGCATTCTGAAAAATTTCCTTTTATTTTGTGTAAATATAAAACATATTCACTATTATTTTGAAAGATCTTCTGGAACCTGGTGACTACATTATGGCAAGAAATGGTTCAATAGATGTGGCTATAAAGGCTACTGAAGTGGAAAATAACCAGGTTTGGATAGTCAAGAAGAAGATAGACTGCAACAAGTGGTCAGAATGTTGGACACTGATTAGCGAGAGATGGAAAATGAGTACTGTAACCTAGTGGTTTTTATTACCCCCGAACTATTAAACATCATTGAGCAAGACTAGCAGAGTGGGTGGGAGTAGGCAAGGGAACAGATTGTAGAACTATTGAGTCATCTGGAAACTTCATTCATACAATTTTCAAAAGTGTCTCCCTTATTCTTATTCTCACTGTAGTCTCTCCTTTTTGGCTCTGTTCTTACCCTCTTGTTCCCTCAACCCCAGAACAGGAGAATACTGTTAAAAAGAAAAGCCCCAACATAATCAGAATGGATGGAGAGAGTGATGATCCATTAAAGTTCATTTTTTTCCCTTCCCTCTTACTCTACCACCCCTTCCCTGGACATAAGCAACAATGAATGAGTAGCTTCAGTACCTCATTGACTGGAATCAATACCGTTATATTGTCTAAAACCAGATGTTTTCTCTATTTTTTTGTATTTACTTAATTATTGTCTTTATTTCTTAGTTTTTCTTCTAATTCTATTTTCTTTTCCTTTCCCTTAACATTATCATCTCTTCTCACTTGACTGTTTCTCCTCCATTCTTCACTTGTTCAGTTTTCTTTCTTCTTGTCTATTTTCTTCTGTGTTCTCAAAGGAGAAGGTATTTCTCTTACAAATTGCCTTATACCCCAAATTTTAAAAACTGAGACCTCAAATGGCAGTATTTCTGGTGTATGCCATATCTTATTCCTGTAAACACAAGATGTTAACTGGAGTGTGGGGATTAAATATGTTGGCATGGTGTTTAACATATTGCTTAATAAATGATTAACACCCTAAAATAAGTATGTTATCTGTCTAAGAAATTGGTATTCTGAAAGAGAGTGAGTTGTTCTTTTTTAGAAAGGAAAAAAAATCACTGAAGAGGCATTTGCCAAAAATTAAAGGAAACTGCATCATAGATTTCAGTTACTCATAGTAATATTTTATTTTAAATTCCACCTTATACAGAGGGTAGTTTGTGCGATGATCATGGATTTTTTTTTACATTGAACATTTTAGATTTTATAAGAATGTGTGGAAACTGGTTTTGTAGAGCCACATACTGATATAAATTACTTTTTTTTTTTTTGCTAGAGAAATCAATTCATTATTTATCATCCAATATAATATTTCATGATTTTTCTCTATAACACTAAAATTTATTATCTTAAGACTTTATGTACAGGAGATAAATTGTATGATGTCTTAATATGTTAACTTCCTGTTAACCAATTTATTTTCTTTGCAGATCTCTCCATCCAGATTTGTTTCTTTGTTATTTACACTAATTATTTACTTATCTCATCTGGAAATATGTAATTGCTTTTTAAAATGCTTACTCTAATTTATTTTTATTATTACAATATAACTTTCAGTATCAACATACAGTTAATATGATCTAGTTATTTTACATTGAATTAAAAAGTTTCCTTATCAGTAATTATTTTGTATACTTAAAATGTATCTATTGGCTGAAATTCCTACCTACTCCTGCTTATTAAGTGTGCAGCTCATTTGGAAAATCAGTATCAATAATCTAAACCCTTTTTCCAACGGCTATCAAAAAAGAAAGTCTGCCAGTCACAATCGCCTAATCCACTTCCTATCAGTAGTAGGAATGGGCAATTAGTAGATAACATTTAACTGCCTGGTGAGGGTAAAAAATTATTATATGAAGGGGAAACACATTAGAGTACCATAAAGGAGGAAATTGAAGAGATGGGGACAATAAACTTGAATTCTTTTTAGGTTATTTAGCCCTAAGATTCAAGTACAGGGTTCATCCACTAAATGGACGTTCTAATCAGCATGTTGGCTGAAATTTTAGGTAATGTAGCTACTCGTTACTTTTACATTTCCTCTCACATTGTCCCTTCTACGTCTCATTACCTTAATACTGGGCAATAAAGGATTTATTTTAATTGGGAAAATTGGCAGGTAGAGTTTACTATGGCCCTATTTAGAGCTGAAATTGAGTTATCTTTTTTGTCTGCTTTGCTGGAATTCTGGTAAAATGATTTCTAAAGATAACATCTATACTGAAAGTATTAATAGCCATTATGGAAGTTCTTAAAAATTTTTTATTAATAAAAATTTAGAATGCTGTTTATTTTAGCAATATATACATATACACATATATATATCTTGATTTTGTGTTCTGATAGATACCTGTTGCAATATTTGCTAGTATTTTCAAATCAGTGTATCTGTGTTAAATGTCTGTTAGTAAAAGGCATTTTAAAAATCATTGGTAGCAATGTTGTAAATTGTTAAGCATGTCACTTTTGAACACAGGGGTTTTGGTTACTTTAAAAATTTTTTTTTCATTGGGGCTCCCAACTTAAATTTTTAAGCATAATTTTTTGTGTAAGGGTAGACATGTTTTCTTTATTCTTTCTCAGAATTCCTTTAAATAGGAGCTTTAAGTTTTTAGATAAAGATTCTTTGTCTCATTCTTAGCTTTGGTGATGATGAGCCTTTTTTTTTAAATAAACCTATTTACAGTGTCTTTGCAAAAAGAATAGAAATGAAATATAGGAAGGAACAGTTGAATTTAATAACTTCCAAATATATTCAAACATAAATATTGTTTTTAAAATTTAACCTATGTGAGTATCTTTATAAAAATCTTAGTTATAAACGTGTATTATTTTGGTTTTTTAAAAAAAAAGTTACTGCTTTTTGGCGAATGAGGTTCTGTGATGTGATAAAAATTCACCTCCACAGCTTTGCCTTTCACTATGACTAATTGTCTTCCTCCTCCATCTCTTCCTAACAGAGGCTTTCAGACTCAGTCAATTTTATATTTTTGAGAAGTCAAAGGACATCATGAATGTTGATGAACTAAAAATAAAATTGGCTTTGATTTAGTTTTCTACAGCACATATGAACGTAACCATGAAGGCCCCAAAATAAACCTTTGGCCTTCAGAGACCCCAACATGTACCAAATACCATACTGAAATGGAAGAAGGGAAAGAGAGCTGTATGTTCAAGATGCTAAACTGGACCCACACTTTTTTAATCAACTTGCCACAGAAGGAGAGACACCAGCAATACAAATCCTACAGTTAATATAAGTGATAGGTTATAGGAGATAGTGCAAGTAACTGCATATGGAAAGTTACCACCTTTGGTGAAAACTACATGGGTGATTCAGAAAACTTAAAGGAATAATTATGATTATTATTTTCTTCCTCCCATGAGCTTCCTCATGAGCCAATCAAGGAATTCTGAGTTAACCCTCAGAACTTCTTGGTTATGGGGGAAAAGACTCCAAGAAGATGGTGTGTATTAAGTGAATAAAAAAAGTACTAGCTTCTTGTAGTACTAAAGTTGGCTCTCTTCTCTTGGACTCCCTGTCTGTCTTTAGTGGTGAGAAATGATGTTCTCTGTTAGTGCTTTCTCTTTATATGTGTTATATATTATATAAACATGCTAATTACATAGGACTGTGAAATGCATGTGAAAATATTATTTAAACATATATGCAGATTAAAATTGTGAGCAGTTCAACATGATCCAAGATTTATGGTAAAATTAAGCCACACTAAAAACAAATACCTTTGTGAATTCTTCTTTCACTGGATAAGTTCCTTTTAAAGTTAAGAAGCATGTGAGATGAAGAGAGGCTTGATGATTAAATGAATACAATTGTGCGGGGTTTTTCCCTCGTGAAAATAAAACCTTTAATTCTCATATTCTTTCTTTTCAAATGATCATTTCTTTCATCTTCTCCCAAGACTATCTCTTTTAATCATGTTTGTAAAAATATCAATACTAAGGTTTATTTAAAATAGATAAATCATGGGATATTTCTGAACGCTCTATTTAAATTATTTTATGCTGGGATTTAAAATCACTTTTGCATATAGTTTCTTAACAGAATGCATATCCTTTAGCATATTATCTTTGTTATTATTTAAACTATGAGTAATTCTTTCTATTCAGTGAGTTAATGATTGTGGAAGAGCAAAATTAGGATATCTCCAAATGTACTAGAGTTTAATATTTAAGTCCTGTTCATTAATAGTTTGTAGAAAAAATAAATGTAGGTAAGGATGAAGTTTGCAGATTGGTACTCAAGATTTAGTAATTCTAGGATCTTGAAAGATATTGTATATCAAAATTAATTACTTTTAAAACGTTTATAACTATGATTTTCCTCATCGCTTGTTTTGCTAAAGAAAGAGGTAATCATTGGTATAAAACATTGAATTTATTAGATACTGTAACTTTTTAGTAAGTAATGCAAAGGAACAGAATACTATATCTTAGGACCAAAGAATTTGGCAAAGGCAGAAGTGTCATTAGTTACAGCATGATGGGTTATGTATTGAATTAAGTCTCTTCGGTGCTTTCAAAAACAGCAGGAGGACATTTGGATATAAAGTGACTCATATCATCAGACACATATAGGCACATTTCAAGTCCCATTTGTGAAGATGTATCCTTTATAGATTTCAACCTGTGAGGTAGAGCATGTGTATACACAGGGGCATTGGTAATTTGTTTCCTTGTCTTATGAATGGTAATAACTTAAAATATTCTAAGAAATATCCTGTCTTCCTGCCTGTGGGTATAGAGATGTTCTTTTGTAACTAGCTCCAAATGTAACTTTGAAATAAGTAAAGAAAATCTGGGTTGATCAATTTAAATTCTTTCCTTTTTGCTTATTTGTAACTGGCTACTTGAGGCCATAGAGTAGAGATTGTCTTTTCATGTGTTGGTCAAATAATTCATCAGTTATTGTTTGGAAAACAGGTAGGCCAGGGCAGTTCCTAAAGGGGTTAGAGACAGCTTCTTCCCCCTGTGTTCCAAGAGGAAAGGAAGCCTCTCTTCAGCACCAACCCCAAAGCCTCTTGTGCACCTAATCCAGGCTACCAATTGTCTAGGACCTGCCCACTTATGTTGCACTTCATCCAGGAACACCTGCTGTCTGCTTCAGCCTGACCAAAACAATCACAAGCCCCATCCACAAGAAAGCAGACCTTCTGGCTTTTAACACTTGGGATACCTTAATAGAGTTCTGGGGAAATTTTAATTCTGTTTCTGTTGTATATAAAATATATTTTAATCTACAAGTGGAAGATTATATATAAATTGGTAAACAATATGACTTGCTATTGCTTGGAGATACTGACTTCTGCTACCTTGTACAGTAATGAAGATAATATTAATAGTTCAGCATATGTGAAAACATATCTATATAGCTTATCAGACATATTTTGTGCAAGATACATATGGTGGTTTTTAAAAGGTTCATTCCAGCCCTTGACTTAATATGAATGAAATATCCTATTAAAATATTGAAAAAGAGAAACTTGGACTATTTACAACCACTACAATATATTTTTCTGGGGGAAAAAGCACCTTCTTAATGGTGTTTATATAATGCATATGATAAAGTAGAATCTTTCTATGACAAATTGGAACTATATCTGCTATAATTCCTTGTCATAATCACATCACTATGACTTTAGGTCTAGAGTATCCAAGGGAGAAATACTAATTTTTTTCAAATATTCTTTTATAATGAGAAAGTTTATTTGGTAATTTTGGGTAAAGAATGTCTATTGTAGCTTTAGTAGCAGATATATTACATTTAAAGGAAAATTTAATACTGCATGTTGATTTTACCTACAAACCCAAATGCTCCTTTGGTGTTTCAAGATGTTTTGTTGCTCTGAAACATTTATTGTCTCATTTCACCATATTATCTCACAAAAAAATTTGTCCCATTATTAACAAATATTGATTAAATACCATTTGTAAGTCACTTCATTGATTACAGGGTATGTCCAGATAAATAAGACTCCATTTTTATTCTCAAAAAGCTTGAAATCCAGTTCTTGTGAGGGTAGGTGGGGAGGAGCGGGACAAGGAAAAATGTATAACTATAGTATGAGGCAGTACATGAAAAATGCCACTAGAGAGATACAAACAGTGTGCTGTGAGATTCAGATGAGGAAAATATGGTTCCAGGTGTAAGAAGTGGCTTTATGACGGATATAGCATTTAAGATGAGCCTTTATGAATAGGTAAGGTTTTGTGAGAGAAAACTTACAAGCAGAGGGAAGAGTGCTTTTAAGAAAAGCACAGTGTTTGAGGGAGCATATATTCACTACTCAACCAACTTTTTTAATCATCTACTTTTACAAAGCCTTTTCTGATCATCTGACCACAGTTTATTTCTTCTGCCTCATTACTCCTTCTCTTCTGTCTTCCACCCATACTGAACTATTGAAAATAGCTCAAACTAATGATATTTTGTCTCACAGCTTTTTCCACCCCCTCAAATTTCACAGTCCTGTCACCTGTCCAACTCCTGAAGAATTCAGTTTAGATTGGATAGGAAACCTTCTCCGAACTCTCAAGGATGGGTTACATGCCTCTTTAGGGGGTTCCCATTACACCCTGTATTTACCCTATTAAATGAGGTACTTTTCTTACTGTATTGTAAATGTTTATTTACCTGCTGGTCTCTCCCCCTCCTCATTACGCTCTTTAATGAGGCACAAATCTGTGCCTCACAATTCACCATTGTATCTGTAATACATGGAAGACACAAAATAAATACTTACTGATTTATGTTATAATATATAGTCTTAGAAACATATTGAACACCTAAAATATTCCAGACATGAGCAAGTCACTGCCTTCAGGGAGCTTATTGTCTAGTACAGCAGCTCTCAAAGTGTGGTTTCAGCATCACTTGAGAACTTGTTAAAAATGCAAGTTCTCAGGCTCCACACCAGACCTACTGAATCAGAACTCCATAGGTGGGGCCCAGCAATCTGTGTTTTAACCCGTCTTTCAGGTGATTCTCATGCATGCTCAGGTTTGAGAACCATTGCATTAAAGGGAAATAGTAGGAAAAAAAACAAAAAAAGAGAAGTAGGAAAAGGCACAGCCGTGGCCATAGTATTGAAGGACCTATTTGAGGAATTGGATCTTTAGTTGGACTGCTGGAGAGCTATTCAAAGGTTTTGAAGGGAAGGACACTTTTACACTGTAGCAGTATCTTGGACCTGGGAAAGACTAGAAGCAGAAAGACCAATTAGGACTGTGTTTTAAGTCTAGGGATCAAATACTCAAGCCAGAACTAAGGCAGTGAGAAGAGGTGTTAGTTGCTAGGATCTATTCTTTAGGACAAAAAAAAAAACAAACAAACCAAACCCATTGCCTTCGAGTCGATTCCAACTCATAGCGACCCCATAGGGTTTCCAAGGCTGTAAATCTCTATGGAAGCAGACTGCCACATCTTTCTCCTGTGGAGCCGCTGGTGGTACCACCGCTGACCTTTCAGTTAGCAGTCTATCGCTTTAACCACTGTGCCACCAGGGCTCCTGTTTACATGAATTAAAAAGGAGGGGGAACGGCCATAGGTGACTCCAAAGTCACCTGTGATGAGGATGATGAATGGAGAACTTTTTTTTCTGGTGAATGAGGGCAAGGAGATAATGAGTTTAATTTTTGAAGAGTTGCATTCATTTGAGCAACCAATGGGATGAAGATGCTTGCACTCATAGGGCCTTGTATTTTAGAATCAAACGGACTTGGGTGTGAATTTTGGCCTTGCCACTTACTATCTCTTTGTGCTTCAGTTTCTTCACACGTAAAATGACTTTAAAAGTTTAGCTCATTGGGCTTTTATAAGAATGAAAATAATAAATAAAAAGAATGTAATATAAATATGAAGAACCTAGTATGGTGAATTATAGGTGCCTGATTATTCAATAGCTGTTAGTGTGTATGGTTGAACTGAAGTGAATAGTTGGAAATATATGACTAGAGTTCATGATAGAAAGCAAGGATGGCTAGAGATATTTTGGAATCATATGCCGAAAGTTGTTAGTGCATAAAATATTAGAAAGAGGTCTAATACTTAGCCTAGAGGAAGTACCTACATTTATTGGTTGTGAAGAGGAAGAAAAGATGGAAGATAAGCAGTTAGAGCTGTATTAGGACTATGTTCCTTTACTTAAGCTGATCTGTTGTCATCTATTCGTATTTTCCTACCCACTCTACAGGTTACCATTGAAATGCATTGTGACTTTAGAAGTCATCTAATCATTCAGCCTATGCAAAAATATTGAAACATCTCTTTTGATGTTGAACTCACAGTTTCACAAGTCAGCCAATTCCTTGATTGGAGGTCTTTGATTATTAGAATGTTTTTCTTCATATTTATCCATAATCCATTATCTTAAAATTTTGTACCTTATTTAATTTCATTTCATATTAGTGGCTCATACTCTTATATTAGTAGCCACTAGGGCCCGTTCTTCCTTCTATCAAAGCCCCCTCTATCTCTTAGTACATAAAGACTTTAGTTGCAACCAACATAAAGAATACTACATGGTTTTTTTTTAATATTATATCTTACATGGTTTCTAATTCAAGCCTATAATACTTAATATTTTAAATGAACCAGAATCTTAAACCAGACAATGGAAAACTAATCTTGAAAAATGATTACCGTACATTTATATTTTTCAATCTGTTTTGATGTGTGTATACTATTACATCTAGCTTCTAACACGGGAGCACCCAACTTTCTTGAAGTTGTAACACACATACTTACTCGTTTTATCATACCATCTACTCATGTCCTTCTATAGTCTGTAGGTCATAAGTTTCTCATTACAGTTAAAGGGAATTAAATTAATTCCAAGAATTTACTACACATCATTCTACAGCCAAACGCATGTTAGGATATCACAGAGCTGGGAGTCATTTTTCCTGGAGCTCTAGGGCCATTTGCCCTTGATTAGAACTCAATAAATGGGAACGATTGTTAAGAATGTAATAGAGACAATAGAAAGGAAGAAATGAGCCAAGTTAGAGAGTTTGAGAAAGGTCTAAGGAAAAAGAAAAGACATTGGTCTTGTTACTGTTAAAGTGTTTAACTAATGTGATATAGCTAAAACCTGCCAGTGTTATTGAGAAAAATGTTACACACAGGCTGTGAATCACTCAGCCAGCTTTATTCCCATTCAAAATATTTATGTTAAACTAACTTAACTTCTAAGTTAAGTATCTACTGAAATCATTCATTGAATCAAAAATACTTGTGGGACAAAGGGGGAGGAGGTTTTGTTCTCATCTACTGTTGTACCGTTTAGATCAAGTGAGTTGGAGTAGAAGTCACCTAGTTATTTTTTTCACATTTAAGTTTTATCAACAAAGATAATTTTTTAGCACACCTGAGTGGTAAATTTGTATTCTCTAAAAGTATAATGCATTGAGCAGATGTGATTCCCCCATCACCACCTTTTGGTGTTTTAAATAGTGCTGCCTTTCTGATTCTGTATTTTTTGTGGAAATTTCTATCCATGACAAACAGTACTGATTAGGTAATTCATAAAACACATGATTTCTTAACTGGAATATTGCTGTTCATGGACTAGGTCCTATTTTATTTGTCCTTAAAATCACTATTTTTTTATTTTTATTGTGGTTGTTTACAAAAGCAAATCATGCTTTTTGCCAAAAATTCAGGAAATAAAAGTGTAAAGAAGAAAATTTATATCACACTCCCTGTACCTCTCTAATGTAACCACCATTATCAGTGTTGTGTATCTTTCTGTATTTTTATATTTATATATATGTTTTTTACAAAAATAGTATTGAATTACACTTGCTATTTTGCAACTTACTTTATTTCCATACAACAATTTTTATATACCTTCCTTATGAATATTTAAATAATATACGATTTTTGGTTAATTACAACAATACTGTGACACACATGCTGTACATCTGTCTTTGTGCTTTTTTGTCTAATCATTTCCTTATGTTAGTAGAAGTAGAATTTGGGAGCCAAAGACATACATACTTTTTATGCTTCTTGGTGTGTATTTATTTGCTTTTTATTAAAACATTGCTAATGTTATGTCAATGATAGTGGGAAGCCTAATTAAAAAGTACTAAAATTATATACTCAATTTTTCTGTCATTAAATAACATTCAGCTGTAAAATTCAAATCTAACCAAATTAACTTTCTCATTAAAAAACAATTCCACTTTTCATAGAAAAACAATTCTATTTTTTTGGAATTGTTTACTCAAAAAGAGCATATAGAAAGTGTGAAAGAAGGAGATGAATCAAATTGCACTGAACATTTCACTAGAAAACACCATCTAGCCTTAAAAATCTTCAACTAGTCACAAAGATCATATCATGGAGTAAGCTGGAAAGAAATTGGTGGGTAGAAATCCATGTGTAATTCATTGTTAATAGATATGCTGGAAGAAAGATATGGCCATCATATTGACTGCTTCAGTATAGTTAGCAATTATTTGAATAAATGAGAAAATGTGGTTATTATTAATAGTTGTTCATAAACTCTTTGTATAACCAGTATGTTTTCTCCCTCCAAACCTATAACTCAAAAATCTGCTCTCTTGTCCTTGGATTTAAGCTCACTTTGCTTTGACTCTTGGCTTGTAGAAATGGCTGTAGGGGCATTACTTAGCTATCAGAGGAATCACAATCAATGTAATATACATTTGGGCCCATAGTAATTCCCACTTCAATATAATGGGAGCAATTTGACCAGTTCCATTACTATAGTTGATCTACATTAATGTGATTTTTTTCTAGACTAGCAGGATCTTATTCATGTTAGGCAAGTATCATAATGATCTTCGTGATTCATATCTGAGACTCCTAAGGTTTTAAGCATCACAATGTCTCACTTCTTTTTTGTCCTCTTTCTCTTCACCACCACTCAATTCAGCAGTAGTTGAGGTTATAATTTAAATTAATGCTCATTAAATATACCAGAAACCCGTTGCTGTCAAGTCAATTCCAACTCATAGCGACACTATAGGACAGAGTAGTACTGCCCCATAGGGTTTCCAAGGAGTGACTGGTGGATTCAAACTGCCAACCTTTTGATTAGCAGCTGAACTCTTAACCACTGTGCCACCAGGGTTTCCCAAATATACCAGAGTCTCCCATTATCCTACAGTGGCTGTATTCCAGATTACCTCTTCATGATGATCTCTGGAGATCTGTGCTGCTTTTGGGAAGTGCTCATTCTCTCCAGTTAAGCAGTTATCTTCTGGACAAAACATTATGAATAGCAGACAAAAGGCACCCATGCTCTTTCACTCAGGTTCCTAGGGAGAAACTAGATCACTGTTCAGACTGTTTACTAAATCCTGCTTAAAATCCAGGATACATTTTGATCCAGGGTATTTATAGAACACATCCTGGAATGTTATAATTCATTAGAATTGGAATAAAAGGTTTTTCTCTCTTTCATATATAAAATTTATTTTTTAAACAAACTTTGGAATAATATATATATTAATGTGTTTCTTTAAAACATAGTTCTAGGATTTCAATTACTTGATACTGCATCACTAGTCTATTTTAAAAACAAACTAAAAAATTATTCTATGTTCAGAATTTTAAAAGGATAATGAAGTATTTAAACACAACTAACAGTTGAGCCAGGTTTCAGGACATTTATCAAGTACTTTGGTTTAATTACACAATATGTTTTGAGGTGATTATTCAAATAAAATAGCTTCATTAAATTTAGCACATTATATTTTAAGTTTATAGGGTTATTTGTAATACATTTCCAATAGCTGCTGTATTGAAGAAGCATTACCTTGTCATTTTTTATTCTATTTTTATAGCGTGGTAAAAGGTTTATTTTATTGAAGCTGTCTTCCATGCATCAGAATGTTGCCTTGGTGTGTCAGTATCAGCTATTGCTAGTATAATGAGTCTAATTTAGAGACACTTACGCCACATATCTCTAAAAGATGGTGATGAGAAAGCATGTGGTGTAGTTTTTAAGCTCGGGACATTGCCAAGTCCTTGTTTTCAGGCATGTGGATTTTTAAATTTTACTTGTGAACAGAGCTTGGATCTAGACCTAGCAGCTGAGCAGCATCAATGGTTACATAATTTCTTTACATTCAAAATTACTCCATTGGTAGGATAACGTTCTAGCCTCCACTTTGACATGGTAAATGTCCACTATGTTGTCTCGTAATGATATGGACTCTAATGCAATAACATGGTTAATTAATTCAGTGATAAAATTTCTTTCTTATGTATCTCCTGAAAATTGATAGGATGGTACACCAATTATGTGATTTTTTTTTTTTTTTACTAATCTTATTAAAGGGGGAGAACATTAAATCTTGAATACTGTACCTCAATTTTATTGTAATGATTTTGCTGGTTACCAGGTGGGGTGGCAGTTGAAAAATTTGGTGAATGCACTACGAGAGGACCCGAGTGGTGTTATCTTAACTTTGAAAAAGCGACCTCAGAGCATGCTTACCTCAGCACCAGCTTTACTGAAAAATATGAGATGGAAGCCCCTTGCTCTGCAGGTAATGAAGCTTAATCATAAGTCATACACCATCATTTTAGCCATAGATTATCTCAGTAATGCTTCTTTATTGTGCCTCATCTCAGCAGCATATGGATTAATCTTGTATGCTTTTGAAAATTTGTTTGTAAAATGATCTCTTCACAGCTTATCCTAATAGGCTTAATTGTGATGAAATCTGAGTTACTATAATTAAACCCAGATAAAGAACCCTACCTTCATTTGTAAACATTAAAGCATAATTCCAAAGAACCACAAGTTATTTCATGCCAAAGTATGAATACAAATGAAAATATGTTTCATTTTGTGTTAGAATCTTCTATTTTATGTTATATTTACATACACTTCTGGAAGAAACTAGGTGATAGCTTCTAAAATTCTTTTAAATTAGCTCATAAGATAGTAAGTTACAAACAATAGGAAATGAACTTTTAGATTACTAGTTAAAATGTACCTAGTACATTCCTCCTGACTGATCATTTTTCTCTTTTCACCTTAGAGAGTGGCAGAATAAGGGAAATTATTGCATTTGAATTTCTGCGTTTTTTTCAGCATGAATCATCACTGTAAAATATTACTCTGGGTGTTGATAAAATTACATTATTATAAAGCAGAGTTATCTATAAAATTTTTTAAATAAGCTTCTGATTGATGAAAGGCAAAGAAGTAATACATTTTCTTCCATTTCGGTCAGGATATAATCTTTAAACACATTATAGAAAAAACTTTTTTCCTTCATAAAACCTGCATTTTTTAAAATAGGAGACTGTTATCTTGTCTTAGAAGTCTAATTTTTAAAAAATCACCCATTGAAATAGAGCATTGCCCATTGTTCAGATTAAAAAGAAAAGCAATATATGAAAATGTCATTGTTGTTACTGTTATGTAAATTGTTAATAAATTCTGTATAAGTACTTTATACCATTCATAGATTTTTTTTCTAATAAGTAAACTCAACATTACACATGAATGGCCTTGTAGATTATTATGATTTCTCATTGTTTAAAACTTTACTACTTATTGGCCTCAGAGTTGGCATTATACACACACTGTATAAAAACATATAAAATGTTCCAACATTAAGGTCTTAAAATTTTAATGTGAATCTTTCTGTTTTTCAAATGAGTATATGTAAAACTGTATTAATATGTCCAAATGCATTTAACTTGCAGTATATGTTTATTATCAGATTTTACATGATCATTAAAGTTCAAAGCTCAATATTTGACTCATTAACTAAGACATAGATTAGCAGCTCAGACGTAACCATTGCATCATTTTATTTTCTCACTGCATTATGAATTGCTTTGTTCTTCTACTCTGTAGCATCCTATTGACATGTCTTCCCCAAAGATCCATCTTCAGAATCATAGAGGTGGGAACTCTGAAAAAGAGGCCCCACTTTCAGCCATTAACTTTTCTTCTCTGTGTATGTGTAGTTAAATTTAATAACTCACCTTTGTTGTTGTTAGGTGCCATTGAGTTGATTTTGACTCATAGTGACCCCATGTGACAGAGTAGAACTGCTCCATAGGATTTTCTAGGCTATAATCTTTACAGGAAAGATCACCAGATCTTTTCTCCTGTACAGCCACTGTGTGGGTTTGAACCACCAGTCTTTCAGTTAGCAGCCGAATGCTTAACTGTTGTACTACCAGGTCTCCTTAACTCCTCTCTAGTCCCTTGTATTTACATTGAACACCAAAAAGATGCTAGTTTCCAGTTGAGCCATGAACTCTGAGGGAATATCTCTAGCAAAGAAATTGAAAATTTGTTCCTCTTTTTTTTTTTAATTGTACTCATGGTTACGGTTTATTACAGGGAAAAGATGTAGATTAAAATTAGCCAAGGGAAGAAGCATATAGGACAGATTCCAGGAAGGTTTCAGACACAGAGCTTCTGTTGTTCTCTCCTGCATGGAGTCAGGACGCATTAATCTCTTGGAATCGATGTGTAACATTACATATGAGTATTGTCAACCCAGGAAGCTCACTCGAGGGTCAGTGTCCAGAATTTTTATTGGGATTTTATCATGTAGGCATGAGTGATTGATTGACCACGTGGTTGATCTTAGTCTCCAGGTCCACTGATATTGTATAACTCAAATCCCCTAAACCTAAGTCACGTTGTTGGTCCTTCTGGCATGGCCAGCCCCCACCGTAAGACTATTTTAGATTCTTCTCCACAGACACAAATGAAGTGGAAAATTAAAGTAATGATAGGAGCCACTTAAGAATCACTTTTACATGAAATGTTGAAATAATTAAAGACCAACATTTCATTTTTGCTACACATACATTTGGTGTATGTGTACTTAAAGCTAGAGAGCAAAGACTTTAATTTTAAAAATTATCTCACATCGTTCCTAACTCTATGATAGATTTTATGGCCTTATTTCTAGGTCCGTTCCTAAGTGCCAAGAAGTGTACCTCATCAAATCGCTAATTATATTCATTGCTCGTTGCTCATTTAGTTACTCTGTGTGTATTTGTGAGTTTACTTTTTGAGAATACTGAAATCTGAAAAAAAAACAGCATTTACACAAGTGATTTCCCTAATGCATATATGTATTAGTATTTTTATAAATTTATTTCCACTGAATTCAGTTCAGTGTATTAGCATTAACTCAACCACCTACAGACAAAACAATACTAATAGGAAAAAACTTCTTCCAGCTCCTTTGAAATTGCTTCGGTGGTTGGCTCTTTACAAAGCAGAAGGAAGATTGTCAGTTTTAATTAATTAAAAACTTCCTAGTGGTGCTAAAGCAAGGTCTTAGGAGTAAGGGCTAGGAAAAAGTCCTCTAACATACCATACCACCACTACCAAATTTCCTCCCTGGAACCTATTTTGAAGTCCTAAAATTGTACCATTACAGATTTCTTTCTTGATCTTTAAAGGCTTTGGTCTGTATTAAAAAATGCAAAGACACCTGGGAATTATCTGGACAGAATTTTTATACAATGCATATTTTGAAATAACCAAAGATGGACAAAACCTGAGAGCACCAGGATCTGGAGATTGAAGGTAGACTGCCTCCAGAGCAGAAAAAGTCAAAGAAATAGTGAGGTGAGAAAGTCTTAAAGGCAGTTTTGTGTTCTTTTGTGACTTTGCTTGAGGCCACTCTTTTCTTCTAGTGCTTAAGAAAGGACCTCTGATGTAAAACATAAGTGCTTTATGTAGTAACAATCCTCTGTGTAGACATTAACACAAGTACCATTCTTATAGTATTCTTGCTTCTGGTGTGTGTACAAATACAATGGAGCCAAAATGCCCAATAATTCACCTAAATATAAATCTTTAGTGTTCAAACTTGAAGAATTGAACATTGGATTTTTATTTTTTTCACAGAGTGTACCAATAGTCTACTAGAAATTATTTGAAATAGAGGCTACAAAAAGAAACAATCTGTGACATTTATTTAACTCAATGTCTATTTCATCTTTTTGTTATATTATACCAGGCTTAATTTACCTATTAGCATTTTCAGATAAAATATAGTAAACTTTGCATCTGTTAAAAAAAAAACTTTATCCTAACATAGGGAATATTGATTTTAACTAACAAAGAAATAATTTGTATCTACACAAATAAAACATAACTTTTATCTACCCTAAGATAGAAGACTGTTGAAGAATACCACGTTTTAATGAAAGTACAAATTTTGTTTCTAAAAAAAATAAAAAGGATAGTGACTTCCAGTGTTGATCAACTGCAATGATGAATTTTGATTTTGATTTTCTTTCAAAACTCATTCATGAAATGATAGCCAAATAAACAAAAGCATACAACTCAAGCTCATGGTCATAGATCAATTTCATTAGTACATTTCATGAAATTTGACAGCTCTTTTGTTAAATTCCTGATTTCTCAAACATTTTGTGATACAACTGTAGGACTTAAGATACCTTAGTCACATACTACAAGCGGATTTAATAATATCTTGAAGATTGACTTTGTTTTCATCTGCACCCATTTATAAAGAGCAGTGATGTCTTACCTGAGATACAATCTTTTATTCTAAGCAAGCAAACCAGGAATTCCTTGCTTCGTGAGATCTGTTTTTAAAAACATCTCGTTAGTGGTAACTTCTGTCAGTTAACAGTATTCTGGTATGCATAGTGACTCCTTTGGTATGTATGGAAGACTCAGGTTCTTCCAAATCAATGAAAAATCTCAGGGAATTGTGGATAAACCTCAAGGTATATTTTCATATGTTTGTGATTTAAATTAGCGTGCATAGGGCACAAGCATGCATAGGTGGTGTGATTTTCTTTTTTTATAAGAGATGTATGTGAGAATTAGCTGGATGCTGCCAAGAATATCCCTGGAAATCAACAATTTTCAAAAACACTTACGAACCCATCCTTTTTTGGTGAGAATGCTTCTCAGAAATGATCACTAGAATCTATGCTAGAATTCACATACTGATAGAGGTATTGTTCAAAATATTTTTATACAAAATAAGGTCAAGCTGTATCATTAGAATTATGGTCCTAAACTGAATTCTAATCCATAAATCTCTTATATTGATGCCATAGTTGCGTGGTTGTGTGCTTTTCAGTTTAAATTTTACTGCTTAGCATTACTTTAGGTACCATTTTTACAGGATATTTAAATAACTTTGAGCAGAAAAAGAAATGGAAAGCAAATAGTCATAGCAGTTGTTTTTGTCTATCAACTGCTATAACAACTGGAGAACACTGCTTACGTTACATTTCAAATATATACAGATATGAATGGTTGAAGTCTTTCTGTAAAAATCAAGACATAAGCAATAATAGCTTTTACTTCAATATCCAAGTTATGGGTCATTGTGACTGAAAAACACATTAGTAACAAAGTTTTTATGTTACTGGGAGTTTTGTTTTAAAAACATGTTTAGAAGAGGAAGAGAACTAATATTAGGTATGACACTAGAAAAGAAAATCAATTTTTAACTAAAAATATAATTGTACTGACCGAAAGGCAGAAACAATGATATGTTTTACACATTCAAATTAGTAAATAGCTGCAAGCAATTGTCACATAAAATTTTTGTTCACCAGTGTTTAAGCAAATTAATTAAAGGGTCTAAGTTACATTTGTGTCTTTCAGCCAAAAGCTTTCAAAACATTAACACTTATTACAAATAACCACCTGTAATGCAAAAATTACCCATTCCGTTTTTTAGTTAAATTGCATAAATGATGTGTACTGTAATTTGAAAAAAAGGAAGTCCAGTTTTAATGTTACAGTATTAACTGTCCACATGACTAGACAACATAAGATTAAATACACTAGTGTTAACCTCAATACAATGTGCAAAATTTGGTGATTCAGTGGAAAAAGCTATTTTATAGTGTGACTCAAAAGTCTATATTAGTTGTATGTTGTATAACTACATACATATTTTTCTGCACATATATCTGTATTTTTTTAACTTATGCAGATATGGTTTCCTGATCAAATCTGTGATCAGATTTTTCTGATAGTCTAATAGGAAAGAAAAAATTACATGCTCATAAAAGAAGATTTAATATTTTTGTATTTATAAATTTGGATTCTAGAAAAAGCTATGAAACAACTGAGAGTGAAAAAATTTTGAATACATGTGTTTCCCTTAAGTTATTTTCAACTATTTTACTACTTATGAAAAGCATAGCCAGGAAAAAGTATGCCCAATAATTTTCCAAATTGGAGCTAGCATTCTTTATATGGTCAAGAAATTTATAAGATTGTATGAAACTTCTTGCCTCCCAAAATCCAGAATACATTTTCTCTGGAGCATTTGCTTAGATGATGAAGAAGAAAGCTGCTAACATTAAACAATATTCTGGTACTAGTGTTGGGGATTATAATGGTGTGTTTGAACCAAGTAAGAAGGACTTGTGTGAATGTTCTGTGCTAGGATAATGGGATATTGTGACCCATTTGAGTCTGCGCTTATTCCCAAAGTGAATAAAATAAATGGCCAGGCTTTGTGCTTGATGTGATCATTTGTATTTCAGTGTGTATCCCCCCCCACCCCTCCTCCACAAGTTAAAGCAAGCTCTGTGTGATCTTTGCATTAGCGAATTTTAGAGATAAGTACGTAATGCATAACACACTGTTTTCATCTTTAACATTGGGGCTGTGTTTATGTCATTGGTTTCATTCAAGATTTTTTATAGCTCTATCAAAGCTGGATCAGTTACCAGACAGAGGGACAACAAAATTAAGATATTCTTGCCAAGAGATGATAAAATGTGAAATGTTTTGAGTAAAACCTCAACGCCAAATGTAGTTTCTTAAACATAGAAGTTTTTTTTTTTTCTCATAGTCTTTAAGACCATAGGGGTCTAAAGGTACATTGATACCTTCCAGATGTGTTCAGTTACCTTAGAGATATTAGAATTGGGAGGTACAAGGAAAAGACCTGAGCTATCAAAGGATTTAAAGTGAGATTTCAGTGATCCCTTACAAAAGCTGAAAATTTTCTTTTATAATAATCACAATCTTCCAATGATGTTTAAACTGAATAAGTAGGATATTGCTCAAGTCATTACTCATGATTCAAAGGAAGATTTGTGCCATACAGTATTTTGGGATCCAACTTTAAAGTATTTATCCATTTCAAACTGATGCTATGCAAAATTTACGTGTAAGTTTTGCCTGGTAGACTTCTGAGTCCTGTTGACAGTAGTAAGTTGTCATTAATTGACCTAAGTTTATAAATGTATATTTGAAGATATGCACACGAACATTTTATTTAGGATCTGGACATTTTAAAAGATGCATGCCCATACCTCCAGAAATCTATCATAGACTTCTTGTAGAAGAGTAACAACATATATGCAAATACATATTCCACGTTGGAGCCTCACTGAATCTGTAGAAGTAGGGTGGAGTTTTATGTCACAACAGCCATTTGGATATGAAAATAAAATGTATGACAAGATCCTTCTAGGAAAAAACATCTTTGGATGGGATCCAAAATGGACCCATGTCATACTTTAGATCCATGTTATACTTTATTGCATACTGTAATGGATCAAATTATACTAAAGCTTCATGCTTTCTTGAGTAACAGATGTAGTCTTAAAATACCCTTGCATTTTATCCATGTTATCCATAAGTGTTGATAGTTCCTAATTGTCTTCCCATACAAATTTTACCAATATCAGAGAAAGAATCAAACTAGCAAAATGGTAAAAAGAAAAGAATATTACCATTTATTTCTACTTTTTTTCTTAAACTGGAAATCCTTTACAGTGTAATGGTAACTGCTTTTCTTGTCCTATATTATGAACAAATGATTAAAATTAAATGCTGCCAAGATATGAGATGCTATCCTTTTTCATTATTATGCTTTCATTTTTAGCTATTTTTTTCTCAAACTAAGGAATATTTCTATTAAAATTTGAATTGAATACCAAGAGAACTCCCTTTTTGAGTTGAGAGAAGCTGAATTTGTCACTTTTTGTGTGTTTTCACACTTAAATGGTTATTGGTGGTAGATTTCTTTTCAGTGCCACTTATTATAACGAGGACTCTCTCACTGGTAATTT
This sequence comes from Trichechus manatus latirostris, assembly GCF_000243295.1. Taxonomy (NCBI): domain Eukaryota; kingdom Metazoa; phylum Chordata; class Mammalia; order Sirenia; family Trichechidae; genus Trichechus; species Trichechus manatus. The sequence continues at coordinate 5,534,147 of NW_004444036.1, forward strand.
CAGCCATTTGCGTCATTTATTCTGTGCGTGATGCAGTCAAATTGTGCCTATCTTTCTAATGTTCATTAATGCATTTTTCACTCTTTTAGGTGTTTAATCTTGCACTCTTTCAATTGTTGTCCAAAGTTAGAAAAAATTTTAAGAGATTGTAATTTTTAATCTTTGGGGTTAAGTAGCTGTTTTCATTTTCCCATGAAGCTTCTACTTTATCATACTTTATTTTTCCATTGCTTAATGTCTAAGTTTATTTACTTATTTTTTAATTTGATTCTCAAAAAGGATGTTTGCTTTTTAGTTTGTATTAGATTGACAAAAATAATACAATTAATAGGTAAGACTAAATATACTTCTTTCTGATAAAGCTGATGTATATTGAATATTTACCATGTGCTTTACTTGGTACAAGGCATACTGATAAACCAGATGATCTCTACATGGTAAACGCCTTGAAACATTTTCTGTGGTTGACCTGTTAATAAATAACTAGCCAGTTGAATTAAACAATGGGATTGACTAATTCCTTTTTTCTCAGAAAGAAAAAGTTGTTCTTTCCAACTTGTTTAATTAGTCAATTAGTCGAACCAGCTGTTATAATCAAACTTGTTATCAGTTTAAAAATATTTTAAAGTTTTTTCTTCTCTTACTAATTTAGCTAATTACGTTAATCAATGGCCTTTAGATCAACTCCATATTGACATTAGAAACCTAGAATAATAGCAGTTTGAAGGAAGTTGACAAGGGTAATATTTAAATTTCTTGGAAGGGGAAAGGCACAAGTACCCTAGGTAGACAATCCTAGTAAATAATCCAGGCAGAATAAGATATTCTGTGGGTCCTTACTCCATACTTCAGCAATATTGAAAATTTAATTGCTAACCATTGATTACTGCTTCTCTTTTTTCCCTTCCTTCCTTTTTGTTTGGAGGTGGGGAAGGGGAGGTAGGCACTAACCCAGAAAAGCTATGTTTGCTTCTGTAGATAGTAAAATAAAAAGAGAGAGATCCTCAAAGTAGAAATAAAAAACCAAAACCAAACGCATTGACGGGAAGTCGAATTCTGACTCATAGCGACCCTATAGGACAGAACAGAATTGTCCCATAGGATTTCCAAGGCTGTAAATCTTTATGAAGGCAAACTGCCACATCTTTCTCCTGCCGAGTGGCTGGTGGGTTTGAACCGCTGACCTTTCGGTTAGCAGCCAAGCGCTTAACCACTGCGCCACCAGCGCTCCTTAAAATAGAAATAAACTCATTACCATTGAGTGGATTCTGACTCATAGCAACCCTATAGGACAGAGTGGAACTACCCCATAGGGTTTCCAAGGAGCGGCTGGTGGATTTGAACTGCCGACCTTTTGGTTAGCAGCCAAACTCTTAACCACTCCACCACCAGGGCTCCTTAAAACAGAAATAGTGACCCTAAAAGAGAGGAAGGAAATAAAATTTTAAGTTGGGTTATTAAAAAGCACTTCTGTTTTTAGAACATGATTTTAATTTCACTTGTAGTAATTATTAGGATATTTTAAAATAAGAGACATTATCAGAGCAGTTAAAAAGCATACTGAATATAAGTTTTTCTCCCACAGTGCATCTGTTAAATAGTATTGGAGATAATGTACTGTGTAATGGATGTTTTGTTTACTACATTTTTATTCTTTTATGATAAAATTTTTGCCAGCCTTCTTGTTTAATGTCCTCTCTGTTTAATACCAAGATGTCCTGACTGACATAAGAAAATAAAGTCACATCACAGTAACTACACATGCACATAGATCCATACGTTTTTGTTGTTGTTGTTGGCCTAAATACTTGATATAAAGAAGCTATCATTCAAGGTCTATAGAGGCATAAAATGCATTCTTAGAAAAAGTACAGTTCTTTATTTCTTGGACCTTTATGGTGTTCATCGAGACAGGTGACTCCTGTGATTACCTTTATAATCTCAGAATATCTCATTGCCAAGCATTTTTACTGCATACTGTCATATCTTAAAATTCCTCAATTAACATGTAAAGCTTTTGACTTGTTTTTACATCATATGAGATGCAATATTATAGAGTCCCAAAATAAATTATCCATTCTTTTCCCTTCTCTCTTGCTTTCTTTAATCTCTATTTCACATAGATTAAAATTTAACCGTCATTTTGTCAGGATGTGTGATTTCAAGCTATTAAGGTGAGCTGTGTAACCAAGGAAGGTCAAAACCATGAACTGAGTCATAAACTATGTAGCCTACCCCAGTGGCCTATATTGTACTTTACATTGTACTTATGCCTGGCTTTTTGAACAAATTTTGTTTATCTGTACAAAAGTATCGCCATGATATGAAATAGTTGTAATGTGCTATTTTTGATTGTCCAGCAATACTTGTTTAAGTAATAGAACTGTGGGTCTTTATAGTTGCTAACAGTGTTTTGTACTGGCTAAAATGACATCTTGCCATGTGAAGATACAGTTCATTTTGTGATCATTATTTTTGGTTTGCAATTGCACTACAATTCTTACTTTTAATGTTAATTGTATATGTAGCTAATCAGTAAAATCTGTAAGATAAAGATGAAAATTTGTGAATTACAGTTTCACTTTAGAATAATTTCTTGAACCACAGGATCGATGTTAAATGCTGTTAAGTTTAAAATTGGGAGTGCTCTTAAGTAAATGCATCCTGATGTATTGCTTAAGACAGAATATACGTTATCTTAACTTTAAAAAAAACTATCAAATACAGACGTGGGAGTGAGATATATAGATATACAACTAAAATGATTTTAAACAATGATAAATGTGTGTGTGCCTATGAAAGGTGAAATGATTGTGTCACACTGATCACCAGACTTTTTGAAGATGTACCATAAAATGGCTTTGAGAAGACAGCTATGTTTATATTTACAAGAAAAAAGTATATTTTTCTAGAAAATACTCTAATTAGTCTTTCATACTCCATTTTTATAACATTTTCTGAGAATCTTCAACATTCTACTAACCTAAGAGTGTGGTTTGTCTTTTTTCAGGAAAAGATCTAAGATATTTTTCTCATATATCAATAAAGATGTGAATGAGCTAGTTCTTTTGAGAATTACTTTTTATTATCCTTATTTCAGAAGCTTCTGTGGGATTCTGACAGAGTAAATTTAATTTAAATAAGTTCCAGACTCTGAGATAAATCTCCCCATTATGTAACAGTGCATGGTATTGCTACCTTATAAGTAGCTTTTAGTTGTTTATACCACAGAATAAGGTGAGTTGGGAACCAAGAGGAAAATTTTTTATATAATAAATGCTTTGTTTTTGGAGATTCAAAAGATTATCTGTGTGCTAAATAACATGCTTCTTGATTTCAGCCAAGTTCAAACTGCAGCAGAAATAGAACGTTTTAAAATAACTATGTGTCGTTGTTGTTGTTGTTGTTTTTGTGTGTTGTTTGTGTGCGTATGTATTTTCTTTTTCATTTTAACCAGCCTCTTATACCTAGAAGTCCCACAAGCAGCGTTGCCACGCCTTCCAGCACCATCAGTACACCCACCAAAAGAGACAGTTCTGCCCTCCAGGATCTCTACATTCCCCCTCCTCCTGCAGAACCATACATTCCCAGGTATAAAACTAACCATCATGTTGTTCTACTCAGCTGCTGTCTAAAAACTAACCAAACAGTGCGTAAGCTGTGAAGTCAATTCCCAAGGAGCACCTTGAATATGTTCTCAGGAATTCTGAACACATTCTGGAAAATCATTCCGTTATTGAGGATGCACTTTGGTTAATAATAATGATAACTAATTTGTATTAAACATTTACTATGTGTTAATATCTCATACCCATTTTCTCATATAATGGAAAATAATAGAAAAAGTAATATTAAATAACAGTTATGATTATTTTAGTAAGTAAAGAATAAGTGAGGCTCTTTGGCTAAGAAGCCTCAGGACATGTCAGTTTACTTTGAAACTTTTTTTTTTTAAGGGAAAGTTATAGATAACTTTTATGTCTTCTTAAATGTATGGGATGAGGGATAGTTTTTTTTCTTTTTTATGATAAGGGAGTTTTTCCTCTAATACTTCTGTATCTAGAATTTCTGCTTCCTTAGTTCATTAATGTTTCAGGAAGTAGAGAGAGTTTGCAAGAGAATAAATTGCCTTTTAAAGTTTGTTTTCTAGATTTCTTGAGGCTGTACCTCAATTTCATTTCCAGACTTCTGTTTGAAATTCCTCACAGGTCTGGAAGAACATAGCTTTGTGCATAATGCATTCTGTCCAAAAGCATTCTTATAGCTAGCCTTGTGGAATACAAAAATTATGGAAAAGGGCTAGCAGTAAATAGTGATAATTAATACCAATCACAAAGAATTTGATTCAGTTTTTAAATTGGTTGTACAGTTATTCAAAAACAATAATTTAGGTCTCTTGTTTTTAAGCACTATACTTAAATTCTTCTGTATATAAAATAACTGAAATTTCGTGTGCTTAATTAATTTTCATTATTCTTTAGAACTCTTAGTGTTTCAGAAATTTTTATTCTGTTGCATATGATGGTACTGACATTTTAGGATCTGAATGCTACATGGCAACATGGCCTGTCTGTAAATACTGTATTGTCATTTAGTAATAAAAATATAGTCGATTTTATAAACATTTTTGTTCTAATATTTTAAGAATTAAATGAGGCTATGGGAACATGGTTTATGAGATGATATAATTTACTAAGCTAGCATTTCATAAATCTTTCTAATATATAATTTATAGTCTTATGTTCAGTTTGCAATCAGATGTATCCATCCAATACCCTGATAAAACATGAATTGCATTTTAACTCTGTTAAGAGAGTGTCAGACTTTCTTGCTCAAGGAGGAGTAAAATGTGTGCTTCATATAGGAGGGGACTTTTTTTTTTTTTTTGGTTTTTTACTTTAATTGGGAAGATTTTTCAGTGCAAATGACTATTTAAGAGAACTTATTCTTCAGAAACCTGCATGTGCAAGTATACATCAAAAGATTATTTTGTCAAATCTCTGCAGTTTTTAAATGTTCTTTCCTTTTCTCTTGGGTAGGGAGGAACTTGCTATACAGAAAGCATTTCTTAGACAGAAAATATTTAAAATACACTTAAGACAAAAGAGTAAAATGATCCAGGTCTGTCCTCCGAGTGCTATTTAAAAATACTAGAGAAGGTGAGAGGTTGCAATGTCAAAATAATGGTCTTGCTTAGTCAGTATTGCTTGAAAACTCCATACTTTTCAGTAAAATTCATAATTAGTGCTTACTATCTTGCTTTACTGTAATTGATTCTTAGTTGGTCAGGGTGTAATTTAACAGAATATTCTAAAGGTATTTTGACTCAAATTATTAGTTAACCAGTCACACAGTCTTTCAATATAGCACAATCAGAACAATTCATGCAATAGAGATACCACAGCCTTGTATAAATTGTCTGCCTTATCTGGTTTGACTTGAAGTTATACGCATAAAGCTTTTTGCCGTTGTCATTCTTTTTATAGATTCAGCCTTAGATCATATATTAATTATATATTTAATTGGAATTATAAGCCAATAAAAGCTTTCACATCTTAAAAATGGTAGGATTAGTTCTCAAATTTGGTAGAAGTTTTTTCATGTAATAACAATTCTTTGAACACATTTATTCCAGAAAAAAACAAATGTGGTTACAAAAGTGCTTTTTTTTTTCTTTAAAAGAGAAACACTCATATTTGTGAAATGAGAGAAATTTCATTGGTATTTTATTTTGTCTTGTGACTGTGTACAGTTACCATTAATCATAATGTATGGTACATTTTTATGTTTAACCAAATTCCTTTTTATGTGATGCAAATGAAGACTATAATATAGCTCTTTGCACAGCTATGAAGTTTATGCAGTAATTTTTCTTATTAACTCTACTGTGTGCCTTTAAATAATAAAGCAGTACTCTAACTTTTAATCTGTTCCCTTAAATCTTTAATAAAGCAAAAGTATAGATTTATATGCAAGTGCAAATATATAACATTAAGAAAAGTTAAAAAATAACAGAAATAAAAATATCCTTACAGCCAAATGAATTAATACATAGACGTTCTTCAGAGACTCATGACCTGAGTGTACATACACACACACCTACATGTATTAATTTATTCTGCTGGAAAGTTTGTTTTGGGTTTGTATTTTTCTTAATTCAACTTTATTTGAGTGTGTTCCATGTAGACATGTTTAATTAGTCTGCCCTGTTGGTATGAGGTCCGTCCTTCATATCATTATAGAGTAAGCACTACTAGCACTTCCAATTTTCTACTGTAGGGTGTGTCCATATAAGTAGAGCATGATGCATTAACTAGAGCTGAATCACCCTCTGACCTCAGCTGCATTAATATTCATGTTACAGGCATCATAAAGAAGTCAGCCCATTTACAGATATGCATTAAACTTATGCCAGTGCCACAAATTCTTTAGGGCTGTTTGCAGGCTAATTACAGTGTAAATTTCTTTTTGATCGAGGACTAACAGTAACAAAAAGTACCAGGGAATTCGTTCAGAAGAAGCTTTCAAATAGCTAAATGTAAAATTCTACCTGTGTTTTATTTTTATGTTCTTAATGTTGCCTAAGAACTAACTATATAGTTACAATTTGATAATCAACAATACTTTTATTTTAAAAAATAAAAGAGCAGATGGCAGTGTAAGTGGCAGCTTCAGCTTGTGATGAGTTAAGTAGATTAAGACAATGCGCTGATTCAGTCAGTCTTGAATAGCGTGTACTACTTTCTACATATTTCAAATACTAGAAATATCTCTACACTTGGATACGCCTAATCTTTGCACATATTTGCATACAGATACCGAAGAGGCTGAGACTCCTATTTTGAAATTGACAGTAATTTTACAAGTTCATCACTATCTTTATAAAGCATAATAGGACGCAATTGAAAATTTATTCTTTTTATCTTCGTCTTGTTATAATTCAGTTTATTCTGTAGATTTAAGATTTCAGTCTTAGAACTTAATATAAAATTAAGTTTTTTTCTGGTTTCATAGTATTGACTCGTGGCACTGTTTAGGATAACTGAAAACAATTAAGAACTAAGAAGAAATGTAAGTAATGATAGTCAAGGGAAGAAACAGATTACATTTACATTAATAGTCATGTTCTAGAAGAGAAGCATTTCTAACAAAATTTTCATAACTTGTCAGTAAAGCATTCCATAAACTAAACAAGGTTCGGTTTAGTCAGTCCTAAATGGAATATTTCTATCAAAATACCACTTGTGATAGGCCCAATCACTGATTACTAGGTATGAGTAATAGATTTTAAGGATCTCATGAATTATTAGAAATTTTTTTCTCTAGAATCGTGTAGAAGAACAAATAAACTTGTCATCACCCTAAATGCTATGCTTAAATGCCGTGTTTTATAAAGTCCCCATCCTCTTTCCACAAAAAAACTGATGTGTAATGAAATTTGGATACATCCTTTTAGAATGAGTCCTATGAATATCTCTTTTTACTCTTAAATGAGATACATAGAGTTTGAATACTAAGGCTGATTAAAGTTTATTTCAAATTAATAACAATGCTGTTCAAAATTCTTATAATACCAGTTTATATAGTGCTAATTTTGTTCTTAAGACCATAGTATCCCTTACAGAGGTGGTAGTTCCTAAACAAATCTTTGTTTTTAAACAGTGGAGGTATTAACAACAATCAGTTTAATAAACTGGCAGAAGAAAGCTATGTACTTAATTTAACATTGTTAACACTGTACCTATTATCCTGAACACTAAAACCAAGTTATATGCTAAGATGATTTTCTTTGTATGAAACAAAGTGAAAAATGGACTAGAACAAGAATTAGAAGACCCATGACCCATTATCTCCACCATTTATTAGCTGTATGACATTTGGTCAAATCATTTAATATCTTTGAGTCTCAGCATTTTTTTTTCCTGCAAAGTGGGAATAATTAAAAATTGCCCTGTACACCTCAAAGGAAAGTTGGAAAGATCAGAAGGTGCATTGTATGGGAAGGTGTTGTTATTATTTTAGACCTTCTCTGCCATTTTACCACCCTAACTCTTTTCTACATCCTTCTTCTTTACCCTTTCTTTAGGGATGAAAAAGGAAACCTTCCCTGTGAAGACCTCAGAGGACATATGGTGGGCAAGCCAGTGCATAAGGGATCTGAATCACCAAATTCGTTTTTGGATCAGGAATATCGAAAGAGATTTAATATTGTTGAAGAAGATACCGTCTTGTATTGCTATGAATATGAAAAAGGAAGATCAAGCAGTCAAGGAAGACGAGAAAGCACCCCAACTTATGGTAACTATAAGAGTTCTTCTCTTAAAGTTTGCATACGAATATATTTCTGGCATGGAAGTCTCCATTTCCTTTCATAGGCTTTTGAATTGTGAGAATTACTTGATAGCTTTTGAATCTTTATAATTGGTCTGTTTCAGTCATGTGCTTCTAAGTGGAATCTTATCAAATTGAGGCATGGCATTAGAAATTATTCTGTTTTCCAAAGCAAGGACAGTAGGTAACAGTTTAGCTCATTAATGATTTAATGAAAATGTTTTTAGCATCACATGTACATTTTGTATGTCAGATGTTCCCAAGTTGGAATAATTCAATATTTTTTTTCTGTTTTTTTTTGTAATGAATACTTACTGTTAACATGACTTCCTTAAAATAAAATTGTTTCCTTATTCCAAAGGGACTTTTAAAAATCTTAAAATTAGATAGACTTTTTGGAAGGAAACCTCATCTCAATTTTTGTATTTTTTTTAAGAAGTTGCAAAATTAATTTGACATATGAGTGGAAGAGTTGACATTTTAAAGAGGATGGGCATACTGTATATAAGGCAAAGACAGGCCTAGAGTTACTGTATACATAGAATTTTTTTATATTTAACTTGTTTTTCCATGCACGACCAAGAAAGTTACCCAGTCACAAATACTTAAAATCAACATACTGTATCTGAAAGGTTTGCAGATCAAGTTGCCTAAAGTCAAAGTAGGAAAGCCTGTGGTCCTATTGCAAAATGAACTGAATGAATTGGAAGTCTATGCTCCTCCATTTCCAGTTTTCAAACTATAATTTTCAGTGAGGTGCTTATACTTTGGGGAGGGACAGGGTCCATGCTCATTAGTCCAGACTTTGTCACTGGGAGCTGAGCAGAAGGAAAGTTGATTTTAACTCTCGCTTTCTAGTCCCCACTGCTTGTTCACCATGGCCATTTGCCTCTCCAGTGACCCCAAAAGAGCAGACTTCACATGCCTTGTTACATATGCCTTATTTCTTCGCTGCTCTTTGGTAATAATTTTGAATGAAAAATTTTGCCCAAATTGATCCTAAAGAACAGGGGCCATACTTATCTTACTTTGTGTGTTATTCTCTGGACGTGTGCTTTTTTTTATCATGAGAATGAGTAATGGTATTTTTTTTAACATAGCTCCTCAGTTGTACTACTCTGGTAACACTTACTTTGAACCATTATATATTGAAGGTATTTATACCTTTGCTTTTCCCCTATTATATTATAAACCTCTGCAGTATAAATGCATGCCATCTTTGTTATCTCTGCCCCTGCCCCATGGCTAATATAAAGTCTTAAAGATAATGTATTCTCAATAAAAATAACAATACTTAAAGGAGCAAAAAAGGGTTTGGGTGGACTTTTCTTTTTTCCCATACAAAAATTTATACATACACGGGTGGACTTTTCTAAAAGTCCATAAGATTTTGATTTTTATTTATTTATTCCACAAGTGCTTACTGATTGACACCTTCTCAAACCTAGGTCTGAGCTCTAAGGACTGATGTAAATATCTTAGCTTAGGCCCTAAAGGCCCCAATACAAATTACTTCAAAGCCTCATAAGCGATAATGACTGTCAGAATAACACAACTTCCTTATTTAACCTATAAAGCGGCCCTAACATGTCCTCCAAAGTGTGACAGTATTCTCTTGTGTTTGAAAATAATGATAATGAAAACACACTATTCTGATGATGTATACTGCAAAAAAATTAAAGTACAAAAAAGTTCACATCTGATATTTTCTGGAAATGACAGTAATTTCACTTGTAAGTGCTTTATGATGCCTTAAAATGCAGTGTATTATCCTAGTCCTTTATCTTTAGTGTGTTTAACTTAGGCCTTAGTCACGAATACTCTTATCTTGAAGTATGTGTATTTAGCCACCAGTACTCTTTAACTCCCCAGAGTACATCTTTACTCAAAGAGAAGTTAGAATTGAGATTATCAGAGTCTGGGTAGGATTTTAAGAAGCAAAGGGGAGACATGCTACAGTGCTTAGTATGTGCTTTTGGTGAAATATGTATGTACTTGCCACATTGTCTTAGTACAGTTGTATTTTAAAGTTAAATATATGAGAAACATATTTAGGGAAGATCTGTTATTAGACAGAGTGAACAAAGAAACAAAAAGAATGCTTAAAAATAGTCTAATTGTGGGTTTTAAAATATATTGTTTAACCTGAGTTCTCATTTTATATCATATACCCACTGGTTGTTGCTTAGAGTGAGTTGAAGGAAGTACGATTATTTGTACTAGTAGACAAGTACAATATGGATATCCAGTGGAAGTCCTTTCTAAAGAAATAAGTAAATAATACCGATTGAGCTTTTATATATGTTGTAAGCATTTTAATGGCATTAATCCATTCAATCCTCACAACAACCTAACTCCATAAGGGAAAACCCTATGAAGTAGATACTAATAAAATCCTTATGTTATAGATGAGAAATCTGAAATACAGATGTTAAATAACTGACCCAACTAATAAGTGGTGGATCTGGGATTAAGTACGTGTGGACCCTACCAGTGGTACTAATAACTAAATACATTCCTAGCTAAATGTAATAATAATTTGCTAAATTGTAGGAAAATAATTTCTAAAAATTGTGTTACTCCTTCCAAATTCAAGTATTTTATTTCAGGCAAGCAGAAGTAGATCTGATCTGATATGTTCTTGTAGATATTATTTTGTATTTACTGGTCACTATAATAAACGTGCATTTACATGGATGTGACCCTGACAGACCTCAGGAAAAATACTTAAATTGGGGGTAAAATTAGCAACCATGTGTTATGTCCTTTTTAAATCCGACAGTAAGTACAAAATAGGTTTTACTTTCCTAAAAAGATAGACAAGACAAGAATAATTTCTGGAAACACAGATATCAGTAGGGAAAGCAACATAGATTAGTGGTTAATAGCATTGGCTGTAGCAGCAGACATACTGTGTATTCCTATCTGCCATTAAGGAACCCTGGTGGCTCAGTGGTTAAAGCACTTGGCTGCTAGCTGAAAGGTCCGCGGTACGAACCTACCAGCTGCTCTACGGGACATCATCTGCTTCCATAAAGATTTACAGCCTTGGAAACCGTATGGGGTTGTTCATTCTGTCCTATAGGGTTGCTATGAGTTGGAATCCGCTCGACAGCAGTAGATTATCTGCCATTACTCCAGTGTGACCTTGAGAATGTTACTCTAGGCCTCAATTTTCTTACTTGTTAAATGACGATGATAATATCTGCCTCATAGTTTTTGTGAGAATTTAATGGCAACGCATTATAAATTGCCTTGAAAGTGCCCAGTATGTGTTAGATTTTTATTTTCACTGTTATCATTATTACATAGATGCTTTAATGTAAAAGTAGAAAGGAGTGGGGAGAGATAGCATTAGATCAGTTTAACTATTTGGTCTCATCTGTGCATACTTCAAAGACAAAAGTTCAAATCTGATGAGATCGGTTGCTTGGCAACTTTTCAGAACAGTACTATTTCCTAGCAGCTTTCTCCTTCTCTGTGCTCAGACTCCTTGCCCTTACTATCCATCATAGTACGTTTCTGTGCACGGAAACCTGCTAAATAAAGGGTAGACACAGTTGGCTGAGTCTGTGTGGCGTGGGTGGTCACATTTTATAAGAAAGGGAGGAAAACATATGTTTTACAATAATGTAACACAATAGTATTGTTTTGAAGATTGGAATCCAGACCTTTTTTGATTTATTGAAAATCTAAGCCCTAACAAAAAGCACATGTATGAATGTAAAGTTGGTATTTTAGAAATGCTCTTCATAAATGTTATTTGTACACATTGTACATTGAGGAAAAATAATTTCTATAACATCATACCTGAACATTTTCCACTCAAGTAGTCAGGACCAGAGAAAACCCAGTACCATGTAATTTTATCCACATGGTTGTAAATGGCTTAAAATGACCTACAGCAGCATGATGAAGGGACATGGGCAGTGACCCTGCAAACTAATGGTCTTTATCCATGTAAGGTGAGGATGTTCTCTGTAGGTTCCAGGGTCTCTTATCGTACTTCAGTATTGCCTTTCCCCTTATCTTACAAAGTCATTCTTAGAACTTTGCTCTATCTTTTGGACAGTTATATTATAATTAATAGCGTTATTTCAGACATTTCTTAAAGGATCAAATATACATAATAAATTCACACTTTCTTTATTTCCAAATACAAGCCTTCTCTTTCCTGTAATTTTTTAAAAATATAATCTTCCTTATCAGGTGAAAATTCAGCTGTCACTCATCAACTATGCTAGAGAGAAGAGCAAATGGGATTCTAACCACATGAAATTTCTGTGTTCAAGTAAAATGTACCATTTCCAAAGCAGAACTAACCATAGAAACAGAAATTAGTGAATTGAAAGTGAGATGTGCACTATACTCATAGGAATTGTAATTCCTTTGGACTTATTTAATATATCTCATAAAGACTACGTGTTGGTTAGCTTCACAAAATAATTTTCAATATCAAGTTGATGGTGGCAAGGGAACATGGAAAAGCAGTTCAGTAATATTTTGACATAGAAATAGAAAATAGACTGTTCCTAATGTAAAAATTAGAATAATCACCTAGAGAAGACACTCTTCTTTAATTTTTACAATTTTACTGGTAGAAGTAGAAGAGTGTGAGTTTTGAGGTCAGATAGACCTGAGTTTGGTGTCACAGCTTGGCCTTTAATAGTTTTAACCTGTATGCTTTTGTTTTTTTATTTGTAAAATGGGATACCAAAACTACTCAGTGTTTTTATGAGAGTTAAATGAGATAATATATGTCAGGCACTTAAGACAGTTCTTGCCTCATTGAAAGTGCTCAAAAAATGGTGCCTAAATGATATAATAAAAATGTTCCAATGATTGTGAAGTTCTGATGAATCAGATTACCACTTCCTCCTCTCTTGTAGGGAGAAGTAGGATGGGACAAAGGAGTTAGAAGTGTTCCCTCTACCTACCCAGTAACCAACCATTTAAATAATGGCAATTAAAAGAAATGTGAATAGAGTTGTTTTGGTTTTTTTTTTTTTTTTTTTTTTTTTTGGTTTGTTGGTTCGGTTTTGCAAAAGCAGAAGGAAGAGCATTCAAATAGCTAATAACACAGGAAACTGCCTGATCCAAGTCTTCTTAAGCTCCGTCATGGAACTCATCAGCTCATATGCTGATCCGGAGAAACCCAGTTACAGCCTCTCAGCATCAGAAATCTGAAAACAATTGAGCCCCTATACCTTTTAAAAGTTTTAGATTAGTTACTAAAAAGAGGGAGGGAGAAAATATGTAAAATAAATAAAATAGTTAGAAACTCTCAAAAGAAATGAAACCTAGGAAGAAAAGACCACTCTGAAAACTTTAAAGTAATAGGTAATGGATAAAACAGTAAGATTAAGAAAAGAAACCTTTAAGAAAGTTCCAAGGTATTAGTAAGTGGATAAACTGAAAATATTAGCAAATTGAATCAGCAAAGCTAATGCAACCATCAGAGGAAAAAAGAAATTCTTCAAGTGAATTAATCACTAGAAAGATAAGAACCAGATGAAATAGTGCTCCCCTCATTAACAGAATGGAAAAGCCAAGAATAGAAACAGTCTAACTCAGTGATTCTCAACTATGGGTGATATTGCCCCCCCACCAGGAGATAATATGGCAATGTCTGGAGACGTTTTTGGTTGTCACAACTCAGTGGTTGGGGGATACTGCTTGGTGCACAGGACAGCTCTTCTAACAAAGAATGATTTGATCAAAATGTCAGTGGTGCTACTGTTGAAAAACCTTACTTATTAAGAACTAACTCACAGACAAACTGAACACAGAATCAGATACTAGAAAGTCAGAGTTAGAGCCATTCATGACATACGGCCAGTAGCTTTTTTTTTTTAACAACCTGGGACGTTATTGTCCTGGAAAGATGTATCTACTTTTATTCATTTAGTTTGTTTTCTTGGGCAGAAGTAGTATATGTTGTAGGTGTCTGGGATTACCTATCCTGCCCTACAATAAAAACCTAATCATGACATCCCCTGAGGCAGGAAGAGATACATTTGTCCCTAGTTGATATCAGAGTGATTTTCCCCTGTGGTGGAAAAAAATGTAAGAAATGGCAGCTAGGTAAAGTTAAACAGAGCCGTTAGTGTTCAGATCACAGTGTGGCTTAAGTAATCCAGCATTTTCCTAAGAATGTTCTTCAGACCAGTAGTCCTGAAAGAGAGTCTTTGTAAAAGAAAGAGGTTACGTGGTTAAATAAGATTGGGAAGCTCTGCATATTTTATCCCCCTCTTGGAGATTAATAAATGCACATTAGCATATTAAAGGCTTTGAAAGTCTTATTGAACTTGGGTTAACTTACTGTTTCCCAAACATACTTGTACATTGAATCTTTTTTTTTGGTCACGTAATAGTTATTAACTTCCCAATGGAACTAACATTTGATGGAATGTATTTTGGAAAACGCTGAAGTAGTTTTTGCAGCTCCTCTTGAAGACTCAAATACCAGTGAAAAAATGTCTTTGTGTTCCAAGTTCCAAACAGCTGACTTACAGATAAGCATTTCGAAAAATCTGAATGCTTAGGTTGGACCCTGCCCAGCAGTCTGCATGTTGAATATCATCTTCATTTTTATCTTGCAAAAAAGCCAGATGTATACCATTTCTAGAGTAAATCTTACTGGTGATGAAAGTCACAACTAAAGTAATAAAAACTAACTGGAAATATGAGTGCATGATGTTCTATACCCCAGGCTACTTGTGGAATTACCAGTTTCACTGCAAAGCAGTTTGCCAGAAATCATGGAGGAAATAGACCCCTGGGGATAGAAAATGTCAAGTGTTATATCCATTGTTGTTAAAGAAGAGATGACTGAAAATTATACGCTGATTACCTTAATATCAGTAGCTGTGGAAACAGAGCAAATAATGAAAACAATATATAGCCATTTAAAAGTATGCATATGACAACCTGTCATTGTTTTATAAGTAACACATATCAAACCAATTTATTTTCCTCTGTGTTAAGGCAGTGGACTGCAAATCCAAAGGTAACATGCACAGGTTATACTCTAATTCTCCTTTAGTTCTTCACATAGCCTTAAGAATATTTTATAAGAGCTGCAACCTGGCTGGGAGGACACTTAAACAAGAAGGCAATAATCATACATGTCACTGAATTATTTTTAAAGAAAAATTACCTGGATTTTTGTTTAATATAGTTGTCTTGAATGATTCATCACCAAGGCAATTTGAAAAGAGCACTGTGGTAGGAATTTAAAAGTCTGTATTCAGGGACTGCTGCCAACACTGATTATTTGTGAAATCCTGAGACAACTGTGTCTTGAGTGTTTCAT
Organism: Trichechus manatus latirostris; assembly: GCF_000243295.1. Lineage (NCBI taxonomy): Eukaryota > Metazoa > Chordata > Mammalia > Sirenia > Trichechidae > Trichechus > Trichechus manatus. The sequence continues at coordinate 5,549,793 of NW_004444036.1, forward strand.
CTCTACCTTTCTTGCTAGCTTCATTAATAGTATGATCCCAAAGAGAAAAATATGTGAAAGGAATTGTAAAATTATAGCAAGATGTTATTTTTTTCCAAATGAGAATTACTTGCAATAGATGGTCTTAATCATTGTCTTTTTCACTTCTCATGAGAAGTGATAGCATTTTCAAGACACTGCTTTATTAAGATTTTAAAAAATGGATTGCTTGAATTTGTAGTTCTTTCACATGAGAACTGGGTGTTTTTAACCAAATAGTATCTGTGTGGCTTTTCATCTTTCTTATCTACATCTATATTAATGCTGAGCACAGCAGGGGTAAAAGTACATTTTAGCGTAGCTCATTTATACCCATCAGAGTCCTCAGAGGCGGACCCAAAACTCTTGTTACTTAGACAGTCTAAACCATCTGGATCCTTCCCCGTTCCTCCCTCACCTACCTATGGTACAGGAATTGTCTCTTCACACAGTGGTAACATTTAAAGAAAGAAAAGCCTACCCTTCCCAACTTCAGTTCTCTTGGTAGAATGTTTACAGAAGGTAATTTTGTTCAAAATATAATTAGCCTTGGAATCAAGTGTTAAAAGTGCCATATAATTTTTTATGCAGTTCAGTATTTTCTCCTTCAATATTTTTTTTTTTACATTACTCCCCATTTAAAGTATGGAATAGAAAACAATAGGAAAATATACAAACAAGATGTGGCTTATTCTTTGAAATGAGATTTTAATTGTTTCTGTTCTCCATTAATGAAACTGAAAAGACTTCAAGTTAATAGTCATTAGGTTTGTATTTTATTTGTATTATTTATGGGACATTAAAGCCAATGCTTACATGATCATCCCATTGAAATGTTTACAAGCCAATTTTTCTCCAAAGGCTTTTATCCAAAAATGAAAAAAAAGCCCCTAAAGATCAAACAGCCCATTCTTATTTTATTAGATCCAGATATGTTACCTTTATCCTTAAAAAAAAATTGATTCCCCATTTAATTCCATTTTACTTCTTTTTTGAATGTGTGCTTCTCTGCCTTAAATAACCTTGGGTTGTTTTCCTAGAAATGCAGTCAACCATCTGAAAGTAATTTTTCTGTCTGGTATGTGGGGTGTTTGATGGGCGTATGTGGCAAGCTTATAGTTTAACCATTCTTTACTACACTCATTTTTATCAAAATATTGGTTAAAATATTTAGAACAGATGTGTATATGTGTGTGTACATGTGTATACTTTTTCTCCTTAGAATCTAGAGAAGGCCTTTTTTCTGGGCATTAAAGGGTATGGCAGACTTACGGAGAAATTTCTCTGCAGTCTTTTTTTTTTAACTCTTTGGCAACTGTAAGAGAGCAGAGTGCTTCTCAGATGCTGCTTATTACCCTGAAACTTAATGATTTTAACATGTTTTGGGACAGAGTTTTTTTAAAAAAAAGTGATACAATTAGAAAAGGCAGCAATTGAGTGGTGTTTCAACAGACATCATAGGTAGCTTAATACCAGAATATTTCTAGATAAGAAATCAGGAGACAGCACTTCTAATTCTGATTTGATTACCAGACAGCTCTCTAAGTCTCAATTTGTTAGAAGAATGAAGAGGATTTGTCAGGATGACATACTACTTTAGAAGGAAGGGATGGAGAGAGGAAGAAGGGAGGGGAAGGAAACTATGACACAGGGCTTCAAACTAGTTCTTCCCAGTTCAGTCATGGCCAGAGAAGCAGAACTGGAACAGAACCAAATTTTTAACATGTGGATGAACCAGAACAATAACTGGAATGTGAAAAATTACAGGTCGAAGCTCTGCTAGAAACCTAATCTCCCTCTTAGAAAACAAGGGCAGCATATGCTTTGCATAGCAACCAAATCTCTTACCCATAGGATTTTGAGCAGAGTCAGAAACAGCAGCGCCTCATCAAAGATAGTGGCCGATGCACCACTTTGAAAGTGTGTTGCTCTCTACCAAAAACCCAAACCAAACCCGTTTCCATCAACTCGATTCCAACTCATAGCAATGCTATAGGACAATGTAGAACTGCCCCATAGGGTTTGCAAGGAGCAGCTGGTGGATTTGAACTGCTGATCTTTTGGCTAGCAGCTGAGCTCTTAACCACTGTGCCACCAGGTCTCCTCGCTCTCCACAGTCCTGCTAATAATCCAGTCTCATGCATCAGTCTCCTGAAGGGGCTCACTATGCCTCTTCTGAGTTTCCTGTTCCAGGGCTTCAACCCATAATTTTTCTCATTCCAGTTATTGTTCCAGATCACCCAAGGTGTCAAAATTCGAATCTGTTCTGGTTTCACTTTGTCGGCCATAACTGAACCAGTTCAAACTGATTCAAAGCCCTGCTATGAAAACAGAAAGCAGTGGTGTAGCTTGTGCCCTTGTGGTCCAGTGTAAGAGGCAAGTCCCCTGTTTACTTTCTTAATAAGCAATCAGTTAACAAATACTGAGCAGTTCCTGTGTTTAAGGCATTGTAAATAAAAGAGATACATTTTATGTGATACATTTTCAAGTGAACTCTGCAATTAGTAAATGCTCTACGCTTAGAAGAATGAAATATTACTCTAAGATGGAGTGGTCAGCAAAAAGTTTTAAATGGACTCTCATCCTCATTTTTCTTGACTATTAACAGAAGAAGAGTTCTGCATGGGTATAATTACCGTAGTACATTCCCCATGCCACAGCAAAGAAATGAAGTACGTAGTTTTGCTCAGGAAAACAGTTTATCATTGTAGTTGGTATTATAATCAATTTTCTTCATGATTTAGTAATCTTAATCTTACCAACTCAGGAGCTAATGTAAATGTTAATGTCAAAAGAGACTTCTAAATTTTTTTAATTATTCTTCAGAAACAAATTATTAATTTATGTACATTTACATAGGCATGGGTCAGGTGTATTTAATGTAATAAGTCATAAAAAGTCACATGAGAATAAAAATACTTTGCATGTATTAATAATAATATATATTTGATTTAAATCTAAGTATGATGGTTATGAAAACCTTGGTGGCATAGTGGTTAAGAGTTATGGCTGCTAACCAAAAGGTTGGCAGTTTGAATCCACCAGGCACTCATTGAAAACCCTATGGGGCAGTTCTGCTCTGTCCTTTAGGGTCACTATGAGTCAGAATTGACTCAATGGCAACGGGTTTGGTTTTTGGTATAATAGTACTCCTTTTGTTTCTTTTTTTAACAACAGTACTGTAACATCAAACTATAAAATTCTTTTTCTACTTGAACTTTGCTGTCTTGTGAAATTAAAACGTTGCTCTATAAATGCAGTGACAAATGTATTTCCAAGCTGCAATCAATGATCTGTGTACTTGGAATTGAAATAATTTAAGCCATTGTCTATTTTTCATTCTGCAAAGGACTGCTGTTTATATAAGAATGTTACCTTATGTTATTACTTTAACTGTTTCATTAACTCTGTATCAATATTTTAGCACAATAAAAAATTTATAAAAGAATTAATACTTAGAAGCAACATTATTTGTTATACATAAACAACGTACTTTTTAAAATATTTTGTATTGCATTGCTAAATTTACAGCTTTATAAATAATAAAAGCAAAGGCTTCATGTCCTCAAAAAGTAAATTTTAATTAAGGCCTTTTATCTCCTTTACTTTTTTGTCTAAGTCAATATATTTTCATTCAATTTTGAGTTAGTAATATACAGTGAAGTTCTGTTTTTTAAAAAAAAATTACGCCCTGAAAAGTCAATGTTAGAATTTTATGCATTTTTTTCCATATGGTGAATAACATAACCAGAAGTATTAAGAACTTAATTACATGCTTAAATGATTTATATCCATTAGAACTTCAGAGAAGATGACCCAAAACACTAGTACAATTATGTATTTCGTATATTATGTGTGAGGTGTTATAACATGAGTGCAAATCTTTCTTCTTCTTGTTTTTGTGCACATATATTTGACTCCAGACAACCAATCAATTCCTTGAAAAGTATCAAATTAGGATTTTTTAAATAACATATAGAGCAAGTAAAACAATTAACTGCTTATTTATTGGATTTTTCACTTTTCAAAGGCTATTCTTGGTGACATGTGGAAACTGTTAGAGCTGTTAACTGCTTTAATTTTAGTGCCCATGGTGAAATGGAATTTATTTTAAAGGCCAGATTCTAAAGAAATAAGTTGTAGATATTTTGAAAATAATAACATTCATAAAATTGAAAATCTGGAAGAATGACTCTACAAAGTAGTGGAATAGACATGACAAAAGGAGACCTTTCCTAAAACCTCTACCCTGCCTTTAATGGGCAGAATATATGAACTGGGATCAACTTACCCAAATTCCCTCTCTGTAAAAGAGCAGATATATTCCTTGGGAATTTTGGTATCTTCGGTGATCATTTGTAAAGTCGTTTGTACACTTTGAAAGGAAGCCACTAAATAAATACTGTATTTTTTGGCTCAATAATTTTATCATGTCTAATTCATCCTCTGACTTTAAAAGAACTGAGCAAAACACACTAAATAAACTATCCGTATGCATAACAAAAAGCCATAAGGGTGGTAAACTTTCCTCAAAAACAGAGTTAGAAGTTTTCTAACTTTTTTTTTAATTTCTGGAGTGATTATAATAATTGATCATGAAATTTAGCTGGACAAGAAGGGAAGTCAAGAGGACATAAAGTGACTGAGACACACTGAAAAGTGGTTAGATCGATAGATGAAAAGAGGAAGCATTGTTGGACTTGGAGTACTGTAGGCAGTGTGCCAGAAATACAGAAGGTGGTAGTTGGAAAGTGGAATATTTGGAGGGATTGCAGTCTTTGCGGATGACAAGATTAACTATATGATAACAAGAATGATTGGAGATGAGAACATAAAGAAACTGAGAGGCCAGAATATTGGAAGGTGAATACTAAAGTTACCAAGAATTATGGCAGAAGTGGTGTTGGAGTGCCTGGGTTTGAATGTTGGTATTACTACTTACCAGCTTGTCTTGGTTTCCTCATCTGGTAAAATGAAGATAATGATAGTTTATTTCTCATAGTTGTTATGAGAATCAAACAATCTAATGCATATGAAACCCTTGGACAGTACCTAGCATATGGTAAATGATATATATGTGTTAGTACTATTATGATTATTGTAATCATCATTATTGTTAGAATCCAGTGCTGTTTGAGTCTCTGCTTTTCTTTCATTCAGCATTTACTAAGCGATTGTCTTAGCTAAGTATTGTGCTAGGTTTCCTTTTAAAACTTCTGTATGATTTTCTTTGGCTGTTTTGTGTTTCAGGAACTTCAAGTTGAACAAAAATAATACACTGCAGCCTCGCCTAAAAGTTATCCTTGCAGTCTATGCTATGACTTCTCCTTGCTAAAGCAAATGCTGTTTAGTAAGAATATAAACCCAGAAGGAAATGGGACAGGCCAAAGCAGTGGTTACTAGGATCTATAAACTAGACATGCTCACTGTAGTAGAAGAGATGCTTAGGGACAGATCCAGCTATAGGCCAGAAAAGAGAATCTAGCTATATTGCTGAGGCATGGTGGTATCCAAAATGTATGGTGATAGGAGTTAGGAGGCAATAAAGATGAGAAGTTAGCATTATGGTGTTCCAGCATGAAACAATGGGTTAATATCCTGGCAGGCAGGTTAAATACAAGGGGCTACCATGTTGGAGGTAGGCTATCAAGGTACAGACACTTGAACATTGAAGAATAACACAGGGATCCAGTTATTGAACATGAAGTATAATCACTTAAATAATGATCTTCTTTGTAAAGGACCACACTCTTAAAGTCTGGGCTGTTGAGAGAGCAAACCTAGGCTATTCTTTATTATTTATAAAAAATGCCTTAAGTTTGCATTATCACTTGGCCAATTGCCACAGGCAGTTTCACCTTCTGGCTCAAAACACACATTTTCTTCATCTACACAAATGCCAACCATAATGTTGCATATGAGTGAGTGTGTTTTGCAGACTGTACCTAAAAATCAGTGTGAGTCTGAGCGGACATGGGGAAAAAAAAAAAACCAATGTGATGTGAATTTTGTTCTCTGTGTTTAGGCAAGCTACGACCTATATCTATGCCAGTGGAATATAATTGGGTGGGGGACTATGAAGATCCAAATAAGATGAAGAGAGATAGTAGAAGAGGTAAGTGTTCTAGAATTTTAGTGTAGGCTGGGTTGTTTGAACAATAAGCAAATTAAAATGTTCTTTAAGTAGGATGTTATGGTTTCAGTGGAGAATTTCTTATTCTTCATCAATTTTATAGTACACCAAAATCAATTCAGACCAACGTTTGACTATCTTGACCAGTTGTTAAGTAGATATCTTCCCTGAATCCTTCCTAAGTGATCCAGGGTAGATAAGTACACAATGAAAAATTAATATCTAATTGTTACCTGAAATTATAATATTTGGAAAAAAAGGTCAGAAGTGTGAAACTGCATAAAAAAATTAAGTTCACTGAATAGGAGCATTTTGTGATCAGTCCCCATTGGTCCGCAATGCAATCTCACTACTTTTGTATTGACACAACCTCAAAATAAGCATTGAAGCACATGGATAAAAGCTAATGGAAACTGGGGCAGTGACTCTAATGAAATGAAAAGAAAAAAAAACTGCTTTGATTTTTCTGTTCTGTTTGCTGTTCAGGGATATCTTCTTACTTGGGGGTGGGGTACTCTTGAAGTATCTACCAACAGTAAGTTTTTGTGTCCACTTATCCTGATATTGAGGTGAGCAGTAAAGAGAGCAAGTGAAAGTCTCACTGCATGGGATTTGACCAGATGTGGATATGGTGGGCCCAGTGGGTCATGCTGCTACTTCCACTTCCCAAAATAAAGATCCATAAGGTTGTAGATGAAAACAAAACAAATCAAAACAATTCATAGGACCTAAGCTCGTAAGCTTCCTTCATGAAGTGTTTGACCTATTTGCCTGTTATTTCTAGCCAATGACCAGAATTTATTTAATTACTACACAGATCCACAGACCACACAGGGACAAGCAAGCATGAATGTCTGATTCATTAGTCTTCTTAACACTTGTTTTATAGAGCAAGCATTTCTGAATATGTTGGTAAATACAGGAACATTGACGGATTCTTTTACGTCTACGTATTCACTCGTTTTCCAAGCTTCAGTTTCTAACCTCATTTGTTTTATAGAATAAACCAGGGGGAAAAAATAAAGGAGATATGCCTATCATATACCATCTCCAAGTCACTGCAAGTGACATTTAAAAAAAAAAAAGCTGTATGAAGTACTAAGTGCTAACTATCAGTTTAAGCATGGATTTTATTAACTAAGTTTCCAGACTGTTGGTTCATAACACAGGCTTGTATTTCTCCAAGAATGCTACCTAGGATGCAGTAGGTCAGTGTTTGTCATCAAGCTTAGTAGAATCCCTCTGGGGAAACTTTATGAGCCACACACTCAAAACTTCTAATTGAAGCTCTGCAGGTGATTCTAATGTAATAAAACTTGGAAAAACACTCTACTGGCTATTTCTTATTTTATGGTCCTAACACATTAAGATCCTCCATATTTTCATTACATAGATATTTTATAAATTAAATCAAGTTAAATTTTTGAAATGAAATCTAATAGCATAATTAGGAAAAAATGGTAAATGTGGGATATTTGCATATTTACATTGGTGTATTTATCTCTTTTTATATAGAAAACTCTCTACTCCGATATATGAGCAATGAAAAAATTGCTCAAGAAGAATACATGTTTCAGAGAAACAGCAAAAAAGACACAGGGAAGAAGTCAAAAAAGAAGGGTGATAAGAGTACTAGCCCGACTCACTATTCATTGCTACCTGGTTTGCAAATGGACGCACTGAGACAAGACATCATGGGCACACCTGTGCCGGAGACCACACTCTACCATGTAAGTACATTCTCAAAAACTCTGCAATACAGCTTTTATTGGGAAACTGACAAATTACTCTTTTGGGTAAATTCCAGATTTTTTTTTCCTATTGCCATATTTTCACAAAACATCCTAACTTCATAGTTTATGCCCTTAAAAAAATGATGGGTTATCGATTTGTTCTTCAATTATATGTTGAATTAGTTCACATGTTGTAGCAGGTTATATTTTAATAAGGTAAATATGCACAAAATTGATGGCGAACAACAGTTAATTAGCTGATTAATCATCAGTGTGATAATGCATAGTGAATGGATAACTAATGTTCAACATTAAAGAGAATTTTTAATATATTTATGATTTCATTAAAAGTGATCTCTTATGTGGTAGGCATAGTACGTGGTGTTAGAGATAAAAATGGGAAGACATACCACATCACTATATGGGGAGAAAGACATGCCAACAGTTCCATGTAATGGTGACTGTATGAAGTATAGGAAGAACATAGGAGAAGAAGGGCCTTAGCCTGCTGGGGAAGTGAGAAAAGGCTTCAGAATAGGGAACATTTAAGTGAAGAGTGGAAGATGAGTAGCAATATTTTAGTGGGAAGGCATATGTGAGAATATGATATGTCTGTGGCTTAGAATTGCTCGTTCACTGAAAAATCCAGAGAAAGCATGGAAGGAAGGGGCAATAGATGGACCTGGAGAGGTAGGCAGGGGTTAGATCAAGAATTTTATGATAAAGTACTTAGGCTTTTTCCTGCAGTGATGAAGAGCCATTGAAGAATTTTGATCTGGGGATTTGCATGATCAGATTGGCCTGTTGGATCACTCTGTTGCAGAGCCTCAATTGAGAGACCAAAGGCAGGGCCATTAAGACTAGGCCAGATGAAACAGTAGCAATGAATAGTGAGTTGGGCTAAGAACCTTGTTAGCCATAACCAGGGGTAGATTAACCAGTAAGCACAGTATACATGGCTTGCACTGAGCAAGGTATGCACAGGCTTAATTGTATTTACTTGCTAATCTGTGGTGAGCCATTTCACATGGTTTCACCATGTCTTTGGTATGGTGGGGGACAGGTGAAATTGTACACTGCAGACTGGTGGGAAGACACAGTTGGGCCTGTGCATATCTTGCTTATTGGGTAATCCGGCCCTGGCCATACCATTTATTCACAAAATCAACCCATTTTACACCATTTTAATTAAAAGGGCGTTTCTGTGACAATGGAACTATATAGTTTCTTATAAGGCGTCCTTGAAAATATGGTTTACAAGTTTTTAAGTAATTTGAACAAATGTGCTCAATGCTCAAAGTATCACAAAAATTTAATCTGTCACTGATGTAGAAGATGTACTACTCTAGGTATATAATGTGTGAAGGATTTAATAACTTAGCCTTGAGTTGCTTTTATGAGTAACTCTTAAATCATCTACTTACTTATTCTATAGCTCTCTCATAAAACTAGAATGTAGAGAAATATTTCCCTTTATTTGGATTGGAGTGGGAATGTCTTTAGCACTCCTAGGTGCTTCATTTTCCACCCTCTTCTCTCCCCAGTTACATGCTCCCAAACCTTTTCCACTCCAGAAGACTAGTACCCATATCAAAATCGTTCCCTTAAATGGCTGACAAATAAAATTATTATTTTTTCCACAGGCATTTGAAGTCAGTCTCAAATCAGTACTCTTAGCTGTGTGATGGGGGCCACTGTTGCTATCACCACTAGTCAGAAATGCTGTATTAATCTTGAGCTCCCTCTAGAATGTGATGTTCCAGTCATAAGTAATAGTCTTAGCAAAGGTCTGAATATGAAAGACAGCTGGTCCATTCAAGAGGCAAGTTGGTAGTGAGAAATGAGCTGAAGAGGGAAGAAGAAGCCACTTCACATAGACTGTATAAACTATTAAAGACTTTGAATTTTATCCTAAGAAGAGTGGTGAGCCATTGAAGGCACATTGAAGCACTCAGCCTGTTCTATACAGCCATACACATCTGAACAGGAGTATACTGTGTTAGGAAGAAAAGTAGAGAGATGAGGCTTGTGGATTGTGAGTATTAACTAAGAATACAAATTGTTACCACCTTTCTGAAGGGCATTATCTAGCTATGTCTATCAAGAACCTGGTCTAGTAACTTCTATAAATTTATTTTAAGAAATCAGAGAATCTACTTTTGTCTCCTACTTTTGTCATGTGTCCTGAGTCTGTAAAGTGGTGTTTCCCAGATAGATGATGTTTATCCCAACTAATTTTTGACAGAGGGTCAGCTCGGAGTGATGCACATTGGTAACCTTGGGGAGATCCTCCCATGTCACACTGAGCCACCAATCCCAGAGTAGAAGACTGGGGAATTTCTAACTCTCTTCTCAGGTTTAGAAGAAACAAAGTAATTGTTACCTCAAAGTACATGTTGGGTATTTATAACCAGTGTTCAAAAAGAGAGCTTTTGTTGTTGGGATTTTCACTGGACTCTAGGTTCCCTTGAGGACCTCATCTTGCACTTATTTAGAACTTTCAGTTATCAAGGAATTTTACGCATTTAGTATGTCTTTTGAACCTCACAACAATGCTATTTGCAAATGATAAAACTCAAAACCTGGTATTTCCCAGATTGATGATATCTGTTCCAGCTTACCCAGTGCCTCACCCAAGCTGTGTTGCAAGAAAGTACAAGTGCTAGAATCAGGACTAGAACCCAAATCACCTACCCAGTGCTCTTTCCACACTCTACCCTGGTGCTCTGTACATGCTAGACCTTCCATACACAACCGAATTTTTGCTTTAATGAGTACATGAGTGAATTTTGAAGAAATGTGACTTTTTAAGAAACATGTACCCTCCTATGTTGACTTTAATAACATTTCAGTGCCTGAATTGGTTTCTATCCAGATTTCTCTTTTGTTTTGCTTACTATTTTTTATTAAGAGAAACGTACAAAGCTGCTGCTGTTATAAAGCGCAAGTAGGTATTCAGCATGATCTATTGCTGGGACTACAGAGTATTATAATTAAAATTGTTTGGACCTCAGAGGCAAAACAACATACTCTTAAATGATTGCTTTTTATATTTCACAAGAATTCTTGTTTTATACTTTTTATCTATTTATACATACTTATTTAAACAATGAAAGTAGTTTTCCCTTGTTGTCTTAAATTTTCCTTGAAAACACAAGATCAATTATCAAAACATAATCCAGTTACCTTTATGATGAACCACTAATCCCCATCGTTACCAGTTATTCCTTTGGATAACATGCCATTTTTAGCAGCAGAATAGGACTATGAGGATTGAATATTGAGTTTCATAGGGTGCTATCTCTGCTGTAAGACTAACTCCATATAATCAAAGATTTGCGTTCAAATGTAAAGAAAACTTAGTTGAATTTAATAGCAGGATCATTTCTCTTAGCTCTTAACAGAAATGTTTATATAATAATAAAGATTTAGAAGTTTATGGGACTGTAAAATACACATTTTTTACTTTTTTAAATTCAGCATATGTTCTTCCAGTGTATATAATTTTTTGTTAAATTTATTTAAAAAGAAACCATTCACTATATTCTGGCTATCCTGATAATCCATCAGTTCTTTGCCACCTCTTTCCTTGTTGACATGCTGTTATTCCCTCTACTAAGTATGCTCTTAACCCCTTCACCCCCCAGGCTTACTCCCATCCAAACCTGAAATCTCAGAGAGATTGTACCTGACCACCACTAAATCAGTTTATCCTATTATATTCTCTTATCACTCTACTTTTTCTTCAAAATATTTGTTATGATTTGTAATTATGTATTCACTTATGTGATTGTCTGCTTAGTGTCATTCTCCCCTATCCATGGTAAGGCAGGCCTGTCATGATGGGCAGGGAAAGTGTCTCCATTTTGTTAAGCACTGTATTTTAGCACTTAGTATATAGTACCTTACAAGGTCTCAATTAGAGATTTTTCTATTCTTTTGCCAGTACCACAAAATCATGATTACTGTAGCGTTATAGTAAGTCTGGAGCCCTGGTGGCACAGTGGTTAAGAGCTACAGCTGCTAACCAAAAGGTCAGCAGTTCAAATCCTTGGAAACCCTATGAGGCAGTTCTGCTCAGTCCTACAGGATCACTATGAGTCGAAATTGACTCAGCAGCAACGGGTTTGGCTTTTTTTTAAGCTCTCAATAGAAATGTGATGAATAAATGAATGAATAGTGACTAAGTGAATGTGACAGAAACTTCAGTGCCTTTCTTAGTACCTCTCAGTTGATGTCTTCAACATGAAAACAAATCTCCCTACCCCCATGTCCTAGGCCAGCCCTTCTCAAAGCAAACAGACCTTCAGTTTGAGTGTATTAGTAGTGGGAATTGCCAGGATCTTATTATCGTAGGCTCAGCTTCCCATGTGCCTGGGGAGAGAATGGGTGTCTGAATGTCTTCTGTCATGTTTGTCTAATCCATGTGAATAAATTTTACTTTGTTTATTGATTAACATTCCATTTCACATGAACAGTTAATTGGAACCCTGCCCTTATTGGCCCCCTCCTCCAAGGAGCTAGATGGCCCTAGCATCTGGCCGGTTTACTGCTACAAACCATGTGCAACTTGTCTCTGGCCACCCACCCAATTAAAAGAGTATTGGAAACACCTAATAAGTAACAGTCACCATACTGGACTCCCTATAAATCAGGTCCCAGTTAGCCCCTTTAAACAGGATGATTTTCAGTATGTCTGTGCTCCACAGGTGCCAACAATGCATTAGCGTTAGCTCCCTTGCAGCTTCTACCCTACCTTCTCCACCCCAGCTTCAGTGCTTCAGTTCCAGCTACTTCTCCTTTCCTTCTTTCCCTGCCATTTCATTATTGTTGTTGTTGTTAGGTGCCATCGAGTCAGTTCCGACTCATAGTGACCCTATGTACCACAGAACGAAACACTAACCATTCCTGCGCCATGCTCACAATTGTTGTTATGCTTAAGCCCATTGTTGTAGCCACTGTGTCAATCCATCTCATTGAGGGTCTTCCTCTTTTTTGCTGACCCTCT
>NW_004444036.1:5563010-5604506 GCF_000243295.1 Trichechus manatus latirostris
TGAAGACTGTGGTCTTTGATCTTCATCAGTAAGTGCTTCAAGTCCTCTTCACTTTCAGCAAGCAAAGTTGTGTCATCTGCATAACACAGGTTGTTCATGAGTCTTCCTCCAATCCTAATGCCCCGTTCTTCTCCATATAATCCAGCTTCTCGGATTATTTGCTCAGCATACAGGTTGAATAGGTATGATGAAAGGATACAACCTTGATGCACACCTTTCCTGAATCAGCTGAAACCTGTCCGCCATGGGTTACCCTGCTGGTATCTGAATACCAGTGACATAGCTTCCAGCATCACAGCAACATGCAAGCCACCACAGTCTGACAAACTGACAGACACATGGGGTATCTCATTATTAAGGTCCCAGTAATGCCTATCAGCCGAGCCTGTTATTGTATTTTTCAAGAGTATAATTTTATTTTACCTACTCACTGACTTTCTGTCTGAAAAAATGTGGAAGTTGTTAGCTGCTGAAGCCCTCATTGGACCGGCGATCACAAAAAGAAAACACAGACTGCTGCTGCTGTGTGTATATGTGTGTAAATAAAATTTACATGTAGTGATAAAAAGCCTTTAGGTAAAAAATGATTGGATTGTTCTAAATCTCATCCTTAAATCTTGTAGGACTTTCTTTTTTCTGAATATAATATACCCAAAACCCATTGTTGTCGAGTCAATTCAGACTAATAGTGACCCTATAGGACAGAGTAGAACTGCCCCATAGGGTTTCCAAGGCTGTAAATCTTTATGGAAGCAGACTGCCACATCTTTCCCCTGCAGAGCGGCTGGTAGGTTCTAACCACTGACCTTTTGGTTAGTAGTCAAGTGCTTAACCACTTCACCACTAGGGCTCCTTTAATATGTGTATAATTTTATCTCACATTAAAGCTGCTAAACTAAATTCATGAAGAAAATAATCATTTATTTTAAATCAGGATTTTGAATTGATTTGAACAAGTTCAATCATGGCCAACAAAGCAAAACCAGAACAGGCCTGAATATAAAAAATTTGAGTGATCTGGAACCATAACTGGAATGGGAAGAATTATGGGTTAAAGCCCTAGAATGGGAGACTCAGAAGAGGTGTAGTGAGCTCTTTCAGGAATCTGATGTGTGAGATTGGATTATTGCCAGGACTAAGAGTGACACATATTCAAAGCAGCATGGTCGGCTGCCATCTTTGAGCAGGGCACCACTGTTTCCAACTCTTCTCAAAATCCTATGGGCAAGAGATTTGGTTGCTATGCAACACTTACACTGCCCTTGTTTTCTAAGAGGGAGATTAAGTTTCCAGCAGGGCTTCAAGCTGTAATTTGTCCCTTTCTGGTTATGATTCCAGTTCATGAGTCTGTTCCAGTGTTGCTTCCTCAGCCATGATTGAACCGGGAAGAACCGGTTCAAAGCGCTGTTTTAAATCTACATGCTAAGCTGCCAGAACAAGCAAAATTTGATCCAGGCAGCATGCAGGTATACTTTCATAAACTGACTAATGTAATTTTAGATAGTTTATTAAAAACAGATTTTGAGTAGGTGTTCAAAAATCTGGATAATTCCTTTCATAACATTCCAACATTTGTGTGGCTTGTCTTAGTTATTTAAGACAGAACTACAAACATTCCATTTTTATTTTACTTATAATAAGTACTTTTAGCCATTCTGGTCAGTTCACGAGGGTTTTTTTTTTTTTGATGAGGGGGAGGAGAGAGATGGGGCGCTTTTAAAAGGCTATTTTTATTTAACAAATAAACATGAACCAGACACTGTTCTATTATTAATATTAATTTAATTTAATATTAATTTAATTAATTAATATTAATTAATAATTAATTTAATATTAATTATTAATATTCTATAAATATTAACTCATATGATCCTCATAACAATCCTATGAGGCAGGTGTTGTTATTATCCCCATTTTACAGATGACAAAACTGAGGCACATAGGTTAAGTAGTAAGTGGTAGAACTGGGATTTGAACATCAGCAGTCTGGCTCTTAGCACACTATATTGCCCCTCAAAAACAATTCTAATAGTGTCAACCACATGTAGGGCCCAGTCTGAGTGCTAACGAATATACAAAGACTAATAATAATATTGCCCTGCTACTAATAATAATAGCTAACATTTTCTGACTTCTTACTAAGTCCCTATACTAAGGCCTTATCTACATTATCTCACTGAATCCTCAGAATGACCCTGTGAGGTTGGTACTATTATTATCTCTATTTTGCAGAACTGACAGATACTGAAGCACAGAGTGTACCTTATTCAGGGTCACACAGCTAAAAAGTAGCAGAGTAGAAATATGAGTCCATGCCGCCGGACTCCAAATTTCTCATCTTTAGTTGAAGAAAGCCATTGCTGCTCATAAAGATTTTACCATTAGAGAAGACAGAGTTATTATTGTCACAAAGGTAGAAAAAATGCTGTATTGTCAGCATATAAACATTCATAATTAAATTTAACTGCAGTTACAGTTATAAAGGTTGGTTTGTCTAACAGCTGACTGACTTAGCTGATTTGTTTCAGGATCATAGTAACTAAAAGTAAGAGGGTAGTTAATTTTAGTGGCAAGGAAGCCATCTCTGAGTTCCCAGTTTATAATAACCAGTTCCTCTCATTGTTACTTTACTTACCTAGAAGACAGACACCTTACAATGTTACATGATGTTCCTCCTCACCAGAGTGCATGCAGATATGTTAGATATCTGTCCTAAATATTATGGTATTCGTATTTATATATATTTTCTGATTCCTGTGAATGACTTGATTATTTCTAGAGTGTTAATGCCAAATTCACAGTAGCTCCGGCAAAGACCTACATGGGAACAGCCTGGACTGAGAGAAGTGTTTCCCAGTGGGCCACTTCCCTTGAGCAGTGATTCTCAAGGTATGGTCTGTCCTTGCAAAGGGCCTCCTGATAGCTGAGACTTGACCCAGAAATGGCGAGTCTTTCTTTGGATTCTTCTGGGCAAATAGCATATAATTCACAGACTTTCATTTTCACTTATGACTAGATATTGCTTACTGGTAACCTGTTAAATGAGTTCTGAAAGGTTACAAATTGAATAATCATAAAATAATGCATTCATAGAGTTTACTGAGTAATTCTGTACTCTTTCAAAAAGGCTGGTGTCCATGCAACCCCCGACAAATAGAGCCATGCTTCTACTGCACAAGCAAGCACAAGTGCAGATGGCTGGGATTCCCACAGTTTCAGGAGGAATACTACATTGACCCATCATCAGTACTTTTTTTAAATTACCTGTTGTTTTCAGTTGCTCTTCTTTTAAATTATGAATTATTTTTAGACTTCATCGCTATCAATTTTAGTTTGTTTTCAGTTGCTTGGTTCAGCCTATAGCGTGTAGTGATTCATACTTACCCACAATTTTCTAAGAATGATACTTTAAGGCATGTGTTATTTGTAGTGAAAATATGAATCATCCATACTTCAGTACTTATCGGGTAATATTCTATTGGTATCACCCAGTTATTTTCCATTGGGAACAGAGGAATAGATGGGCTAAGGGGTATTTTGGCCTGCCTTAGGGATCAAAAATGTTGAGACCCACTGCCTTAGATATAGATATGTGGTAAAAACAAAGAAATCTTATCCTTACTTGCTTATAAATGTGAAACAGTTTTATTGAGTGCTATTCCATGAAGAAGTCTAGAAGAAAAATTTACTTATGTTTCATGACTCATTTGTACTAATTAATAGTTCCTTTTGCTTTCATACTTAAGATTTTTTTGTAACAAAATTTTGCCACCCTCATTTTCTCAATCACCACCCCATTTTCTCAATCACTGCAATATACCACTGGTATATTTATAATTGAACTGGCTAGACTAGGGGGTTATTAATATAAATAGTCTTTAGGGTTTTAAAGATTCACTAATATAATCATTCAGTTCTGGACAAGATGGAGTACACACATTCCATTCTGTCCTTCCTGCTAATCACAACAAAAAACCCTGGACAAAATACATAAGTCACCTATCAGGAGATTCTAAAAGGTAGAGAAAAAAAGGTAGACTGACTAGGGACTTCAGTAACCTGGCCTCCCGTGTAACTTGGCCTAGGTGCTTAGAGAAGCCTGCAAACCTGGAAATGTCCATGGACAGAGAAAATATAGTCCTGAGAAAAGCCTGCTCTCTTTAGCCAAAGGACCAGGAAAAGGATGGCCCAAAAGAACAGAAACTTTTAATCATATCTGCCTTTTCTCAAGGTGAAAACCATGAAAACAGCCATGCCCCTCCACCACAACAGGCATAAAATGTCAGTTCGCTAAGAAAACCTGACAATCTTAAATGTGTATGCACCAAACAAAAAAATACATGAAGCAAAACCCAACAGAGCTAAAAGGAGAAATTGACAAATCTACAATTATAGTTGGGGACTTCAACACCCCTCTCTCAGTAATCGAAAGAACCACTAAACAAAAAGTCATCAAGAATATAGAAGTACTGGATGATACTGTTCACTATTAGTATCTAATTGGCACCCAGCAACAGCAGAATACACATTCTTTTCAAGCATGCATGGGACATTCATCAAGATGGACCATATCTTGAGTCATAAAACAAACCTTAACAATTAAAAAAAAAACCTGAAATCATAAAAGGATGTTCTCTGATTGTAATGGAATCAACTAGAAATCAATAACAAAAAAGATAACAGGCAAATCTCCAACCACTTGAAAATTAAACAACACATTTCTAAATAATCCATGGATAAAAGAAGTCTCAAGGGAAATTGAACTTAATGAAAATGATACGCAGCATATGCTTAGAAGAAAATTTATAGTACTGACTCCTTATATCAGAAAAGAAATCTCAAATCAATAATCTGAACTCCTACTCAAGAAATTAAAACAACAACAAAAAGCGTAGAGATAGAATTAATAAAGATAAGAGCAGATATTAATGAAATAGAAACAGAAAAACAATAGAGAAAATTAATCAAGCCAAAGCCTGGTTTTTTTTTGAAAAATCAAGGAAAAAAAAAGTATAAACCTCTAGCAAGACTGACAAAGAAAAAAAGTTTGAAGACTCAAATTACCAGTCTCAGGAGTGAAAGAGGAGATATCACTGCAAACCCCACAGACATTAAAAAATATAAAGAAATACTATGAACAACTCTATGCTTGTAGGTCTGACAGTTTAGATAAAATGAACTAATTCCTGAAAAAGTACAAACTACCAAAACAAAGTAAATAATGTGGACAGTCCTATCCCTATTTTTTGGTTTGGTTTTTTCCCTGTTAAGGAGCCCTGATGGTATAGTGGTTAAGAGCTTGGCTGCTAACCAAAAGGCCGGCAGTTCGAAGCCACCAGCCGCTCCTTGGAAACCCTATGGGGCAGTTCTACTCTGTCCTTTACGGTCATTACAAGTTGGAATTGACTGGATGGCAATGGGTTTGGTTTTGTTTGTTTGTTTGTTTGTTTATCCCTGTGAAAGAGCCCTTGTGATGCAGTGATTAAGTTCTCTGCTGCTAACCAAAAGGTCGGCAGTTTGAACCCTCTAGCCCCATCAGCGAAAGAAAGATGTGACAGTTGGCGTCTATAAAGATTACAGCCTTGGAAACCCTATGGGGCAGTTCTACTTTGTCCTATAGGGTTGCTATGAGTTGGAATCCACTCAACGGCAGTGAGTTTGGTTTTTGTTTTTTTTTTTTTGGTTATCCTGATAAAAGAAATTTAACTAACCACTGAAAGACTTCTGAAAATAAATATACAAATAATGAAAACCAGAAATAAACCCACAGCACCAGTACTTCTGTATTGGTTGTGTGTAGGAATAACTCATTTTGCTTTTTTTATTATTATGTTCTATGATGCTTTAAAGGTGTTGGAAGCCTCTAAAAGATTTGATGTATAAGACTTAAGAGACTTAATAGAATTCTTAAGAGTAACTAAATTTATAAATTTTATTAATTGTGAAAATATTGTTTGAGTGTTTAGAAATCTGTTTCATCAATTTTTAAATTTAATAAATTGAGTATTAAACAAACAAAAAAAGATTCATTAATACACCCTCACTTTTCAGAGAGATTTCTGCCCACACTATGAAACAGATTATTGGTAAACTGAAGCCAGTCCTTTCAGTTTCACGTTTGAACAAATGTTTGGTCTCGTTCTCCTAGTTCCTAGTTAGATAATGACTGCCAGGAAACAAAACACAAAATCTGGCTTAATTAGTGAGGCACCATGCAAAACAGGACACTGAAAAATTGAATTAGGAATTTATGAAGTTTAAATTTATTGGCTTTAAATCTTATTAAGGATCCCTGGTGGCACAGTGGTTAAAGCAACCAACTGCTAACCAAAAGGTCGGCAGTTCGAAACCACCAGCGGCTCTATTAAATTTAAATTTGTTAACTTTAAATCTTATTACAAATTCTTTTTTGCCTTTAGGAAAAAGATAAGTAAAATAAAAATTCTAATGGGGGACCATTGGCTTGGTTAGTAAGGTCAATAATTATGAACTATTTGGGGACCTACCTGCCTTTAGTAGTTTGGTCTGAGAGAATAAAGAAGTACCATTCTCTTTCATGATGTAGACCTGTGTCCCCCAGCTCTATGGCCTCAGAAAACTTCCTCAAATTTTGTAGGCCATAGGCCTTTTTTGCTCCCTAATCACCCTAACCATACATTCCCTCTTCACCATAACTCAGTTAATTGAGCATCTCAAGTTTAATAAAACTCCAGGTAGAATTATCTTACCACTAGAACTCTTTCAAGCCTGTTCTGATTGAAGGGCCGTAACCTGTACCAAATTATTTTCTTCACCCAACTCCTAAAATATATCACCCCTTGATGGATTCATTGTTGTTGTTAGGTGCCATCAATTCGGTTCTGACTCATGGCGACCCTACATACAACAAAAAGAAACACTGCCCAGACCTGTGCCATCCTCACAATATTTGCTATGTCTGAGCCTGTTGTTGCAGCCACTGTGTTAGTCCATCTCATTGAGGGTCTTCCTCTTTTTCACTGACCCTCTACTTTACCAAGCATGATGTCCTTCTCCATGGACTGGTCTCTCCTGATAACATGTCCAAAGTACCTGAGACAAAGTCTCGCCATTGTTTCTTCTAAGGGGCATTCTGGCTGTACTTCTACCAAGACAGATTTGTTCACTCTTCTGGCAGTCCATGGTGTATTCAATATTCTTCGCCAGCACTATAATTCAAAGACATCAATTCTTCTTCAGACTTCCTTATTCATTGTCCAGCTTTCACATGCATATGAGGCAATTGAAAATATGGCTTGGGTCAGGCGCACCTTAGTCTTCAAAGTGACATCTTTGCTTTTTAACACTTTAAAGAGGTCTTTTGCTGCAGATTTGCCCAGTGCAGTACATCATTTGATTTCTTGTCTGCTGCTTCCATGGGTGTTGATTGTGGATCCGAGTAAAATGAAATCCTTGACAACTTCAGTATTTTCTCCATTTATCAAGATGTTGTTTATTGTTCCTGTTGTGAAGATTTTTGTTTTCTCTGTGTTGAGGTGTAATCCATACTGAAGGCTGTAGTCTTTGGTCTTCATAAGTAAGTGTTTCAAGTCCTCTTCACTTTCAGCAAGAAAGGTTGTGTCATCTGCATACCGTAGGCATAAACCTAATGATTTGCTACATATACCCAAATCTTATCCAAAGTTATCCTCTTAATAAACTATTTGTCTAGGTCTCTTGACTGTGTGCTTACATGGGAATGAAGTGGATTTAAGGCACAACTATTGACTACTGTTACATTCTAGTTTCTTGAAGCTAAATTGTCCAAGAACAATGTTAAACTGTTTGCAGCCTTCATGAACTTTTCATTGGCTTTTGACTGTTGACAGCACCTGGCAGTGGGCCAAAGTGCATGAGCTCAACTTAGAGTCTCAGTTCTAAATGATATTGCTGAATCTGTTTCTTAATATCTACAAATATCAGGGTAAGTCAGGAACTGTATCCTAATTGACTTGAATCCAAAACAGCCTGGAATAGTATGAAAAAGAACAGTGTTTCAACCCCAATTTTTTTTATATGCAACTGATTTGTGATTAACTGTATGCAAACTTTCTTGCCATAGTAAACAAGAGAATAAGTTATCTTCTCATGGTTTCATTTATTATCATAAATCTGGAGTGGCTTCAAGAGACAATGGTTCTTGTATCTAACTGCCTCCAGGAAAAAAAGGCTCAACATTAAAGAAAGGAATTGTGTTTTCTATCATTCAGATGACTGCGAATAATGTTGTAGTTATAGAATATGAGCTTTAAGTCAGCTGTATGAACTTAGATACATTTCTGAACCTCAGTTTCTCATCAGTAAAAAGAGGATAATAATACCTACCTCATCCTGTTATTTCGGAGTTAGATCACACACAGTATATAAAGTTCTTACCACTGTGCTAGGCACATAGTAACTATTCTTAACTTTATATAGAAAAAAAATTAATTTATCTACATGGAAGGAAATTTCTATCCTGATGAGCAAATCAGGAAGCCTCCTAGGACTACAAAATATGTTCCTTTAGGCATTAATGAGTGTATCAGTTAGGGTTCAATCAGGCAAACAGAACAGCTAAGTGATATGGAATAAAGGACTTGACCTTACCGAATTGAGAAGCTGGTGAAGATGCCTCAGCAGAGCCAGCAGTCAGGAAGAAAAGCTGGACATAAGTGGGAGCAATCAAGGCAAACTAGAACCCCTGAGCACAAACTGGAACACTGCCTCCAGCTTCAACAGCAAAGCTGGTACCCTTCACTATGAAGATTCCTAGGCTCCTGGTCTAGGACTCAGAGAAGCTGAAAGACATGATCTGGTGGGAGCTGGAGGAGTTGTAGCCACACCAACAAAGTGAGCCAGCAGAAAAGTGGCCATGTTTATGAACTGCGCAGGTGCAGAGCTTGACACACTACGCTGCTTCACTTGTGTCCTCCAAAATTCACACAAATTTATCCTGTGGGACCGTACAGGGAAGAGAATTCTGAGATATGTAGTTCCACCTTAGCTAAGTTGACGCAATAGGAAACTACCACATTGAGGTCTCCTTCTCTGTAGCCACTGTAGGTACATACCTGGTAAAACCTGCTTTGAAATTTTCTCTAGTGCCAGTACATACAAGGATCAGTGCTAAAGTAAAAAATTCTAAATCATCATAAATCTGCAGTGAACTCAAGACTACAGTCCACCTCTACTAATTTAATTTTCCAAAGCATATATTGTAAAATATAGCTTCAAATTGTCTTTTATCCATCTTCAATCAAGAGCTTGAGTAATAATTTGGATAAAATGTCTAATTTACCTAAGGAGAATTTCCACTTCCTAAAACACATCAGACAATTCTTTAGAAAACAAATTGTTTATATACTCTGTTTACAGAGGTAGATCACCAGGAGGCCTATACACCTAGAACATGTTATCTTAGCCAGTTGTTAATCCTTTTCATTTTGTTGCATTTTAACATTATGTCCTCAATTTTTATCAAAGGTTGTTATGAGAATGAGCCATATGAAATCCACTTCTTTATTTGCTATAAAAATATTTTTGAGGATATTGTGCTTTCTATTCCCTTGTGTTCCCCATATATATTTTTTAATTGAGTGAAAGCATTGGCTCCCCGTGGTGACTATGTAAAGTATCCGATAGGTACAGTGTCTGGCACTGCAGTGGCACTCAAATATTATTAGCATCTTTCCTCCAACCCTACTACCAAAATATCCTCACCAGTGAGCTGAGAACAACCCAAACCTAATCTGGGTGCATTTGAGGCAACCAGTACTGGAGAAGTGGCAGCAAACATAAGGCCCTCCAGAAATCTAATTTTTCATATCTGAGCTTGCATAAATTGCTTTCTTTCTCTTGTGCAGTTTCCTCGTTTACAAGATGAGCACAGCACTACAGAGAGAACTATGAAAAAGACTGTCTAAATTGACAGCGTAATGAGAGTTTGATTCCTGCTGCAACCACAGAATTTTTTTAAACATCTTCATATCAAGTTTTTTTCCCCCTTCTGTTAGATAAAACTGATTTTTCATTTTTAGTCTTAAAATCATGTCATAGTAGTAGGTTCAGTATGGAAGAGGAGTAGGATTCATATTTCTCAATTATTTTATTAGAAAATGAGTTACATATGGTGACATAAAACATCCTAAACTTTTATTTTTATCTACTCTTTAAAAAGTATTTCTTTTTAAAAATAATAATAATGATCTCTTGATCAAGAAAACCCCAGTGAAATTAGCAGATGTGGAAAATTTGAAGTAGTCTTGGAGAACTTGTCTATTATATAAGAGCAAATATCTCAGAATAAGAACTTGATTTAAACATACTCTTAGCCATAAAGATAATTTAGATAAAAGTAAGCATTCTGGGGACTAATTACAGTGATATAGCAAGAATTCCATGATGAGAAAATATGTCCACTCTATTACAGTAACAAACCTACAAAAATGGTAACTAAATAAGCCATTTTATTTCAGATTCTTTTCAAAATAAAATCATTAAGTCAATAGCCCACCCCTCAGTGACCCACACACACATAAATGGTCGGTAACTACTTGATTCATGCTTTCAACAGATAATTGTATGCCAAGTACTGGGTAGGAGCTGAGGATAAAGTGGTGAGCTAAGCAGATGGTTTCTGCCTTTGAAGAAATTAATGTGGTAGTTAAAAGTCACATCTTGAGAAAAGTGAACCAAGTAATTTTAAGGCATTGCATAATAATCAGCAGTGTATCAGGTGAAAAATTGTATAACACAATGAATCAGCTCCAGGAGATTTCTCCTGTGCAAAGAATTAGTGGGGAGGCAGGCTTGCCTTATTGGATCACTGATTTCCTCATCAGTATTGATGGGGTTTTTAAATTGCACTGAGTTCAATTAACACTGTTAATAGTTTGGAATAAAATGTGATTGCAGTCCCATCCTTATCTACTTTAGCTGAGCCTTATAACCTTTCTGTACCTTAATTTCCATCTCATTTGCAAATTAAGATGTTAACATGAGCTTCCTCTCATGAAGATATTATGATAAATTTTTTAAACTCACAGAGCAATATAACTTGCTAATTAAAATCCACAAAAGCATGAAAATTAGAGATTCATAAAATGTTACTGATTTGAATTATCTCCATTAATATAAAATTGTTGTCCTTATTGATATCTTTCTGTTTTGTAGAATCTTTTCCACATTGCAGTTTACTTACATCACATGTCATGGGAGGTTTTCATAATTTTCATGGGCAGAAGCATTTTTTCTTTCACATGATTACTGTAACTATGGAATACTTACTTGGGAGACAATATTATATGTAGTGGTTAGGAGTGCAAGCATTGGGGTCGATAAACTGTGTCTGAGTTTTGAGTTTTGAGTTTATTGTAAGGATTAAGATTGATTACATATGAAAGGTGCCTAGCATGTAATAAGCTCTAGTGGTGCAGTGGAGCCCTGGTGGCGCAGTGATTAAGAACTCAGCTGCTAACCAGAAGGTTGGCAGTTCAAATCCACCAGCTGCTCCTTGGAAACCCTGTGGGGCAGTTCTACTCTGTCCTGTAGGGTCACTATGATTGAGTCGGAATCGACTCCATGACAGCGGGTTTGGTTTTTTGGGTTTGGGTTGTTGCTGTTAAGTCAGTTCTGACTCAAGGTGACCCTGTGCACTACAGAACGAGACACTGCACAGTCTTGCATCATCTTCATTATTGTTGGTAATCAGACAGTGTTCTGTTGTGATCCATAAGGATTTCATTGGCTAATCTTCAGAAGCAGATCACCAGATCTTTCTTCGTAGTCTTAGTCTTTCTTAACCAACCAACCAGTTACCGTTTAGTCCATTCCGACTCATAATGACCCCATGTGTGCAGAGTAGAACTGCTCCATAAGGTTTTCAAGGCCGTTAACCCTTCAGAAGCAGATCACCAGGCCTTTCTTCTAAAGTGCCTCTGGGTGAGTTTAAACTGCCAATCTTTTGGTTAATAGTCGAGCGCTTAACCATTTGCGCCACCCAGGGACTACTTAGTCAGTGTTAGCCCTCAGTAAATGATAATTATTATGATCTAAGGATGACAGTTCTATTTCCTAAGGACAGTGATTCATGTGTCTCTTCCCAAATATTCACCAATCATCCTCCTCCTTCCTACCTTACACTCCATAGGGAAAAAGGGGAATCACCTTATGGGATCCTGTATGAGATTCAGTCACCTCTTTTGTTCAGAATCTGCTACACATGATTCTGCTACGCATTCTTTTCATGAAACATTGACTCTGCCCAACCTAATTAGTTTTACTGGCTTTCTCTAGATTCCCCCCAATTACTGTCTTTTTGTTCTAATTTGACTGCTAACTTAGTAGTTTATATTTAAAAGCATGCTTATTTTTGAGTGAATATGGAACCACTTTCAGTCAATAAAAATTCAGGTTAACTTTCCTAACAGAACTCCAGAGCTACCTCATAGCACTGTACTGAAAGACCTAGTGTGCATGCCTCATCCCTCACCTACTCAGCTCACTTTTTCTGTCATATACCAGAATGGGCAAGGCCACCATTAACAACAGACCCCCTCACCCACTCCCAGGACTCTCTGTGATGCTGAAAAGCCTTCTGATGACTGGAACGCACACTGGCATAATCATAAAAGGGGCATATTTTGAAATTCTGAGGCAAATTTGAATTTAATTATTGACTTGTTAAATTCTATGATGTTATTTCTTGTAAATGTAAGATTTCTTGACTTACTATTTAGTCCCATTTGCATCTTACCCCACTTGATCATATTTAGACTTTTTTTTTTGCCTGCATTCAATAATTACAGAGTAAGAGAAAATACTTTTCTTTGTGAAATATTTAAATCTCTAAGATTTTTGTTTATTTTAAAAAATTAACTATGTGGCAGTAGCTATCATTTATCCCAAGTGTTGCAAATCGCTAAGTACCTTCTTTTCTTACATATAAGAAATAAGCTATTTGTTTTACTAGTCACTGAAGAAATCTTAGAACTTTGCAGAAAATTACAGTAAGAGGAAGTTGCTATATTGCAACGAGAGAGTATTTTGATTGCAAATTTTTCCATAAGTATGGCAATTTGCAACATGAGAAGAATTTAATAGTAGCTGAGCTTTCAAAAATGTAACACAAGAAACTGTCATTTTAATTTTCTTCCACAATTAAAATAAGTGCTTCTGAAATTTTCAGGATAAGAATGACCCAAATTACCCTCCCCCACACTTCCTCATACAGAATAGGGAGGAACGAAGTTTGAACAGAACATCTGTGGACAAAATGAAAGAAAAATGGTCTTTTCAAGCAAATGACTGATAAAGGGATCTTTTATAGCCAAACAGAATACTATTGCATGCATCACCATGGTTAAGAAGAGGATCAACAGTACTTTCATAATGGCCTTTTATTTTAGCACATTCTATTTTTAGAGATAGAATTATGATTTCAACATATCCATTCATAATTCATCATATAATTATTTGCATAAATATCTTTTGACACAGAATTAATGTACTTCTGTCAGCCACATCTTGAATTTCAATTTAAACTGTTAAGTATACAACAATAATAAGTAATGCTAAAGGAGACTGAATAAAAAGGAATTTTTTTCTTGTCTACCAAGATAATGGCCCACGAAAGGACAGAATGTTCAGTAATGCATTGTACATTGATTACTGGAGAAAAGATACCTGGCTTGTTTATATCTTCCCTCCCACCCCTCCCTTCAGGACTTCTTCGGGTTAAAACAGTCAGCTCATTAAGACTACATCCTGTGCTCTTTGCTGATGGTTGTTTAACATTCATTCACTCAAGCAATATTTATTGAGCACCTACTATATTCTAGGCAGAGCATAAAACAGTGCATAAAACAGACAAAATTCCATTCTTTCATGGAGTTCATATTTGGAGGGAAGGTCAGATAAATAAACAAGAAATATAAGTACTTTAGATAATGCTAAGTGCTAAGGAGAGAAATAAAGCCGGGAAGGAGAATAGAAAGTATTGAGGGCAATAGGGATAACAATCATAGATAGGGAAGCCTGGGAAGAACTTACTAAGCCATAACAATATCTGGGAACATTTCGAACAGAGGGAAGAGCAAGGATAAAGGCCCTGAGAGGGGACCATACTTGGCATGTTCTAGAAACAGCAAGTGTGGCTGGAGCAAGATTAACAAGGGGGAGAGCAATAGGCACAAGTAACAGGGGTTCAGGTCATGTGGGGCCTTCAAGGTCATTGAAAGGATTTGGGCATTTATTCAGAGTGAAATGAGAAGCCATTGGAGGGTTTTGAGTAGAGGAATGACATGGTTCAAATTATATTTTAACAGGATCACTCTGGCTGCTGTATTAAAAATAGAAAGAGTAAGAGCAGAAGCAGGGACACCAGTAAGATGGCATGTCAGTAATCCAGGTGAAAGATGATGGTGACTTAGACCAGGTTGGTAGTAGTAGCGATGGTGAGAAAAACTCATATTCTAAATATATTTTGAAGACAGCAGATATGACTTGTTGATTGATTGGCTGTGGGGTGTAAGAAAAAGCGAAGAGTTAAGGTTGACTCCAAGATTTTGGATCTGAGCTATTTGGGAAAAAAACAGAATTGTCATTTACTAAGGTATAGAAGACTAGGAGAGGAGCAGATCTGACTGGTGGGTGGTAGATATCATGAACTCAGTTTTGTACATATTAAATATATATATTGAGTTAGGCAGCCTGTAGCTCAGCTAAGAACTTCAGGCTAGCAATATGAATTCAGAAGTTGCTGGAGACCAGTTTGTAAAATATTCTTAGAAAGTTCAAAGGACTTTCACTCAGATGTGCACTACAATGAACAGAAAGTGCTAGTGAGGGCATTAGAAGGATTTTAATGAATGATTGTTGTTGTTGTTAGGTGCCATCGAGTCAGTTCCGACTCATAGCGACCCTATGTACCACAGAACGAAACACTGCCTGCTCCTGCGCCATGCTCACAATCATTGTTATGCTTGAGCCCGTTGTTGCAGCCACTGTGTCAGTCCATCTCGTTGAGGGTCTTCCTCTTTTTCGATGACCCTGTACTTTACCAAGCATGATGTTCTTCTCCAGGGACTGATCCCTCCTGACAACATGTCCAAAGTATGTAAGATGTAATATCGCCATCCTTGCTTCTAAGGAGCGTTCTGGCTGTACTTCTTCTAAGACAAATTTGTTCATTCTTTTGGCAGTCCATGGTATATTCAGTATTCTTTGCCAACACCACAATTCAAAGGCGTCATTTCTTCTTCGGTCTTCCTTATTCATTGTCCAGCTTTCGCATGCATATGATGCAATTGAAAATACCATGGCTTGGGTCAGGCACACGTTAGTCTTCATGGTAACATCTTTGCTTTTCAACACTTTAAAGAGGTCTTTTGCAGCAGATTTGCCCAGTGTAATGCGTCTTTTGATTTCTTGACTGCTGCTTCCATGGGTGTTGATCATGGATCCAAGTAAAATGAAATCATTGACAACTTCAATCTTTTCTCCATTTATCATGAATGATGCTTTAGGAAATAAGGTAAAAATACAGTTTTTAAGGGATACATAACAGATACTTACACATCTTTACAGATGCTTACAAAAGGAATCCATTTTTTGTTGTCAATAAGCATTATGACTTTATACTTTAGATTCTTACATAAACAAATATGAAAGATATGGTCATGGTCAAAAACAAAATCTGGTCTTCAAGGACCAGAAAAAGGAACAAAAATACACAGTGAGAAGTGGGAACTAAAGCCACATACCTCCTAGGCTCTGAGTCTAGAAAGAGGCAGTATAGCTGGGAGTCTACTCTAGTGGGTATCAGAGACCAAATGGATCCCAGCTATATCAGGAAACAAGGCTGACTCACTGAATGAAACCAGCTGGGAAGGCAATCAGAGCCTCCTCATCCATGAGTAAGAAAGTTGAGTATAGATACAACCGCTGACGAGAGCTAAGACTTACATAAAGCTATATTCCTGAGTGTCAACAGGGAACAAAGACAGATGTATACTCAGAACCATAGGCCAAGCCTCTCCTATTTCGACTGCCTGGATAGGATAGGAACCTGTGCCACCATTAAAAGACCTTGTTAATGTCTGAGGGTCACCAAAGAATAAGGACAGGAGACATCCTCCCTTAGACTGGGAGGAATGAGTGCAAAAAAGAAATTTTCTTTCAGGAAGGTCCTTGCATTCAAGCTCAAATTTTAAAACATCTAAAGAAAATTAATGCTTAAAAAAAAGCCAGTAAACTCAGCAATCATATGATTTTTCCATCAGTATATGGGAAATCCACAAAAGCCCTTAAAATAAATTTTGAAATAAAAACAGAAGATCATGAACAGTGAATATTCAAAAGAACCAATACAAATTAAACATCCTAGAAATGTAAAATATGGGCAGTAACATGAACACTTTATAGATAAGATAAACTTTAGACTGGATACAATCAATCAAAGAGAGAATTAGGAAACCGTAAGACAATTGAATGAATTTTAAAGAGCATTGCAGAAATATGAAGGGATAAAAATTATGAAAAACAGATGAATAATAAATTCAGAGATGCCAACATGACCAGAGTAAAAAAAAAAAAGGACTAGCAGAGAAGACTATTCAAAGAGATAATGCCTGAGAATTTTAAGAATTAAAGATATAACTCCTTCAAGTATAACACAATGAATGCTAAATAGAATAAATTAAAATAAATTATAATCTATACACATCACAGTGAAACTACAGAATATCAAGGAGAAAGAGAAAAATATTTTAAAAGCCACAGAGAGAAAATACAGATTACAACAAATAAGTGACAGAGTAGCTACAGACACCTTAATAGCAATAGATGCCAGAAGAAAATAAATATATTCAAAATGCTAAGGGAAAATTATTTTCAACTCAGAATTCTATACCCAGCTAAGCTATTACTTAAGAGAAAAGTAAAAATATGTTTTCAAACATACAAAAACTAAAAGAGCTTGTGACTCACAGACCACTATGAAAGAACTTCTAAAGGATATACTCTAGCATGAACCCTGAAGAAGGATGATCTGAAGCTAATAAGAAAAATACAGAAATAAAACATGTTATGAATTTTCACTCTCATGAGAAAAACTTCATCATCATGAATGCAAAGTGTCCAGGTCTCCTTTTTATTTTTTTAAAGTTCTCCATAGTACCACATATGATCTACTGTGTTATCTATTATAGTTGTGTGTCTATTTTTAATGTCTTTCTCTTATTAAATTTGGCATAATATCCTTATAAACTGAAAAAAATGCTACTAATTAAATTTCTGTCACTCAGAATGAATCATTTCATGAGTTCTACTAGAAAAGACTACATGGGATCATAAATTTGCACCTCAGGGGTGCTTAATAACACTATTGCTGGTAACAGGAAATCTTCACTGTCAGGAGCTTATTTATGTTTATGACTAACGAACAGTTTCTAATATAAATTTGTAAGGGATCTTTTGAACACCAGGCTCTTTCTGAGGTCCCCAAGACCACCCACATGTTCGTTGATTGACTAGAAAGACTCACAGGGCAAAACAGATAGTTGTACTCATGGCTTAGATTTATTACAGGGACACAGCAACGATGTACAGCCAGATCAGTAAGGGAAAAAGACACTGGTGGAATCTGGAGAAATTCGTGTTCAGCCTTCCTGTGCTGCCTCCCTCCTGTGATGGACCACACAGAGCGCACTCTCCTCCTAGCAGCAAAAATGCACTCACGTGTGTGGTATTTCTGTCCAGGAAAGCCCATTAGAGACTTAGTGCCTAAGGTTTTTGTTGGGAATTTTGGTCACGCGGGCACTCTCTGCCTTGCAGTTATTAAAAGTCTAGACTTCCAGAAGGAAAACAGACGTTCAGTGCCCCAAGTGGGCAGAACAGTCTTATTGCTTAGGGAGTGTTTCAGATCAGTGTAGGGAATTGTTTACCAGCCAAGTTCCCAGATGCTAGCCAAGGGCCAACCTTGCAGCAAGCAGGCTCTTCTAAGACAGCAACCTCAGGCCCGCTATATTAACTCTTCTGCACAGAGACCTATACCTTAACTGTAGTTTTAATTATTTTCCCCATTACTTTCAAAAACTTATGATTCAGTTAACTTTTTTTTATTTTAGAAAACGTCAATTCACTTGGAAAAAATAATGAAATTTCTCTTAAGAGTACTCCATTGTAATATTTACAGTATTTACAAAAGACATATGAGTCTTCACTTATTTTGGTGATGGATAAATCTGTATTGAGTGCTTAGGAGTTCACAAGTTTCAACAGTGTGTACACTGATTATACTCTACAATCGAGGTCTTTATGAGAATATATTTATGGGGAAAGCAAAGATAATCTTGTTAAAAAGAAAACCTGGAGAGCATAAAGTATGTTTCTGTGTAGATTTTAAGTAGACCTTCAGGTTCTAAGGAATAGCATGCAAAAACATAGGAGGCACATTATGTAACCCAATTCTTCCAAGCTGTCTGTTATCCATGTAGATTCCTGAAAACAAACCACCCCCATCTTTTTCAGTTTTAAAAATAATGAACTTTAAAACTATAATGATTACTTGTGGAAGCACAAAAGGAAGACAGAAAAAAATCTGTAATTTTACAACCAAATAAGAGAAAATAACTGTATGTAAATTAACTATATTTAAGCACACTAGCCTGAGTTATTATTTCAGTTATTATTTTGAAGCAAAGTACACCCAAGAAAATCAACACGGCATACTGGGTTTCATCTTTTATGCTTTCTCAAAAATTGATTGTGAATTTCTGTAGCCATGGATGCCACAAAGTTTGGTGTGTGTGTGTATATATGGTGAAAATATATATATAAACACACACACATATTTATATTGCTTCGACACTTGGGTATCTGTTTCTGCATTGCACTGTATATCAGCAAATTATCTGGCCCTTATCCTTAGGACTGGTAAGCCAAAAAAAAAAACAAAAAAAACTCATTGCTGTCGAGTCAATTCTGACTCATGGTGACCCTACAGGACAGAGTAGAACTACCCCATAGGGTTTCCAAGGAGCAGCTGGTGGATTTGAACTGCCGATCTTTTGGTTTGCAGCCAAATGCTTAACCACTGTGCCACCAGGGCTCTCATCTATATTATATTCATGGGAATTATGTAAATCATATATAGGACAAGAAAATGGTTATATAAGTAGAATGTTATTTTGTGTTTAAAGATACTAAAGAAAATTTGTCACAAAATATGAATTTATCAAATGAAACTGGGACCAGTGAATTTTATGTAAACAAAATCCAGTTGCCTATTACAGTCAATACAGTTGTTTTTCTTAAGATCTATTAAGCTGTTTTGGTACTTGTTGCTAGATGCCATCGAGTTGATTTTGACTCATATCGACCCCATTTGACAAAGTAGAACTGCTCCATAGGGTTTTCTTGGCTGTAATCTTCATGGGAGCAGTCTGCTTTCACCCACAAAGCTGCTGGGTGGGATTGAACTGCGAACCTTTCAGTTAGCAGCTGAGTGCTTAACTGTTAGATATGGAGTAACCAGGATGGCTGTTTAGCTTGGCAGCTATGATGCAGGGAATGTGATTCAAGGAATAATTATAATGAAGTCTGATGGAAACCAAGCCCTGTAAGGAGGAAAATGTAGGCACAAAACAGTGATAGGGTCAATGAATCGGATGCCTCAGTTAAGCTTTATTTTAATTGACAGCATGGGGGTATTGGACCATGTAAACCGGAGGTATTGGAGGCAGGGGTTAGAGTGTGCTTGAGATATCTAACATGTGGTCTCAGAGGTGGGTAGCTGAGGGTTGAAGAGGTAAAGATTATTGGAGATGAGGTACTAAGAAGCCAAGGCACTGACATCATCTATGTGAAGATTAGATGACAAAGGTAGGGGTGAGGAGAAAATATTGATCCAAGTGCTGAAGTATTTAATGACTGCGAGGGAGTTTCCAGATGAGTAGGCGACAGTGGTTGTGTAATATTATGCATTCGAAAGGAACAAGGGATAGTCATATTTGCCTGCCTACTTAAGAAGATTTTTGTGACAACCAAATGAAATATTGTCTGAGAAAGCACTCTAACCCCCTAAAACAGATACAAAGTAGTGCCATGCATATAATTAAGAGCCCTTAGTTTCACTGATGCTTTGTGTCCCTATTTCGTTGCCTATAAAATAAGGATTAAGATAGTATCCTCTCCTGCTTCACAGAGAGATTAGAAAGTTAAGTGAGATGATGTATATAAATTTGTTTTTAGGCTTTAGAAAGAAAGAACTTTCTCTGACGGGGGTTTCTAGAGTCATTGTCCAGCTTTTGAGAACTTTGTGCAGCATGCTGGCACTCTGGATGGCACCCTGAGTATCAGATAACGGTCTTCTCTATGTTTGATTTCAGACATTTCAGCAGTCTTCTCTGCAGCACAAATCAAAGAAGAAAAGCAAAGGTAAGAAAAGGAAATAAAACGTTTACCTGCTATTTTGCACTATGATAACCACCAGCACACTTCAGCCAGTGTGGTCTGGAAGAGCACAACCCTGTAGTACAAGAACTCCCAAGACTAGCTTCTCCTTCAGCTCAATTATGATACAAGGTACCTTTTACAATAAATAGTCTCAACAGGTTTTGAGACTGGGATTACATATTTCTGATTAAATTGTGTGTCGCTTATGTGGTGTAAGAGGTATTAAAGATTTCCATATTTTTCTTTTCTGATACAATGTGAAAATGAGAATTGTTGAAGTTAAGTACACAAACTTATTTTTGTGATTTATAGATTAATCTTCTAACTTCATACCTTGTGCAAAACTTAAAGAACATTTTCATTCACTGTTATCTTTAGGTCCTATAGCAGGCAAGAGTAAAAGACGAATTTCTTGTAAAGATCTTGGCCGTGGTGACTGTGAGGGCTGGCTCTGGAAAAAGAAAGATGCTAAGAGTTATTTTTCACAGAAATGGAAGAAATATTGGTTTGTCCTAAAGGATGCATCCCTATATTGGTATATTAATGAAGAGGTAAGACATACACACATTTTCTTTTCTCATCCATTTTCTATCTTTAACTAAAAAACCCCACCATTTTGAGACTTAAAAATTACCTTAAGTCTAGCTCAGATACATCTGCTAGTTATTTTTCAGCCTTCCCTCTTAAAATGATTATATTTTGGGGCTCTTCAAAGACAATTTGTCTGAATTATTCTAATGTAGCAACATATCTGAAACACAAAGTATAGTAAAATTCCACATATCTAACCAAAAATACCAAGCTAATTCAAACAATAGCATAACCATAAGGAATACACATGGAAATTTGATATAGATTTTAAAATGTCTTCCTTTTATTCAAAGTTTCCATTTTTTTCCCTTGTTTTTTGGGAAGGAAGTCCTTTAGTAATTTAAGTAAATTAATATCACCTAAATTTATTTCAGTATTTCTTTAAAAAAAGAACTAGTAGACTAGTTTTGAGAAAATCTACAAGTATTCATTTTATTTGCCAAATTGAGGGTGGGGGGTTATATAATACATCTGGATTATTCTTATGATTTCCTATTTCATTTACGGTAAATCAGATTTATATCCAGAGCAATCGTCTCACAACCTATCACATATCACAGCAGACAAGCTAAGAGTATATCTTATTGATTGATATTCCCTCAACTCTGCATTTGCTTTGATTCTTCGCCATAGCCATCTATCAGTTAACTTCATTAGTTTTTTTTAAAATAATAATAATAATAATTTCTGTCATTACTTGTTTTATCTAAAAGTGTAGATGGGTTCACATAGTTTGCTGGCAGAATAGTCTTATACTAATATATTATGTTAAGGTATTTATCAATTTGCCTTTGAAGATTAATTTTTGAAATAAAATTTAACATTTTTATGCCTGTGATTGTAACATACACTATCTAGAGAATTTTATGTTCCCTAGACAGGCTGTTAAGAGTGGACTCAGGAATTATACCACCTGAGTTACTGTGCCTCAGTTTCCTCATCTGGAAAGATGGGGATAATGACAGTGCCTGTCTCACTGGGCTACATGTGAATAAATCAGTGCATCTAAAGCCCACTTAAAACAATGCCTGGCACATAGTATGTGCTCAATAAGTATATATTATCAGTAATATTTTTAACTTTGACTTATTTCATTTTAAAACTTGAATTAATATATTACTGTTTAATGTGGATGTCTATATTATCCATATAGAAAGATTTGGTTGTTTTTTGTACTGTTGATATTTTTTGTGGTAATCATACAATTTCCTAAAAATAAAAATCCTCTATTTCATAAAATGTGTCTTATTGTAGATATAATAAACAAACTATAATTTTACCTACATTTTCATAAAAAAACATGTTTATTAAATACTTTTTATATGCCAGTCAAGTAGTATCAAGGTATAGTATCACTATGTTTCTGTTTCTTGTAAGGTCACTTGTAGATTTGTTGCTTTATACTAGATTATATTCTATCTTTCAAAGTTTAAATGATGAAAAACCATCCACCCTTTTTATTGAACAGTAGCTAACTTTCAATCAGAGAATTATTGTTACCATGTGAGAGGTGAGTGAATAATTTCATCATATACCTTGCAGGAAATATCCTATTGTGACACTTTCTTTCTCTTTTTTTTTTTTTTTTTAGGAAAAATGTAAAAACAATCCTTATTACATCATTATGGGAAGATAATAACTACCCCAAAAATATTTAAAATTGTTCATAAAGATTAAGTTTTTAAATTGAAGACATCAAGCGTAACATAACATAGAAATCAAAGTTAGAAAAGGATTTGAAAATATTGTATTTGCCTCAAGATTGGAAGAAAAAATTCAAATATTGAGAAAGTTTAATATTGCTCTTTTTCATAACACATTCAATCACTATCAGTCATAAATTTTTATTAATTAGTTTTGCATAGAAGCTTAGCATTGCAAGAAGTCTTTTATTTTTTATTTATACACACACACAAACACATATACGTACATACACACACACACTAAAAAAATGAGATTATGCCCCCATCCACTACCTCAAAAAAATCTCTATTTTTTTTCTTCGAGGTAGTAGATGAAGGTATAATCTCATTTGAACTTGATTTATGAGGAGCCATAAACTGATATAGCATAAATCAAATAAAAGTTTAGGAAAGTCAAAGTCTGAACTTCATCTTGAGCATGAGAAAGGACACAATGATTAAAGGATTTAGCCAAAGATAGTCTTAGCTAGTTGGGATAACATGTATCTGATGTAAGATTTTAGATAGTTCTCCTATCTTGTTTTTCTCATCTAGCATTAGCAAGAGGAAGATTTATGCATTTCGTTTAAGTGTCTAAGCAAAAATAATATTATATATATATATATATATATATATATATATATATATATATAGCATATGTGCCCAAGTCGTATATTTGAAGATCAAATTGATCTCTTATTTCCTTTGTAAAATCTTGAATACATGAAATAATGATGATATCATTAAAAAAAATTATGTCATGTTTGATAAGAGATTTTTTTGGAGATGGAAGAGAAGTTGAGTTGGTAAGCATCTCCATATTTTAACATCTGAACATTAAAAATAATAGAATATTACAAGTTGTGGTAAATGTGGACTAAAGTGATTTTATATTTTATAAAAATTTATGCACTCTGAAGATAAAAATATTTACAAAACACTTTTACAGAATTTTCTGTCTTTGTTTTAACATAAAAATTTTAAGTTCTGTACATATTTTATAGGGTTCTAAGTGCTCAAAATATACCTTCAGTTTAATCAAATGTAATAGGTAAGAGTGGAATTCTAGTCTCTAAATGTCAAATTTAAGGAATTAAATGAACAGATTTATTAGCATAGATATTCGAGACATAGTGTATAGTATCTTCCACTTCAACCTTTGTATGTAATATTCTGAACAAGATTGTTGCCTCTTTAGGATGAAAAAGCAGAAGGTTTCATCAGTCTGCCTGAATTTAAAATTGATAGAGCCAGTGAATGCCGCAAGAAATAGTAAGTTCATTTTATTTGGGGAGGGGGAGAGAAGAGAATAGGAGGGTTGTTTTAATTTCTAGCTTTTAAATTACAGGATACTTGTCTAATGCTTTCAAATTGAGGTAAAGAGAAAGAAGTTTTGTGGGCAGAAAACTTACTGATTTCTACCATTATGGTAGAAGCATGATATATGTGAACTCAGTTTAGATGCTGAGGTAATTTTATCCATAAAAATTAATTTGGTTCTAACTTATTTCCCAATTTGAAATAAAATAAATGTTCTTTGGTTCCTTTTGCAGTGCATTCAAAGCCTGTCATCCTAAAATCAAAAGCTTTTACTTTGCTGCTGAACATCTTGATGATATGAACAGGTAAAGTTTTACTTAAATTTCAAAATATTTAGAAAGTCAGTTAGGCTTCGAATTCTAAGTTTTCCACATTGATGCTTAGAGAATAATGTCACTGAAGTTTCTAGATTGATCAGTTTAAAAATAAAATGAGCCCAGTCATAGCTACATGCGGCCATACCTAGTTTTAAAGAACAGCATTTAAAAAGTCAAACTTGTTGATTATTTGTCAAGTATATAAAACGTGCCGGAATCCATATATAGTCCCAAAAATATTCACTGCAAAAAAAGAGATTTTTAATTTTAAAGTCCATTTCAAAAATATGTCTTAAAGTTTATATCCCCAGTGGCAAAAAAAAAATGTCCACAAAAATAGCTGACTTTTTCAAGTGCTGAGTACTTATGGCAGAACATGCATCTCAGTAATTCAGGCCTAAGCTAAGTTGATATTTTTTTCTGTCACCTTCCATCTATCACTGGACAGGTCTGTACAGCCACCTGATTAGATGACTACATGGTTATTTGGTAGCTCAAAGAAAACATAGATAAATAGATAGACAGGCAGACAGACAGGCAGACAGACTGATTTCCTACATCTACCACATTTGCTTCATGTTTTCTTTTAGCTTTTATGAACTTGAGCCTTTCTTCCTTTTCCTTTCCTTTCCTTCGCCCTTTTCTAGAATTGTAGAAATTAGGTTTAAGATTCAAAATTTTCTTCTTTACATAACTGAAACAGGACGTGCATATTACATATATACTCTGCCTAGAATTAGGGTGAGGCAGCATAGCATAGTGGTCAAGAGCATAGACTTTGGAACCAGATTGCTCAAATCCCAGCTCTACCACTTACTAGCTGTGTAACCTCTCCATGCTGGGTTATTGTCCCTTCTATAAAGTGGGAATAGTAACCATCCCTTCTACAGAACTTTTGTGAGGAGTAAATAAGCACACCAAAAGGGCTTAATAGAGCAGTGTCTGCTAAATTGTAAGTGCTGTATAAGCATTTGCTATCAATATATATTCCTATTATATACTTTGGCCTTTTACCCCACTTACCTTTCTTTGTATGTCTCTAAAAAACCAGTAGCCAGGTGTTTTTAAGCACAAAATTGTATAGCTTCGTAAATAGCTTGAACACACTAATGATCTTGTTCTTTGACACTTGGCAGTCCAGGCATGGTTTTTCCAAAGCAAGGATGTAAATACAAGGAAATGGCAAAGAAGGTGTTGAGAACACTTGATTAAATCTGTTGATATTAATGAGATAATTGAGCCTTTCATGTAGTTCCCATAATCTCCTCTTGATTTATGTAACTTTTACCATTCTTGAAATTTCATACAAGGTAATCGGAATTCAGAAAGCTTTTTCTCCTTAACTTATTCTCAAAATGAAAATGTTTATTCACATACACGTGTGTATGTGAAAAGAGGAGTGAAGTGGTTGTGATCATTTATTTTGTGCTTTAATTATTTTATAAATCTACTGTGCTTGTTACTAACCATTCATCTTACCACAATCATTCGTGGTCTCCATTCCCTACCCCATGCTAACAATAGCTTCAAAGGTGTGCTTATGTTACTACTACTCTTCCCTAACACTCTGATGGATATATCTGGTTTGGTATATCACAGAAGCAGCTAAACCAAACCCATGTGTTTCGTTTTGTTGATATTTCTAAGCAGTAAGTCAAAGAGAAAAATCAATCTGATCGAAAAAACCTCATTTCCACATAAAACACTGCTATTTTCGTAAGCCTTGCCATGGTGCGCTACAACTTGTAGAATTAAATTGTCCCCAAAATACTGAATTTTTCATTAAAATTTAATCATAATGGACTTTTATTGATTTGCTTTGTTTTTTTCTGTTTTTTATAATCATACTCTTTGTGTCTACTTTCAATACGTTTTGAAATATATATATTACTTGTTAATGGAAGTGGGGAAGAGTCAGCGTTAGAAATATTTGCAGAGGATTAGTGAGGGATTAGTGATGGGGATAAACATTCTCTTACAGCTTTGTTCATTCACCTGACTGTTACATAACAGCATGCTGATCTTGGTATTGATTCATGCTGTATATAATTTTTTAAAGACCTACGTCTTCAAGAGAGGATATATTTATAAAGTAATTATAATTATACTAAATATATGCTTTATCTGATTATTTCATAATTTTTAAGTGTTACTTACCTTTTTGAAAATATACCATGGTACAGAGAAATATATTTTTCTATTACATAATTAAGAAAATACGCCAATGGTCATCCTAAATTTAATTTTCTTCTATAAAATCTGAGCATATCGCTCAGCTGCTAACCCAAAGGTTGGCAGTTCAAACCCACCCAGCAGCTCCATGGGAGAAGGACCTGGTAATCTGCTTCTGAAAAAATTACAGCCTAGAAAACCCTGTGGGGCAGTTCTGCTCTGTCACATGGGGTCACCATGAGTCTGAATTGACTCAATGGCACCTAACAACAATATAATACACACATACACACACAAACATATATATGTATATATACATACATATATCCTAATATATATATATATGTGCATATACATAGATACACACACACATAATATTAAAACCTCAGCTGCTTTTTTGAATAGCTGTAAGTTTGCTTGTGAGGTAACAATCTGCAAAAATACTTTTAAGCAACCCACCACCATCCGTTTCCTCCACAGAAACAAGCATTGAAACATTAAAAATATATATATCTATCCTGTCTGTGTGAAATCTGTGAGGAGAAAACAAAATATTGGGTTTCTCAAGTATTCTGAGACTTATTTACTGAATTTTTTAGCCTAAGTATGTCTTACCATGCCAGTACATATGTCTTTGTAATTGTGATGAGTCACCAATTCCTATTTAGCAATTATTATTTATACATTACCTCCATAATTTCTACACTTATTTCCCTCTCAATACATTATTCTATGTCAGTTATTGATATCTTTATTAGAATATTCACCTTAACCCCAATATCCCCTTACTCATAATCTCTTGTTTTAAAGCATTGGTAATATGGTAAGGTATTGAATATTTAGCTTAATATTAAAGAACTTCATTGTCAATATGCTTTAAAAAGTTTCTAAATTCAATACTTGTATCCCTGACCACTTTATCTAAAATAGCTACCCCATCCCTGCCACCTCTGACGTTCTAACTTTTTAGCTTACTTGTTTTTTGTTTAATAGCACTTGTCAACTACTTAACATATATTTATTTGTATACCTATTGATTGCCTGTCTTCCTCACTAAAATATAGGCATCATTAAGGCAGGTACTTTGTTTTGTTTATCTCTGTATCCCCGGTCCCTAGAACAGTACCTGGCATATGTAGGCTCTCAATAAATATTTCTTGAATAACTTAATGCATATGTATCTGTACTTCATAATAGCGTATAAATACCAAATCATAATTGTAGCAAGTATATAGGTAGACATCTAGCTAGAGTCTTAAGGACAGGTTGATCCAAGACAGTACTTACAGTTATGAGGGTTCAGCTTCCATGGCTGTACACAATGGCCTGAGTTTATCCACATAATTTCTAAAGAGTTTTTTTTTTAATGCACCAATTTTTTTTTCTTAAAAGTAGTTTAAACGTTCAGTTTTCTTGAGAAATCTAGCAATTCTGGAGCTCATTGAAGGCAGGAACTATGTCTTATTCATTTCTGTATCTTGGAAACATAGTTCATCTCTCAGCAAATAGCAGGCACTTAATAAATATTCTTGAATTGAAAAATTAAAGAAGCCTCTTTTTAGTTTTTCCAATTAGTCTCATAAGGACCACATTATACTTCAGATCTCTGATAAAATGTAATTTTACTGATATAAAAAAAGTAGTAAATACAAGGCACTAGATTAAAATTCAGTGATTAATATTCCTTTAATGGTATTATCATCGTCTTCACCCAAAAAAGCACCAGGCTAGTCTTTCCCAAGAGTACTAAGATTTGCCTTTTAGTACAAATTCAACCCCTTTATCCTTACAATTAGCAATGGACTAAATTTTAATTTTGACCTTTTACAATGATTAGTCATTTTTAAAAGGTTATTTGACATGAAGTTGACTTCTTAATTTATGGTTTATAATCTTCTGGAGTGTGTGTGTGTGTATATACCATGCTACTGAATTCATTTGTTCAAATCTTATTCCACTTCTACTCCAGTCCCTTCTTTACATCCCAGATATACTTGAGGTGATAATCACATTGTATGTTTTGACAAAATAAAGTTGGAATTTAAGTGACTTATGATGACAGCTAATTTGGTTTTTGGTTTGGTTATTCTTAAAATTAAGGATTAAATTTCATAGATGTGATTTTATAGATACAACTTTCCTCCCTTTTCAAGATATTCTAAGTATCTGATGCACCATTAAAACCACTTGGCATATATGATGACATACATGAGTCACTTCACAGAATGTCATCTTCCACTTGACACTGGACATAATCAGACTATCTTAGGAGAAAAAGCTCTCAAGATTTTTTTCTTAAAAATATGTCTAGATTAGATTATTCTACAATTCGATGATGTTAACTATACTAGTGATTCCACACTTACTTACCGAAGCTAGTTTGGCAGGTGGGTTCTTCCTTAATTTCTGATTTGGGAAAGTATTTGGATCATAGCTCAGGATTTACCAATGGAAGAGTGTCATGTTCGTTTAAAGATTTTATGAGTTGATAATCTGATGCAATGTGAATAGTTGGAATAATGAACATAGGAAAAACCCTCGTGGGACAAAAGGAGATTGAAACCATACTTTGCTTCAGGAAGTCCCCTACATTGGCAATAGCAGCACAACTGAAAGAGGAAAGAAGAGCTAAGATTTATTTTTTACTTACTATTGCCCATGAAAATAAATTTTCAGGACCTAAGCAGAGGTTAAAATTGTGTATGTTCATTGTGTTTTTGGAAAACTTAATACCCTTGTATTTAGAGACAAGTTTCAGAAGTACTCCCAAGAAGTTTTTCCTCTTCTATCATTAAACTTAAATGTGCTTCATCAAAACAATTATTTCATAATAAAACTATTATTTTGACTGGCAAGTTCCATAACTGTTTCCCTTATCAGGACAAATTAGACCTGATTATTGTTAAATATCTCTAAAGGAGTGTTTGTTCTTTAGAAGGAGAACAGCAGGAATATTTGGAGTGCTTCTCCATTTGGAGCAACAGAATTAATGCAGCTTTGATCATCTCAAAACCCTTTATGTTACAGATATTAAGGGCTATCTATGCCCAAGATTTTTCTATTGAAATAGCATCTTTAGTGTGGGAGCAATTTGTACTACAGCAGCTTAATAGCTCATTGAAGACTCCAAGTGTCAAGAGTAGCAAAGAACACATATGAAGAATTACACCACATATTCTTAAATGTCATAAATATTTCTAAAGAAGTAAAGTATTAAGAAATTACTAATTTTAACATTTGTCTTTTCAGGTGGCTTAACAGAATTAATATGCTGACTGCAGGATATGCAGAAAGGGAGAGGATTAAACAAGAACAAGGTAGGAACTTTTTTTTTTTTTTTACAATTGCGCTATAATTTTTTCTTGCCATTATCCTGCAAGATACAAGGATTTACTGCTATCACTTGAGGAAAAAATGCATATGCCAGTTGTGATTATTTCTCTTCTGGGCACTCTGTATCCAGGCCATAGCACCTTACAGGTAAGTTTTAGGAAATAGAACAGAAAGAGAATGAACTCTCATATTTTTGGAGGAGGTAATGTGGAGTTCTCTCCTGTTTGTTGCCCTCTCCTTCAGTCTATTTCTTATGGGGAAAAAAAAATTTAAAAACCTATCATTGTTTGTGTATATTGACCCAAGTCCAAGTCCTTGGTGGTAGATTTTTTTTTCTGTTTAACAGTTTGATAGACATGGAAGTGATCTTCTATGCAAAGAGCTCAAATTAATGATCCCTTCTTCAATAAATTATCTCATTTGGTTATATTCTTCAGCTCTGTTACTGTATAACTCCGTAATCTTATAGAACTTGCCTTTGTATGGGCCTCAGATTTATGAAGCACAATGTTATGATACAGAATTGAAATCTTAACAATAACAAAAGCTGTGGTCACCATTCTGAAATGGTTTCACATTTCCCAAAGGGTGTTTGCTATATAAACCTTGGAAGAATAATAGCTTTTTGAAATTATTTGAGACAGCCTAAAGTTAAAAGGATTCCACAGATTGACATACATACACACACATACATATTTATAGTTGTCTTTTCAGTGGGCATAGCCAGTTTGTTCGCAGGAAAATTCTGAAAATTCAGTTTTCTCTCAGACTCAGAGTAAAATCTCAGCCAAAAGTTTGAAAAACATCAAAAAACTAAAGCCTATAGAGAGCTAAAGAAGATAATCAGATCATAAAACCAATCTGTCAATAAATGCTTAGGGCAAGGGCCAGCAAATTTTTCTCTGTAAAAGGACAGATAGTATATATTTCAGGCTTTGTGTGCCAGACAGTCTGTTACAACTACTCTACTTTGCAGCACAAAAGCAACCATAGATAATACACACGTGAATGAATGTGGCTGTGTTCCAATAAAACACTACTTATGGACACTGAAATTTGAATTTCTTAAAATTTTCATGAGTTGAGCAATATTCTTCTTTTAATTTTACTTCAACCATTTGAAAATTAAAAACCATTCTTGGCCCACAGATCAGTATCAAAGCAGGCAAAGGGCCACATGTGGCCCTCAGGCTGTAGCTTACTGACTCCCGGCTTAGGGCCATGGGATGAGGGAATTGGGGAGGTGAAGTGAGGAGATAGGGCAGGAAGATTTCAAAAAATAGCAAAACATGGTTCCTGCCAATGGAAATTTATCACCTCGAGGACCTCAAAAATACACACTTAAAGTTGCTTAAGAAAAATTTAAGAACAGCATATAGGTAAATGAGTACTAATTTTGACACAGTATGCAACTGATGAAAAAAGATTGCTAAGTGGATACAAAGTTTAAAAACAATAAAAAAGCCTAAGAAGAAGGTGAGGTTAATCTGGAAATGCTTGCTGGAGAAAGTGACTAGTGAGCCTGATTTAAAGTTGCTGGTGGAGGAGAGAAAATATTTTATTCAATTTTATGTGCTTCTGTGTAAGGCCCTCAACTAGACACTCTAACCGTGTAAAGGTGAACTAGGCACCTATCCTGCCTGAAATTGCATTACTCTTAGTACAATATAGAAAGTGCAATGTAATAGAGTTAAAATGTAATAGAGATTCCTTCCTATTATCTGAACTGGTTCTTGCAGGGTGAGGAGGATGTGGACCCAAGGAAGTAACACAATAAAACATTCCTGGGAGTGGAACAGCATGGATACTTCCACAAATAATGTGGAAGCTATC
The DNA here is from genome assembly GCF_000243295.1 of Trichechus manatus latirostris. Lineage (NCBI taxonomy): Eukaryota > Metazoa > Chordata > Mammalia > Sirenia > Trichechidae > Trichechus > Trichechus manatus. The sequence continues at coordinate 5,594,713 of NW_004444036.1, forward strand.
TCCATCAAATCAGTGTGCATAGGCAAATCCCAACCAAGACTATGAAGTATCAGATCAGTTATTATGCCACATTTCTTAATGGTTAAAAGTTTATTCCCCACATTCATGCCTCAGTTTAATTTGTTAGGCCTAAATTTGTAGTAAGAATTCCAAAAAAAATTACCAGCCTTCCTTTTCAATTTTCTTTAAAAGGCATAAAGCAGTCCCTTAAAAGTGCATGTAAATCTGTTTCTGATTTTTTTTTAAAGATGCAAGAATTAGAAGTGTGGACAGTGTACTAATAGAAAAAGGAATCTTTAGAAACAATCAACTTGCATGAATAAGGATTTTCAGGCTTAACTTCTGTATTTTATCACTCAGCATTACTTTGAAGCTGAGCATGATTTTAGTGAATTTCATTTGTACTTGGTATTATGTAGCCAAATTTCATTATGGATGAGAGAACTGGTAAATTATATAGTGCATGCTGGTTCCAAAACGTATTTAGTCCATGGATTCATGCTGTCTTCTTTCATGTAAGTATTATATTTTAGTGCATGTGACATACCCAAAATTTAATGAGGGTCGTATACAGCCTTCCAGATAGACCTACTGCCTGGAGTGTGGTAGAAAATCATAGGCAGAAGCTAATAGTTCCAGTCTTTGAAATAATTTTGATTTCCACATAGAGTGAATGTTTCTCAGGCATTTTAACAAAGGACACGAACATACTGGACTCCCTCCCTTCTGCATGATTAGGTCACACGGTGTTCTAGATAGAAAACCACTGGGTGCGCCGTCTGCTCCACACTCTGTAGAGTTATTTGACATCTCCTGAGTACCAGTCTCAGTGTTGAAGTTAAACTTCATACAAGATGCAGCTCTGAGGATTAGGAATATTTCCCAAAGATGCAAAGGAATGACTGCCAAGTGTTTTATTTAAATGCCCAGTGCAGCTTAGAGGTGACTCTTTCTTTGACTTAAATAAAAGTTTAGTGACTCACTGTCTTTAACTCCAGAAGTGTAAAGGATATGAAGTTCCCTTTCATTATTCGTTACACTAAATTCTGCCAAGGTCACAATTGGCTAATTATCTGCTAATCGTTTTTCTATTTTTTTTTCCCAGCTTCACGTCAGTCAGTCTTAACATATTATTTTCAATCAGAGATAAGGTCTTTCTAAAGCTTTAATTACAAAAACAAAAGAATGTAATAGATTGTATTTCTTCGATAGTTATAAAGAAAAATATCAAATTTTCTCAAATTATCGTTTGGTATCAGCATGAGAACGGAAAATGGAAGTTTTCCTCTTCTAGTGATGGCATGATTAGTTACTTATAAAATTCAATATCACTGCAAGAGACATTGAAAGTATCCATTTGTTTTGTGCTATATAGAGAGCTAAGGAAAATAAATTAATTTGCTCTTAGAATAAAAGTCAGACTTGTTTTCAGACTTTGAGCAATGTGTGTGCCTCTTATTTTCCACACAAACCCAGAAATGCCTGACTAGATTTTCTCTGTAGTCTCTTCTGTGGTGTTGCTCTCTCAAAGATACACAGCTTAGTGTTAGAAATGTGGTAATATGCAAAGTGGTAATTCATCCTTTCCTTAGCAACCTGAGACAGTTTTAGATTGATGGTGCTTTTTTCATTTGTTTGTTTTTATTTTTGTACTTGGCTGCTAACTGAAAAGTTTTTTTTTTTTTTTTACTTTAGATGAAGGTTTACAGAACAAACTAGCTTCTCATTAAAGAGTTAGTACATATATTACTTTATGACATTGGTTAACAACCCCATGATATGTCAGTACTCTCGCTTCTCAACCTTGGGTTCCCTATTACCAGCTTTCCTGTCCCCTCCTGCCTTCTAGTCCTTGCCCCTGGGCTGGTGTGCCCCTTTAGTCTCGTTTTGTCCTATGGGTCTGTCTAATCTTTGGCTAAAAGGTGAACCTCAGGAGTGACTTCATTACTGAGCTAAAAGGGTGTCCGGGAGCCATACTCTTGGGGTTTCTCCAGTCTCTATCAGGCCAGTAAGTCTGGTCTTTTTTTGTGAGTTAAGATTTTGTTCTACATTTTTCTCTAGCTCTGTCCAGGACCCCCTATTGTGATCTCTGTCAAAGCAGTCAGTGGTGGTAGCCAGGCACCATCTAGTTGTACTGGACTCAGTCTGGTGGAGGCCATGGTAGTTGTGATCTATTAGTCCTTTGGACTAATCTTTCCCTTGTGTCTTTAATTTTCTTCAATTTCCCTTGCTCCTTGTCTTAGGCTGGGTTCTCTAGAGAAGCAAAACCAGTAAAGCATATAAATATATATATATACAGAGAGAGATTTATATCAAGGAAACAGCTCACGCGATTGTAGAGGCTAGAACATCTCAAGTCCGTGGATCAGGGTAGAGGCCTCTCCCAAGTCACACAGCCGCAGGAGCCGGCGAGCCCAAGATAGGCAAGTTGGAGATCAGTGCTCCCGCTCACAGGCTGTGAAGATCAACAAATCCCAAGTATGGCAGATAAGCTGACAACTCAAGTCCCAAGAACCAGAGATGAGATGACAGGAGACAGCCACAGGATCCAGAGAAAGCAAAAAGCCAGAACGTCTGCTTATATTAATATGCAGGCCACACCCCTAAGGAGACTCCCTTTCATCTAGTTGGCTACTCACAGTATATTCAATCATGGGAGTGATCACATTAAAGCACTGAGAATCAGTGCCCAGCCAAGTTGACACACAATCTTAACCATCGCAGTCCAACCCTTGTCAACTTGGCACATGTACACATCTCCTTAAACCATATATAATCTCTGAATAAAGACAATTAGAAAGTCACAGTTGTGCATAACATGATACAACTAACGCGTACACTCGAAAACGCACTAGCCCCATTTGCATCTTATATTTTATAAGTGAAGGAAACAAAAATATTTGATGCACACATACAAAGCAGAAATACCCATAACAATTTTACAGTCCTCGTTTTGGCAACCGGTCATGTGGCCGTAACGGGTATTTAGAACTACCTTCTTCCACCACCCATTCTGTATTCCCTTTGCCCTCAGCAAGCACCTCACCAGGTCATGGTGCCTTGCCTGGTGGGGTGACCCAAACCTTCATTCCTGAAGGGTCTGGGTCATTAGTAGTCATGATGGAATTAGGTTGCTGTAGTTTTCCACTGACTTTAATAACGGGGCATAGTAGTACTAAGAGACACCCTAAGGGATCTCCTGTATTCCAGACATACTCTTCTTTATCTCCATTATGTAATATCAATCCGATTTCCTCTTGGTAATCAGAATCAATCACACCAGCCAGTATGGTAACTCCCTTCTTTGCCTGTTGAGCGAGAGGCATAAGGAGCCCAAAGTGACCAGGTGGCATTCTTAACTTCCAGTTCAGTGGAATCAGTGATGTATCTCCAGGTGGGAGCATTCCTCCCTTTGGAACTAAGACCTCTAGGCCTGCAGAGCATAAGGTCGAGGGGACAAGAAGCAAAAATCTTGCAAGTGGGTCACCAAGGGTAATAGTGAGTGGTGCCACTCCCATTTCCACCCCTTGATTCCTGGACCCATGAATCCTGGCTATATGAGAAACAGCACCATATATTGGGTGCTGGTTTAGAGCATATACAGCCTCCTGGAGAACATTGCCCCAACCCTGCAAGGTATTGCCACCTAGCTGGCACTATAATTGTGTCTTTAGAAGGCCATTCCATCGTTCTGTCAAGCCAGCTGCTTCGGGATGATGGGGAACATGGTAAGACCAGTGAATTCCATGAGCATGGGCCCACTGCCACACTTCATTTGCTGTGAAGTGAGTCCCTTGATCTGAGGCAATGCTGTGTGGGATACCATGACAGTGGATAACGCATTCTGTAAGTCCACAGGTGGTAGTTTTGGCAGAAGCATTGCATGCAGGGAAGGCAAATCCATATTCAGAGCGTCTGTTCCAGTAAGGACAAAACTCTGCCCTTTCCATGATGGAAGTGTTCCAATGTAATCAACTTGCCACCAGGTTGCTGGCTGATCACCTCGAGGGATGGTGCCATATTGGGAACTCAGTGTTGGTCTCTGCGGCTGGTAGATTGGGCACTCAGCAGTGGCTGTAGCCAAGTCGGCCTTGGTGAGTGGAAGTCCATGCTGCTGGGCCCATGCATAACCTCCATCCCTGCCACCATGGCCACTTTGTTCATGAGCCCATTGAGCAATGACAGGAGTAGCTGGGGAAAGAGGATGACTGGTTTCCACAGAACATATCATCCTATCCACTTGATTGTTAAAATCATCCTCTGCTGAGGTCACCTTTTGGTGGGCATTCACATGAGACACAAATATCTTCACTTCTTTGGCCCATTCAGAGAGGTCTGTCGGCATACCTCTTCCCCACAAATCCTTGCCTCCAATTTTCCAATCATGTTCCTTCCAAGTCCCTGACCGTCCAGCCAAACCATTGGCCACAGCCCATGAATCAGTACATAATCGCATATCTGGCCATTTCTCCTTCCAAGCAAAGTGAGCAGCCAGGTGCACTGCTTGAAGTTTTGCCCATTGAGGGGATTTCCCTTTACCACTGTCCTTCGGGGAGGTCCCAGAAAGGGGCTGTAGTGCTGCCGCAGTCCACTTTCGAGTGGTGCCTGCATATCGCTCAGAACCATCTGTAAACCAGGCACGAGTTTTCTCTTCTTCAGTCAACTGATCATAAGGAACTCCCCATGAAGCCATAGTTCCGTACCGGGAGATGGAAGGTAATGTGACAGGAGTGGAGATCATGGGCATTTGGGCCACTTCCTCATGCAACTTACTTGCGCCTTCAGGTCCTGCTCGGGCCTGATCTCGAATATACTACTTCCATTTAATGACGGAGTGCTACTGTGCACATCCAACTTTATGACTCTATGGGTCAGACAACACCCAGTTCATGATGGGCAGCTCAGGCCACATGGTGACTTGGTGTCCCATGGTTAAGCGTTCAGTCTCTACTAAGGCCCAGTAACAAGCCAAAAGCAGTTTCTCAAAAGGAGAGTAGTTATCTGCAGAGGATGACAGAGCTTTACTCTAAAATCCTAAGGGTCTGGGCTGTGAGTCACCAATACAGGCCTGCCAAAGACTCCAAACAGCATCTCTATCTGCCACTGACACTTCAAGCACTATTGGATCAGCTGGATCATATGGTCCAAGTGGCAGAGCGGCTTGCACTGAAGCCTGAACCTGTTGCAGAGCCTTCTTTTATTCTGATCCCCACTCAAAACTAGCAGCTTTTCAAGGCACTTGATAAATAGGCTGGAGTAGCACGCTCAAATGAGGAAAATCTAAAGAGAGCCACTAGGCATTGTGCCTCCTTTTTAGGTGTGGGAGAAGCAAGATGCAATAACTTATCCTTCACTTTATAAGGAATGTCTCAACATGCCCCACACCACTGGACCCCTAGAAATTTCACTGAAGTGGAAGGTGCCTGAATTTTTGTGGGATTAATTTCCCACCCTCTAGCACACAAATGTTTTACCAATAAGTCCAGAGTCACTGACACTTCTTCCTTACGAGGTCCAATCAGCATAATGTCATCAATGTAATGGACCAGTGTGATGTCTTGTGGAAGGGAAAGGTGATCAAGTTCCCTGCGGACTAAAATATGACATAGGGCTGGAGAGTTGATGTAGCTCTTAGGTAGGCAAGTGAAGGTGTATTGCTGGCCTTGCCAGCTGAAGGCAAACTGTTTCTGGTGGTCCTTAGAAACAGGTATGGAGAAAAAGCCATTAGCCAGATCAATAGCTGCATACCAGGTACCAGGAGATGTATTAATTTGCTCAAGCAGTGAAACTACATCTGGAACAGCAGCCGCAACTGGAGTCACCACCTGATTAAGTTTTCGATAATCTACTGTCATTCTCCAAGATCCGTCTGTTTTCTGCACAGGCTGCATAGGCAAGTTGAATGGGGATGTGGTGGGAATCACCACCCCTGCATCCTTCAAGTCCTTGATGGTGGCAGTAATCTCTGCAATCCCTCCAGGAATGCGGTATTGCTCTTGGTTTACTATTTTCCTAGGTAGCGGCAGTGCTAATGGATTCCACTTGGCTTTTCCTACCATAATAGCCCTTACGCTATTTGTCATGGATCCAATGTGGGGGTTCTGCCAGTTGCTGAGTATACCTATTCTAATTATGCATTCTGGAACTGGGGAAATCACTACAGGGTGGGTTCTGGAACCCACTGGACCTACTGTGAGACAGACATGAGCCAAGACTCCATTAACAACCTGACCTCCATATGCCCCCACTCTGACTGGTGGGCCACAGTGACGTTTTGAGTCTCCTGGAATTGGTATCATTTCAGAGCCAGTATCCAGTAATCCCCCTAAAGTCTGATTATTTCCTTTTCCCCAGTGAACAGTCACTCTCGTAAAAGGCCGTAGATCCTTTGTGGAAGGCTGGGAGAAAGATGAACAGTAAAAATTTTTGGCAGTGTATTGGAGTCCTTCCTCAGGGGGACCCAGCCTCCCCTTCATTCAATGGGTTGTGGGTCTTTAAACTTGCTCAAATCTGGGTATTGATTGAGGGGCCATGACTCTCCATTCTGGCAATTTGAGTTAGACTGCTGTTCACCTGACCTAGAATTCATCCATTTGTATAGATCAAGTAAATATTTAGTAGATTTCCTGTCTATTTCACTCCTAGGGACACTATGACTAAGTAGCCAACACCATAATTCCATACGAGTCAGACTATTCTGATTACTGCTTTCACTCCTCTGTCCATTACTGTAACCACGCCCACCTTGTCTTTGTCGATTGAGTGCAGCCACTTGGCCTCTACTACCATGGGGTCCAATCAGCCCCACTGTAGTTAGGTGTCTTAATTCAGTTAGGGCAGTTCCCACTGTCAAATCTGACTTAAGTAAAATAGCAATCACAACAGTCTTCAAGGATACTGGAGCTTCCTTCACAAATTTGTTCCTCACAGTTGTGGTAAAAGGTGTGTCCTCTGGACACTCCATGTGTGGGTCTGTGGGTCTAACCTGATAAATCCACTCTAGCATGCCAATTTCCCTAAGCCTTTGGATACCTTCTTCTACAGAGTACCAAGGCAAGTCTGGTACTTTCACTTGATTTAGTGTTGGCCACCTCATAATCCATGCTTCATCAACCCAACCAAATAAACTATTAGATCCTTTCCTAACTTCTCGAGCTGAAACATTGAATAAACAATCTGTGCTCAGTGGACCCATATCAATAAACTCAGACTGAGCCATCTTTATGTTCCTTGCACCATTATCCCACACTCATAATAGCTATTTCCACACATATTCCTCAGGTTTCTGTTTGTACATATTAGAAAAGTCAAGTAGTTCTTTTGGAGTGTAGCATACCTCCTCCTCGGTCACATTTTGTACTTCACCTTTTGGGGCTCGCTAGGACTTAACCTAGTTATAGGTCTAGAAGCCAGAATCGGTACTGTGGAATTGTTTTGAGAACATTCTTGTCTTGTAAACCATCTGCCTTAGGTGATGCCCCAGGCAATGACTTAGGCAAGCACTTTTTAGAGGCGGCTGGGCTAGGGCTATTCTCATTAGATGGAAGTGGAGGGGCTAATGGTTTTTCTGGGCAGGGTGGTTTAGCAGTCAAGCATGAAGTAATCTCTTCAGGTGGGACTGGTTCTACTGGCAGGAGTGATTCAACAGAATTTATGGGCTCAGTGTCCCCAGCTTCCTGATTATCTGCCCATATGTCCCCATCCCAAGTTTCAGGATCCTGTTTCTTCCCAATCAATGCCATTACTTAAACTTCAGACACCTCTCGAGGTTGGCAATTGAGCTGGCATTGTAATTCAGCCACTCTTACAATAAGACTCTGGGTTTGGTTTTCAGCAATTTCAGCTCTGTTACTACAAGAAATAAGGCTTTCTTTCAAAGCACAAGTGGAAGCCTTGAGGTCATGTATGTGGCACTTGAGCCTTGACTCTGAAGCCCTGAGCATATCTCGTTCCTTCATCAGTTTGTCTAGCGAAAGTAGGACCAACCAAGCAGCTTCCTTATACTTCTCATTCTGACAAAGCTGTAGAAAGATATCACACATGTGTTGACCCTTAGCTTCGCCTTTCACCAATACTTGATTTACTGGTGGTGTTATTTTGCATATTTGTATCACCACCTCACTCCATGGACTATCAGTGGCCTCTTTACTGCTGGAAACAGAGTCATCAACATGTTTAAGACTAACCAGGCTTGTGAACCAATGTAGAAAACTCATCCTTACAATTTTATTTCTCTAGAACCGCTCTCGGTATCAAATGTCATAGGTTGGGTTCTCTAGAGAAGCAAAACCAGTAAAGCGTATAAATATATATATAGAGAGAGAGATTTATATCAAGGAAACAGCTTACGTGATTGTGGAGGCTAGAACGTCCCAAGTCTGTGGATCAGGGTAGAGGCCTTTCCCAAGTCACACAGCCACAGAAGCTGGCGAGCCCAAGATCAGCAGGTTGGAGATCAGGGCTCCTGCTTACAGGCTGTGAAGATCGACAAATCCCAAGTTCGGCAGATAAGCTGACAGCTCAGGTCCCAAGAACCAGAGATGAGACGACAGGAGACAGCCGCAGGGTCCGGAGAAGGCAAAAAGCTAGAACATCTGCTTATATTCAGATGCAGGCCACACCCCTAAGGAGACTCCCTTTTATCTGATTGGCTACTGACAGTATATTCAGTCATGGGAGTGATCACGCTAAAGCACTGAGAATCATGGCCCAGCCAAGTTGACGCACAATCTTAACCATCACACTCCTGAAGGGGTGAGAGCAGTGGAGTATCTTAGATGGCCCCTCACAGGCTTTTAAGATCCCAGGTGTTACTCACCAAAGTAGAATGTAGAACATTTTCTTTATAAACTATGTTATGCCAATTGAGCTAGATGTTCCCTGAGACCATCGTCCCCACAGCCCTCAGCCCAGTAATTTGGTCCCTAAGGGAGTTTGGATTTGTCCATGGAGCTTCCATGACCTTGCCTTGTACAAGTTGTGCTGGCTTCCCCAGTGTTGTGTACTGTCTTACCCTTCACCAAAGTTACCACTTATCTATTGTCTATTTAGTGTTTTTCCAACCCCACCCCTCCCCTCCCTTGTAACCATCAAAGATTGTTTCTTTTTTTGTGTAAACCTTTTCAAGAGTATTTATAGTAGTGGTCTCCTACAATATTTATCCTTTTCTGATGGACTTATTTCAATCAGCATAATGCCCTCCAGAGTCATCCACGTTGTGAGATGCTTCGCAGATTTATCGTTGTTCATAATCGTTGAGTTGTATTCCATTGTGTGTATGGACCATAGTTTGTTTATCCATTCATCTGTTGATGGGCATCTAGGTTGTTTCCATCTTTTTTGCTATTGTAAACAATGCTGCAATGAACATGGGTGTGCATATGTCTATTCATGTGATGGCTTTTGTTTCTCTAGGATATATTCCTAGGAGTGGGATTGCTGGATCCTATGGTATTTCTATTTCTAGCTTTATAATGAAGCACCATATCATTTTCCAAAATGGTTATACCATTTTGCATTCCCACCAGCAGTGCATAAGAGTTCCAGTCTCCCTGCAGCCTCTCCAACATTTGTTATTTTCTGTTTTCTTGATTCATGCCAGTAATGCCGGGGTGAGATGGTATCTCACTGTGGTTACAATTTGCATTTCTCTAATGGCTAGTGATTGCAAGCATTTCCTCATGTGTCTGTTGGCCACTTGAATGTCTTCTTTGGTGAAGTGTCTGTTCATTTCCTTTGCCCATTTTTTAATAGGATTATTTGTCTTTTTGTTGTAGAGGTGTTGGATTTTCTTG
>NW_004444036.1:5605208-5612197 GCF_000243295.1 Trichechus manatus latirostris
CATGAGCATGGTATGTCTTTCCATTTATGTAGATCTCCTTTGGTTTCTTGCAGTAGTGTTTTGTAGTTTTCTTTGTATAGGTCTTTTACATCTCTGGTTAGATTTATTCCTAAGTATTTTATTTTTTTAGGGGCTATTATAAATGGTATTGTTTTCCTAATTTCCTTTTGTCCTTCACTTTGTTGGTGTATAGGAATCCAACTGATTTTTGTATGTTTATCTTGTATCCTGCTACTCTGCCGAGTCTTTCTATTAGTTCCAGCAGTTTTCTCATGGAGTCTTTCGGGTTTTCTCTATATAGTATCATATCATCTACATATAAGGACAGTTTTACTTCTTCATTACCAATTTGGATGCCCTTTGTTTCTTTTTCTTGCCTTATTGCTCTAGCTAGGACTTCCAGCACAGTGTTAAATAGAAGCGGTGATAAAAGGCATCCTTGTCTTGTTCCTGTTCTCAGGGGGAATATTTTCAGCTTCTCTCCATTAAGAATGATGTTGGCTGTTAGTTTTGTATGGATGCACTTTATTATGTTGAGGAATTTTCCTTCTATACCTATTTGTTGAGAGTTTTTTTCAGGAATAGGTGTTAGACTTTGTCGAATGCCTTTTCTGCAACAATTGAGATGATCATGTGATTCTTTAATTTTATTCATGTGGTGGATTACATTGATTGATTTTCTAATGTTAAACCATCCTTGCATACCTGGTATGAATCCTGCTTGGTCGTGGTGTATTATTTTTTTGATAAATGATGCTGAATTCTATTGGCTAGAATTTTTCTGAGAATTTTTGCATCTATATTCATGAGAGATATTCATCTATAAACTTCTTGTTATGGTGTCTTTGCCTGGTTTTGTTATCAGGGTTATGCTGACTTCATACTATGAATTTGGAAGTATCCCGTCCTTTTCTGTGTTCTGAGATAATTTGAGTAGTACTAGTGTAAGCTCTTCTCTGAATGTTTGGTAGAATTCTCTAGCGAAGCCATCTGGGCCAGGGTTTTTGTTGTTGTTGGGAGTTTTTTATTACCTTTTCAATCTCTTGTTATGAGTCTGTTGAAATTTTCAACATCAGTTCATGATAGTTTGGGTAGGTAGTGTGTTGCAAGAAATTTGTCCATTTCCTCTAGATTTTAAAATTTGTTGAAGTATAGTTTTTCATAATACTCTGTTATGATCCTTTTTATTTCAGTGGGTCTGTTGTAATGTCCCCCATTTCATTTCTTATTTGGATTATTTGCGTCCTCTCCTGTTTTTCTTTTGTCAGTTTGGCTAGTGGTTTGTCGATCCTTTCAGAGAAACAACTTTTGGTCTTGTTGATTCTTTCTATTGTTTTTCTATTCTCTGTTTTCATTTATTTATGCTCTGATCTTTATTACTTCCTTTCTTCTGGTAGCTTTGGGCTTCTTTTGCTGTTCTATTTCTATTTGTTCGAGTTGTATAGCTAATGTTTTGATTTTGTCTCTTTCTTCTTTTTGATGTGTTCATCTATTGCTATAAATTGACCTCTAATCACTGTCTTTGTTTTGTCCCAAAGGTTTTTGTATGATGTGTATTCATTCTCATTTCATTCTAGGAATTTTTTGATTCCATCTCTGATTTCTTCTATTACCCAGTGGTTTTTAAGCAGGGCCTTATTTAGTTTCCGTGTAATTGATCTTTATTTCCTTGCTCTTCCTGTTGTTAATTTCTACTTTGATGATGTTGTGATCAGAGAAGATACTTTATATTATCTCAGTGTTTTGGATCTTGTTGAGGATTGGTCTGTGGCCTAAGATATGGTCTATTCTGGAGAACGTTCCATATGCATTGGAAAATAATGTGTACTTTACAGCTATTGGGGTAGAGTGTTCTATATATGTCTATGAGGTCAAGTTGGCTGATTGTGGCCTTTAGCTCTTCTGTATCTTTTTGAGTTTCTTTCTAGATGTTCTGTCCTTTACTGAGAATGGTGTGTTGAAGTCTCCTACTATTATTGTGGAACTGTCAATTTCTCATTTAAGTAAGTGCTGTTAAAGTTTATGTATTTTAGAGCCCTGTCATTAGGTGTGTAGATATTTATTATGGTTATATCTTCATGCTGGATTGTCCCTTTAATCATGATATAGTGCCCTTCATTGTCTTTTATGGTGGAATTTGTTTTAAAGTCTGTTTATCTGAGATTAGTATTGCCACTCCTGCTCTTTTTTGGTGCCTGTTTGCTTGATTTTTTTTCCTACCCTTTTATTTTTAATAAATTTATGTCTTTGTTTTTAAGGTGTATCTCTTGTAGACAGCATATTGATGGATTCTGTTTTTTTATCCATTCTGTCACTCTCTGTCTCTTTATGGGTGCATTTAGGCCATTTATATTCAGTGTAATTACTGAAAGGTGTGAGTTTATTGTTGTCATTTTGTAGTGCTTTTTTTGTGGTGTTGACGATTTCTTTTTTCCTCTTTCTCTCCTGTGCTGAATTTCTTTTGTTTGTGTTTTTTTTTTTCATTTCTTCTGTTTTTATAGATTTTGTTTTTACTTAGACTTTATGTTTTTCTTCTTTATTTTGATGAATAGGTTTCTTAACTTTCCTTGTGGTTACCTTGAAATTTACTCTTATCTCCTAAGTTTGAACCAGTCTATTTTTACTTGGTGTTGCCTTGCCTTCCTCTCCATTAGAAAGTTCTGTACCTACATCATTTATTCTGTCTTTTATTATTCTGACGTTGTTGTCATTTGTAGATTAACGTCTCTGGTTCCCGGTTGTAAATCTTTTGGTTTTGAATAGTCCTTGAGAGTTCATTTCCGAGGTTGGTATCTGGCTGATGTGATCTTCTGTCCTAGATTCAGGCTGTCATCTGATGTTGTTTGTTCTCAAACTGAAGGACTCCCTTTAATAATTCTTGTAAGTTTGGTTTGGTTTTTACATAGTTCCTTAATTTCTGTTTATCTGGAAATGTCCTAATTTCACCATCATATTTGAACCAGAGTTTTGCAGGATATATTATTCTTCATTGGCAGTTTTTTTCTTTTAAGGTTTTATATATGTCATCCCATTGCCTTCTTGCCTGCATAGTTTCTTCTGGGTAATCAGAGCTTAGTCTTATTGTTTCCCCTCTGTATGTGACTTTTTGTTTTTCTTGAGCTGCTCTCAGGATCCTTTCTTTGTCTTTGGTTTTAGCGAGTATGGTTATGATATGCCTTTGTGATTTTCTTTTGGGGTCTATCCTATATGGGGTTCGTTGAGCCTCTTGGATGGTCAGCTTTTCATCTTTCATGATATTAGGGAAGTTTTCTGTCAGCAATTCTTCAATGATCCTCTCTGTTTTCCATTTTCTCCCCCTGTTCTGGAACTCTGATCACTCACAGATTTTTGCCTTTGATTGTATCCCACATAATTCTCAGGATTTCTTCATTTTTCTTCATTCTTTTTTCTGAGTTTTCCTCAAACAAAGTTGTATCCAAGTGTTTGTCTTCAGTTTTGCTGATCCTGTCTTCCATTGTTTCAAACCTGTTCCTCAGCCCTTCTATGACAGTGTCCATTTCTGAAATCTTACTGTTTATCTTTTGAATTTCTAATTGTTATTTTTGTATGATTTCTAGTTGTGAATTTATTTTGGCATTCTGTTCCTGTATTATATTCCTGAATTCTTCCTTTTTTGTCTCTATTTTCCATGCATTTGTCTGCCTTTTCCATGAATTTATCTATTTTTTCCTCATTTTGTGTGCTTTTTGCTTCATATGAGAGATTTGAATTCCCTCTCAGATAGTTCTAGTGCAGTTTCTTATACTGGAAAGTCATCTGGTGTTTTATTTTGGATCCCTACTGGAACCATCCTATCATTTTTTTATGTTTTTATATTGTCTGCTGTCTTTGGGACATTCAGTAGTTATTATCTTCGTTTATTGACTGTAGATTTGTTTGTTTCATCCTACTTTATTGTTTTGTTTGGTTATGTCTGAGCAGGCGGGGTCTGCATTCTTTGTTGTTTGCTCGTCTGTGGACACAGTATTTTCACCTCCTTGTCCAGTAGGCAGGGCCAGTCACTCAGCTATGGTGCAGCAGGGCAAGTCCAGCTGGAGGGGAAGGGCTGGAATGGGTTGTTTGTGGAATGTACTGGGGCTGACAAGGTGAGCTGGTGTTCAGTGCATGGCAGGTTCCAGTAGGTTGTTCCTGTGCTGCTTGGGAGTGCAATGTTCAGCACACGGTGCAGCTAGGGAGGAGAGAGGGATGGGGGAGGCTGTAATGTGTGAAGCTAGGTTGGGTATGGGAGAGAAGAGAGAGAAACAGAAGCAAAAAAAAGTGTTGAGGGAGCTTGCTGTAGGAGTGGAGAGACAAGAAACTGAGAAATGTAGAAAAACAGAAAAGAAAAAATATAAATAAATAAACTTAAAAAAATACCACCAGTGATCCCACTGGCGCAGCTGCACAGACTGGAGAAACAGCTCCCAAGCCACACAGTACAGCCTGGCTCGAAGGGGTGGAGATTATACACAACACCAGTTATTCAGGATACAGGAAAAGAAGGTAAGTATAAAGAGACGAGAAGCCGAGAAATGAAAAAAAATAAATAAAAAGGATAAAAGAAAGAGAAAACAAGCAAACAAAAAGCCCTCAGGGATCCCACCAGCATGGCTGTGTGGATCCGGGAAGCAGTTCCCCAGCTGAGCAGTGCTTCCCAGCCTGTTAGAAGAAGCAAAGATGGCACATGGAGTCAGGTGTTAGAGAAAAAAGAGAGGGAGGAGGTGAGAGGCAGGGAAGGAACCAAAAGAGGCCAAAAAAAGCAACACCAGCAACAAAGAAATGGCAGTGAAGAAGCTGGATGGTGTGGGCCGGGCGCATTCACACAGCACGGAACTGGCACCTCCTGTGCCACTGTCACAGTCCACTGGGAAACAGTGGATGGGCTCACCGGAAAGCAGCAAATTGGCTCTCCAGGAAGCCAAGAATCAACCTTCTGGGAAGCAGCAAGTTGGCCCACTAGGAATCTGGGAATCAGCCCACTGGGAAGCTGGGAATTGACCCACTAGGAAGCCAGGAATTGACCTGCCATGAAGCTCCGGACTGGCCTGCTGGGAAGCAGCAAATCAGCCCTCCGGGAAGCCAGGAATCAACCTGCCGGGAAGCCGCAGATTGGCCAGCCAGGAAACGGTGAAGGTCGAGCGGGGGAGGCAGGATGGGGGATGGGAAAGTGGGTCTCGCTGGTTACAGGGTGCTCTGTCTCCTGCTGGGAGCTCCATGAATCTGCTTTCCAGTACTCCCTGTCCACCGATCTCTGCCAGGAGTCCAAGGTGGTGGATCCGTGCTACGTTAGGTGGTAGGGAACCTCCGCTTGTAACTCTCCTCACTCTCTGTTCTATGTCAGTTTCTTATTCCATTCAGTGCTTGACTGAGTTCTTTATCTTCATTTGACGCTTAGGGTTCCAGGATTGACATTTGTCTCTGTTTTACTTAGTTTTTTGGGTCTTTGCTGTGGAGGGACAGTGTCGTGCTTCTGTCTATAGTACCATGTTGGCTCTGCAGTTGGTGGTGCTTTTTAATAAACTAAAACTCACATCAAGTAGTGGACTAGAATTCTTCCTAATTTAACTGAAGGGAAAAAGAAGAGAGAGAATCTCCCAAAACTTGTCACTTACGGTGACGGTATAAAGCCCTTGATAAAATGGTGATCTCCTCAGTGTGCTAATAAGGACCATTCGAGACTGCTAACTTTTGAGTCCCCAAGGTATCAGTGTAAACATCAAGGAGAAACTCAGCACAGGTTGCACCGTTTCTGGAAATGTAGTGGGGACGATAAGGGCAGAAGTGATCTTGACAAGCCCACTGCTGGGAGTTGAAGGAGGTTAATTTCTTCACTGCTAGCAGTGACTTCCCACTAGTATTTCAAGCTCCCACAAAACTATCCAACCCAGGCCCCAGGAATCTAGAATTTACTTTTCATTGCTGGAACTTGCTGCAAGAAAAACCTAATGTCTAAGAAGACAAACACCAAGCATTTATCACTTATGTGATCTAGGCCAGACTGTCCTGGCGTACTACCTACTAATACATCCAAGAAGATAAGTGGTCCTAATATTTATTGAGCGCTTTCAAGGTGCAAGACACTTGCATATATTTTACCTTATTTACTACCCCCATCCCACCCTCCCACACACACAACTCCAAAAGGTAGTTATTATATTAGCTCCTTTCTACAGATGACAAAACAGACTTGGAGGTTAAGTAACCATCACAAGAGCACAAAGATGGTAAGTGGTGCAGCCAAGAATTGAATCTCCGTCTGTCTGAGTCTCTAATTCATGCTTTTTCCACCAGTATTTGCTGGGTTAATTTTTGGGCAATTGTGTCAATTCATATTTGAAGGGAGACTTAGTACACTAGCTGTCACTAGCATGAGCCAATGTAAGAAATAAATATCAAATTTAAATTAATTAATCTTTGCTTATCTTTTATTCAAAGGGGATAAATTAATGTAGGAATAGAATTTTCAAAGTCCTTGTATTTTGAGGCATGAGTATAATAGCAATTTATTTTATTCCCAATCTTCATTGCTGAAGCATGTCTATTCAGAATAACCAGAGTTATGTATAGCAGTGGGGGATGGGGAGGGGATTAAATGATCATGAATATACTTCATATTTAAATTTTCTTTTTATGTTAATATAAGAGTCCCAGTGGCTTAGTCTTCAAAGCTTTAGGGCAAGGCAATTTCTTAGTTCAAATCTTAGCTCTACTGCTCTCTAGCTGGTATATAGTAAGTACTCAATAAATGTTAGCTGTAATTGCTGTTATTTAATATCGATCAGCACTACAAGGAAAATATATTTCAAATTTTACAATATTGGAATTCCTGTGTGGAGAGGTGTTGCTGTAAAATATGTGCCATGATCATGATACTACTTATAATGATAATGCTGTACATTCTACCTTGGTGAGTAGTGTCTGGGGTCTTAAAAGCCTGTGAGCGGCCATCTAAGATACTCCACTGGTCTCATCTCTTCGGGAGCAAGGGA
>NW_004444036.1:5612792-5653992 GCF_000243295.1 Trichechus manatus latirostris
GGGGTTGTTAACCAATGTCATAAAACAGCATCTGTGTTACTGTTACATGAGAAACTATCTGTTCTGTAAGCCTTCACCTGAAGTACAATAAAATATTTAAAAAAAAAATATGTGCCATGATTTTCCACCTAAATCTAAATATTAGTTAATACTTGTAATGGTTCTTTTGTAATTTGTTTTTTTATAATAGGGTACCTTTTGTTTTAATACCTTTATTTTCTTTAATCATCTGACATGGGTATGGGTAATAATTCTGGGTTTTTCCTTGTAAATCACATAAAAAATTAACGCAACTGTTACAGGCTGTTTGAGAACAATTCTGATTATTGGCCTTTCTGCTGCATTTAACTTACTCTAATAGTGTATCTCTGAGTTCTTCCCTTCCTTCTTGCCTGGGGTCTGCCAAGTCACTTTGTCTAGCGACTTGTATTTTCTACCCTTTTAAGTAGTTCTGGAAGTTTGGAACTTTCAGCCCACATCAGCAGATTTGCCCTTTTGCATTTGGCAAGAATCAGAGTTTGCCATGTGTTTCCAAGTAGAGGTGGGAGTATAGTGTTATAGAGACTGATGTCAGCGTGACTCTGGAAAACAGTGATTGTTAGATAACCAGTGAATTGAAGCCAGAGAAGAGAATTTGGAGCATTATATTTGGAGCTGATTGTAGAGATCTACAGCAATGTATCTATTGCTTTTCTTTGAGTATTTGTCTTTAGGATAAAATAATACACATTTAAGAGGTATCATATGACATTATCCATCAACTGAAGGTTTTAGAATAATTTGACCTGGAAACTAAAACACCGTAAACCTGATTGGATTATGCAATGTCTTTTTCTTAACTCCCTAAAATTGTGACTGCATATAATTACTTGCTTTGAAAGGTGGTGGCAATTAGGTGATTATACTCTTCCTTCATCCTCAAAACCCAGTTGAAAATAAGAATTGGTAGGCCTGGAGGGTGGGAGATGTAAGGATGTAATTTAAATTTTCTTTTGTTAAATGATAGTGTATATTTTTGGAAATATGGCTAGAAACATTTAATAGAATGTTGATGTGTCCATGTGTGTGAATTTTCAGATTACTGGAGTGAGAGTGACAAGGAAGAAGCAGATACTCCATCAACACCCAAACAAGACAGCCCACCACCACCCTATGATACGTACCCGCGGCCTCCCTCTGTAAGTTAACAGCAGGAATATACTTAACATATAATCAGAGTCTTTGAACAAAAATGCCTTTTTGTATGTTAAAATCTTATATAGTAGATTGCATGTCAAACTTTGGGTTTCTTGGGGGAAAGAAAATTGGAGGTCTAAAATCAATAAGGAAAATTTTTTTTAAGTATATGAAGAATATTTAATCAGGAGAAACAGTCACCACAGATTCCAGGTAGAATAAATACCTGACCAGTATTATTAGGAAAATATACTGTTTGTGCCAGAATAGCCTTCAAAGAAACATCAACAACAAAAAAAGTTTTTTTAGGACAAGATAAATAAATTGACCTTATCTATTCCATGCTAATAAAGTTTATTCCTATGTCCTTTAGAAGCAACTCATAATGATTAATATTATGTCTGTATTGAACATGTTTTGGTGTGTCACTTTTGAGTCCGCCATGGGGTCTAACTTAATGTATATGTTTCTATGCTGCTCTGGACTTCTTAAGCCTGTGTAAATTATTCTGTGTATAGACTGTACTTTGGTTTTTTTTAATCAAGTAAACAACTGTCCTGGTTTGCTTGGAACTATCACATTTTTATGCCCATTTCCCATCAGAATTACCGAGTGTCTCAGTAGTGTCCCAGTTTAGATAATACTTTACATGAGCACGCTAACCTTAAGAATCAATTCTGCCTATCTTGGGACTGTGTCTCCTATATAGGGAATGGAAGCTGAATTTAGGCAGCAAAAACAGCCAATCTAATTCAGCCTCCATATTATTCGTGGTGGGGGGGGAGTTTAATAAGAAAAGTACTATGCAAGATGTTGATATAATTCTAGGCTACTTCTCAACCTTAGCTATGTGTAAGAATCACCTCTGGAACATTTTAGACATGGAGATGCTCAGACCCAACATAGCAAATCAGAATATTTACTGGATAATAGTAAGTCAGAATGTTTGGGACTGTGAATGTCTCACTGTACTTGACTGTGAACTCTTTGAGAAAAGAGACTCTGTTCTGTTCGTCTGTATGTTCTCATGAGCTGGCACAGCACTGGTGCTTATTTATTAAATGCTTAATAAATATTTCTGAAATAAATGAATGGGTACTTTTGGCTAATAACTAAAAGAGAAGCTACATTTTTAGTAAAAATGCTTGATAACCTAGGAGAAATGTGGGGAAAACTGTAGAATTGCCCTATCTGTATGCACATTTCTTTAATAAATTCTGTACTTTACCTAACAAAACAGAGTGCAAGGGACAAGCTATAGAAAGAAAACAAGGAACTTGATGACAAAATATAGTTTATTGTATTTTTCCTCTTTCCCTAAAACGTCATTATCTGAACAATTCCTTTAAAATACTTATAAAAGAGGAAGAAAGGAAAACTTCAGCTTCACTGAACAGCCCTTTAAACTTAAGAATTTCAAGAAAGAAACTACTCACAATTGTTTAGACATGTGGAAAGGTAACCTACTGCCCACAGAAAATGCCGAGTAATTTCTCCTCCTTTACCCAGGGAAGCAACACAGCCTTCACCTCAGCCAGGCTTGTCCTGGCCTCTACTTCAGCTTCATTTATGATGATAATATTGAATAAATCTGACTTCTCCTCCCAGAAAGGGGGCTGGGCCGGTCTGTTAGCCCCCAGAGCTAGATTAAGGCTTGTTGCAGTAGGGGTACCTGCAAGTATTTTACAGTGTTCACTTGATGTCAAATCTTTTTTCTTGACTAGCCTTTGTGCTGTAACATATATTCCCAAACTTTAAATTGAGGGATAAAAATTTTCTGGTTTTTTTTTTTTTTTTTTTTTTTTGTGTGTGTGTGTGTGTGTTTATGTACCCTGTAGTGTCTGTGCTCAGGGCAAATGTTAATCCCCTTCAGGGTATAATCTTATCTGCCTACATATTTTTTGCTTGTGATAAATATATATGTAAAAAAAATTTGCCACTTCAACATTTTGAAAATGTACAATTCAGTGACATTAATTACATTCATCATGTTGTTAAACTATCACCACTATCCTTTTCAAAAATTTGCCATCACCCTTAACAGAAGCTTAGTGTCCTCTAAGTAATGAGTCCCTCTTTCCCCCTCCCTGGTGACCACTAATGAACTTTGATCTCTATAGTCTTGCCTATTCTAGGTATTTTAAATAAGTGAGATGATACAATATTTCTCCTTTTGTGACTGATTTATTTCACTCAGCATAATGTTTTCAAGGTTCATCCATGTTATAGCATGTGTTAGGACTTAATTTCTTTTTTTAACACTTTAGAAAGTGCTTGAGGATTGACAAGACCAAAGGACAGCTTTTCTATGAAGAAGAGGAAAGACTCTGTTTGTTTATAGGCATTTGGTTTTCATATCCAAAAGGATTTCTCTTTGCTCTCATTCCAAGCTACATAAAATCTGGAAATACAAATTTGAGGAACAATACATTTTCAGGATTTCAAATGTGTAGAAATTTTA
The DNA here is from genome assembly GCF_000243295.1 of Trichechus manatus latirostris. Lineage (NCBI taxonomy): Eukaryota > Metazoa > Chordata > Mammalia > Sirenia > Trichechidae > Trichechus > Trichechus manatus. Next base: position 5,616,430 of record NW_004444036.1, read on the forward strand.
AAACAAGAATTTTTCAGTTGCTGAATATTTTTTAAGCACTCACATTTTCTTATACTTTTATTGTTGTAAAATTTTGCATTACTATGTCAGATTTTTTCACGAGAGGTTGGTATAACTGTATTTCGATATATCCATGCCTCTGTCTTTTGAAATGTAAGCTGGGGCCTACTTTCGAGATATCTGAAAATTGGAATAGTCATTAACTTGACTAGATAAGAGTCTGCCCACTTAAATATTATCTGGTGACAGCCCAATGTATTCCTCAGGGGTAGAAGTGGTCTGTTATCTCTGAAGTGACTGATCAGAGGCTCCTTTCCATCCTCCGCAGATGAGTTGTGCCAGTCCTTACGTGGAAGCAAAACACAGCCGGCTTTCCTCCACAGAGACCTCTCAGTCTCAGTCTTCTCATGAGGAGTTTCGCCAAGAAGTGACTGGGAGCAGTGCAGTGTCCCCCATACGCAAGACAGCCAGTCAGCGCCGCTCCTGGCAGGATTTAATTGAGACACCACTGACAAGCTCAGGATTACACTATCTTCAGACTCTGCCCCTGGAGGATTCTGTCTTCTCTGACTCTGCGGCTATCTCCCCAGAGCACAGGCGGCAGTCCACCCTTCCAACTCAAAAGTGCCACCTACAGGATCACTATGGGCCATATCCCTTAGCTGAGAGCGAGAGGATGCAAGTGTTAAATGGAAATGGGGGCAAGCCAAGAAGTTTCACTCTGCCTCGAGATAGTGGGTTCAACCACTGCTGTCTGAATGCGCCCGTTAGTGTCTGTGATCCACAGGATGATGTGCAACCAACAGAGGTGGAGGAAGAGGAGGAGGAGGAGGAGGAGGAAGGGGAGGCAGCAGGGGAAAACATAGGAGAAAAAAGTAAGTATGTTTATGAAGATTCTTAGCCTGTATACAGAAAGTCTTAATCTTTTCAAACTTATTTTGAGAAAACAGAATTTTGGGGGTTTTTTTCTTAAAATAATGGTCTTGCTGCATAAGAAGTTAGGTATCCCTTGATGTCCTACTTTCAGAACTTCAGTAACTTGGGAAAAAATGATGAGTAATGAAGCTTATATCCCAGGACACCCACAGCTAGAGCAAATAATTCTTTTCTCTAACTACCCGTTTGCTTTGTAAGGTTAATGGTATTCATTTCTTTTTGTTAACTTCTCTTATCCACTTTCTTGTCACTTGCATGCATCATCCCTTTGGCCCACAGTGGTTGACCCCTAAGTAACTATAGTTAAGTAACTATAAATGTTTATAGCAGAGTGTTAGAAGAGCTTTGACTAAATAAGCAAGTGAACACACACACATACATAGCTTCCATTTTCACTGTCTGAAGATTTAAAGGAAAAATTCAAAAGACAGTTTTTTTCAAAAAGAAATTTCACATAGCATTTCTGTCAACTCCAAAGAGCTAAACGTGATTCTACAAACCAAGTTGCCAAAAGCATCCATCTACTCTCTTGACATGTATATTGATTGCAAAACTCAATTTATGTGAATCAAGTCTTAAGAGAGACAAGTCAGTTAAGTTACCCTCTGCCTTGTTAGCATTAAGAATATGTTTACTAGTAATCAAGTTCTTTATCCAACATGCCATACCAAGCATCTGTTTATAACTAATGTTGATACACCAGTTCAAAAACCCAGGCTAGTTGAAGAAAAGGCTATAACATAGTTATTTTAGTGTAAAAATAAAATCTAGGCTTGGCTATAAATCCTGACTGTAAAATGAAAAAAAAAATTAGTTATAGAAGAAATAGTATAAAGCTGTTGCATCTCTTGATTCAAAATGAAGTCTGAGTCAGTTAGTGCAGCTGACTTGAGCAAATGTTGATGAAACCACAGCTACTGATTTGGTCCCCCTAGGGCCTTAGACTTCTCCTTTAAGGATACAGACTGTCTGTATCCTTCGACCTATTTGGCAAGTACATGGGACTTTGATTACTGGATGTGTTAGTATAAGTTCATTACAACTGGAAAAACAGCTCAAAGCTCACAGGTTACCAACAGGTCAGGAGCCTCATGTTGATGTCAACCTTGGCGCATTTAAAATGAGAGTCACTTTGGAGATTATTGACTAGAGAATACAGCGGGCTTCCTTTTATGGTATGACTCTTCATTGCATTATTTAATGGGAATTAAATCATATCTTTCACCAACAAAATATAAGCATTGCTTGTAATAAAACTCATATGTTAAGACCATTTCCACGTGAAGTATATTTTAGCCATAGTCTCCAGGAGGAGTGTTATAAAAGGTATACTGTTGGTACAGGGAAGGTAATTACCATTACCTGCCAAGCCCTCCTAACATTCACATTTATTAGAGATTGTATAAAAGTCTTATGAAAGAACTATTTAGGAGCCATGCTAGACTTCTGTAGGAGTTCTAGCAAGCATGATAACACATGTTTAATATTATAGGTACTCCAAGATTAATAAATTGTTTTCTAAGATTTAACTAAATATGAGTTGGAAACTTCATTTCCACTGTCATCCAGGTGCTACACAACAGCTGTAACTCACTTTGTGAGGTTTATTTATTATTCTACAAACATATTGGAGAAAACACTTCATCTCAGCCATTTTTAAATAAATTGTGTTAAAATTAGGCATCAAAACCAAAAAACCAACTCCGTTGCCAGAAATGAGGCACAGCCCTCCAAAATAGAGAATTCTGATCGGCAAACATTCCATCATTTCTCCAGATAGAAGTCACTGAAGCTGCCTCTTTTAGGGCAAGCTAGTTACCTAACACTTCCTCCTAGTCACTGTGTAAGGGAAGACTAGAAAGGAGGAAGCCTGTCCCAGAACGTGAAAGGAAAGAAGCATGATGCCTTCAGGTTTTTAGTGCTCCACTGAGCATCTCTAGTTAGATTGCTTTTGATGTTTTTTCTTTTAGCATCTCTTGACCTTTTCGGTTGTTCTGCACATTAGACTTATTTTTAGCTATGTAAATGCACTCCCGAGTTGATTTTTTTTTTTTTCCTTAAGTTTCCCAAATGAATTAAGTGGGCAGTTATTCGGTACTTTTCCTTTGTTTTTCAGTGAGCTCTCTCTTTGTGGAATAATTGTGATAAAGCAGAACAGTCCTAGACAGTATGTCAGTAAATTTGTTATTGTACATGTTGTCTTTATGAGTAAATGTTGTGGGACAATTCATGCTATTTCAGTCAGATCTGCTTCACTAAAGGTGGTGGCTGGTGTACCATCTTTCAGGCTCCATTGCTATCTGGGTATTTTTCCATAAATCTTGCCACTTGATGTCTCAGTGTACTTCAAACTCTTCTCCACAGAGCAGTGCATTTCATGCTTGCCCAGAAGATGCTTCTTATTTAATGGAATGTATGTTCGCCTTTCTAGTGATGGTTTTTCTGTATTGTTATTTCTATATTTAGGAGTGTGCAGTTTGATGAGCACTTCATTTAGGAAACATCACCTTTAAAATCAGTGATTTCAAAAGAATCTTTAAGGCTTAGTTAAGGGGTGTCATGTTCATGGCTGCCCTGGATTGGCCATTGGGAGTAAATATTCCAGGCTGCATATTCACACTAAGCTGCTTGGTGCTATGTCAACAGAACATAAGTTATACGTGGGAAAGAAGCCATGGCCATTACATCAGCCTGAGACTTATGTGCATGCCACCCGCCACACAGCACTCTGCTGCTGCATGGTTAAGCAGGCAATTCATGTTTGTGAAAATCAAAGTCCAACAGCAATGTGTTACTAACTGTCCTTCTGAGGCCAGCATTTGGTTTGGCCTACTAAAGTGAATTTGTACTAATCAAGTACAGACCTGCAGAGAAAATAAGTTTAATGTCCCTGTCTCCAACATTTTCCTCAGTTTGCCAAGAAATTAAAAATAGGAAGCCTCAGGCAGGTGGTGGGTAGGAGTAGTGGAAGAAAAAAAAACATGAAAATATGGACTGTCTTTTACCTTAGGGGTAAAGAATTATGTCATCAACCAAACCCCTTTCTTATAATTTATATTATACCTTACCTTTATGTAATATGTATTATATAGTGCTTTAGAGCTTACAAAACAATCTGAGAAGCAAGATATTCCTAAATTCATGACCTAGATGTTTTTCAATTGCCTTATAGATATGGAATTTGACCCTGCTTATGAAGTGTAAATTTAGCCTTTAAGACAGATTTCAATCTATCTTCTCATGGTTGAACTACCGTTTGTCTTATTTTTAAATTCAATTATTTAACTGACTCATTCTGTGATTTTTCCCAGACTGAATGCATTTTAGTCTAAAGTGGATGGTACTAAAAGTACACAGATGAGACCTGTCTTGTTTTCCTTTGAATGAAAAGTCAGCTTGTATATTAATTATCCTGACCTACTTCACTGGCATTTGGGAGATAACAAGTAATTTCCTGTTATCCCAATTAGCAATTTCGAAGCTTATTGAGTGAGGTGTGGGCTTTATAATACCTCAGCTAAAGTAAATTATAAATTATGTCAGGTTGTACAGATTCCAAGAAGTATAAATCATAAAAGTGTGGGACAAAGTATAGAAACATTCAGAAATCATCTGCTATAATACTAAAATATTGTTTTGGATAGTGCACCTTGAAGTCTGCTTAAATATGTCTCTCCTTTGCCATACTAGGCAGTTTAGATGCGGTTTTCAAAAGATTTATCCCTTAATCCTGCTGACTTCCTCCGGCAGTTATAGAGGTACTGTTTCCTAGCCATATGTTCTTGGTACCTTCATTTACTCAATGGAGTTATAATGTGCTCTTTTTCATTGTCTTGGAGATAACCAACCAGTATTCTCAATTAATTTGCACAGATATTTAGCTAGGTCTTAGAAATCTAAAGCAAAACCTAGGTCTTTTTTTTTTTTTTTTTTTTTTTTTGGCAGAAGAGGGTGAAGGGGAATAAAATCTGTTACCTTGTAGCTACTATATGCATCAAGTTATCTGCCTGATATTGATGCTTTCAAAATGAGATCTGCTGAGAAATAGGTTTTAAAGTCATTTTTAATATCTAACATCCTTTGCACACCATTGATAACTTAGGAGCTGCCCGGAATATGCAGCTCAGTGACCTAGTATCCTAAATTATCTAGCCAGAGAGGCTGGATAATGACTACCAATACAGTGCAGAAGAAGATGCATTAATCCTCTTCAATCATTTTTCATTTTAAGGGTCCTAGAGTAATTTCCTGAAGATTTTCTAAAAGCCATGAATGTTATGCTGAAGAACATTCAGGTATGAAATGTGTGTGCAAGGGGAAGCTATTCCCAGAATATGAAATTATGTTGAAAGAAAAAAAGGAATAAGTTGCAGATAAAGAAAAATATTGCAGCACTTATCACTGTTTTATTTGTTGTCAAGATAAATTATGCACAAACTCAAAGAATTTGGAAGAGTATAATCGTTAATAATCTCAAATTATAGTTCGGGTCTAAAGGGAGTAGATGTTGTTGTTGTGTGTCATCGAGTTGATTGACTCATAGCAACCCTCTAGGACAGAGTAGAACTACCCCATACGGTTTCCAAGGCTGTCATCTTTATGGAAGCAGACCGCCACATCTTTCTCCCTTGGAGCAGCTGGTGGGTTCAAACCGCCGACCTTTCAGTTAGCGGCTGAGTGCTTAACCACTGCACCACCAGGGCTCTTTCAAAGGGAATAGACAGAGAAGGATATAAGCAATGTGAATAAAAAGACATGCAATACAGTCAGAAAGAAGTTTAAGGCAGCATCCTTGGCTGGTTATGTAAAAAGTACATATAAATAAAGTATGTAGAAACGTCTATAAAATAGTAAACAAATATTCTCTCAATACCTTATTGTCTGATTTTGAAGACTCTTAGGGAGACATAAAACACTGAAGATTAGATATAGAATCCAACTATAATTCTGATAGTGGTCATAGATTGGGTTTTTATCACACCTCCGTTTTTTTGGCTTAAATAATGAGGAAAAGTTATGAACTTACAGGGAGGTCAGAGATGGGGCTGTTCTGGGGAAAATTTAGTGGCTTTACAGTGTCAGGACTCTGAGTTAATTTTAATGCCAAGAGGCTTTCCTCCTTGATCTCAAGCTTCAAGCAACAGCTCCAGTCATCCCTTCTCATAAGACAGCATCCAAAGAGCCAAAAGCCAGGCCCTGTCTTTAGTCCTTTTTGTAAGATCAAGGAAAACTCTCCCTGGATTCTTGCAGCAGATAAGTCCCCAAATTTCACTGGGCAAGGTTGCACCATCACATAACCATGCCTAAACAGCAAGGGAGATGGAATAATTATTAATAGTTTAGATGAAGTTGATTAGTTTTTAAGATCATGAAGAAGTGACTGAACTGCTTGTCATTACTTTCTACAAGACCAGCTCTACTACTGTGTATATCGTGTCTTCAGATATGTTCTTCAAGCAGTTTCACTCTTTTAATATGTATATGCAAACATATACGCCAGATCACATCACATCATTAAAAAGTCTTGACACTAAAGAAGTGTTAGATATATAAAAGAGGGGATAAATATGAAACTGAAAATATGGCAAGTCTGATATCATTATTGTTGACTCTTGAAATGAATAAGCATGTTTTACTATAACTAATAAGTGATCCTAGCTTAGAATACAGTCTTTGGAGACATTCTTCAGTTCAAATTCTTGTTTTGTTGCTCTTCCACTGCAAGTTGTATGATTGATTAAGTTATTTAACACCTCAACCTCATGTTTTTCATCATTAAATCATATGATAGCAGTATCTGTCTTTTGAGGTTGTGTAGGGATTAAATGAAGTAATGCCGAAAGCTCTTAGTAACCGTATCTGACACATTGTAAATCTGTCCAGTTAATGTTATATAATTATATAATTGTATGTATATTTTATGCAGATTTGGATTTAGGCAAAGAAGGCAATTACAATACTTAAATAGTGAGTCATTATTGTGTGCCCTGGAGTCAATTCCAACTCACAGCGACCCTACAGGACAGAGTAGAATTGCCCCATAGGGTTTCCAAGGCTGTAATCTTTATGGGAGCAGATTGCCAAGTCTTTTCTCCCGCAGAGCGGCTGGTGGGTTCGAACAGCTGACCTTTTGGTTAGCAGCCGAGTGCTTAACCATTGTACCACCGGGGCTCTTAAATAGTGAATTAGGCCTGACAAACTCCACTAAATAGTGTTTACTTAACTACATGACCTATCTTTGTTCATTTCCAGCTATTGAGTTGAGCCATATGAATTGCTGTTTTTGTAGGTCAAAATGATGAAATAATCAGCAATTTTGTGTGTTTCAATGTAATATATCAACCGTATTCTAGGAGCTAAAATAGATACGTCTCTCATTTTACGTTTTCATCACTCACTACTCCTTCTGTTTTTGACTGTGGACATTTGGGAACTCAAAAGACACCTTGAATTCCAAAAGCAATAACCTCATACATATTTACTGAAATATGTATTTATAGATCTTGCCATTAGGGTCTCAGTGCAATGTTTTCCCCTCAGAGAGTCCTTTGCTGACAATCCAGTCTGACCCAGATGCCCCACCACCACCCCCATTCATCCTTTGGTACCAGTTACCACCAGTTGCCGTTAAGTCAATTCCAACTCATGGACCCCGCGTGTGTCAGAGTAGAACTGTGCTCCATAGGGTTTTCAGTGGCTGAACTTTCAGAAGTAGACCACCAGGCCTTTCTTCTGAGGCACCTCTGGGTGGACTCAAACCTCCAACCTTACGGTTAGCAGCTTCCTCCTCTGGTACATTCCCCTCTTTTATAGTCTTTATAGATTTATCACTATGGGCATAATATTACATACTGTGCACTAGTTTATTTTTCATCTCCACACACCAGAATAAAAGCTGCTTACAAGCAGGGATTTTATTGCCATCTTGTACAGCCAGTGCCTAAAACAGTAGCACATACTAGGTCAGGTACTACTGAATGAATGATAGATAGCATGAGTGAACAAATAATAACTAACCCTTCTTGTCACTAAATTCCTTTCTATTTTTTAATAGTTAAAGCTAAAGTTATTGTTTTATTCATTGTGTGACATAAAACAGGAATCAAAACATTGCAAAATTCTTCATTTTTAGATATTTTGTAAAAGGAAAGACAGGGCTGCATCTGCTCAGCATACTCTTTTCATGCCGAGGACCTGAGATGTTAAGAAGTAGAACTACTGCTCAATGTATTGTGGCTCATTTATGATCACGTTCTCTAATGTTGAAACCATTCTCCTCCTATATTACTCCCCTTTCAAAGATGAAGGCCACAAGGCTATGCTGTGTAAACTAACTATTTCGTTGTCGTAAACAGGATTAGAAAGCAGATTTTCCAGCACCCCTAGCAATTGCTCTTCCCACCAAAATAAGGCACCTGATGGTCTCTTCCAACTCTAAGGTTTTATGGTTCTCTTCAGCTTAATGGCTTCACAGTTTACTCTCACCATAGTGCTCTGCACATTGTATATGTCTAAAACTATAGAACGGAATTGCATTATCTATCAGAGTTTGTAGTCTCTCCTCTTAACTAAATGCATATAATCATTTTAACTTTATGCCTATGATGTGGGTTCTAGATAACTTGCCATCCTGGCTATCCTCACATGTACTGATTGTTTCTTTTTAGTGTCTCCATGCCAAGTGTATTAGAACTATTACAGTGATATGAACACTAAATTTTTGTTAGTATGATTGTATTAGTTTTAGCCTACTCAGTGTTAGCTCATATAATGCTTTAATTTTACCAAGTCATAAATAGCATTCCACATTTATTTATTTTATTTTTTAGGCTAAATACAACAATATATACTTATTTCTGTTATATTTTTAAGTTCTCCAGTCTTACCCAGCAGTGTTCAATATGTTAGGGAAGTTTGGAATCTCAATTTTTATCATCTATGATATTAATCATCCCTCCTATTGTTGAATAATCCTCTAACGCTCTAAGCATCCTTTCTATGTCTTTTGGCTGCTTCACTGATTGAGGAAAAAAACTTTTTAAAAAGAAAGGACCAAGGACAGAGCCTTACAGTATACAATTGGAAACTTTATACATTAATCTCTTTCAAACATTCAAAGTCTTTATCTGGATTCACCTAATAGTAATATCATGCAATCCATATTACAATATCTTTATTCATAAGGCTATCATGAGAATTTTTATCATATACGTGACGCACTGCCTATGGCATTCCTCTTATCTCCCAACCTAACGATATTGTTAAAAAAAAAAAAAAAGTTGAAAATGCTTCATTTTTTACAGAATCCATGTTGGTCTTTCAATTGAAATTAAAAAAAGAACCTTCTTCCAAATCATAGTCTATCCTAAAACTTTGCCATGTATCTATATCAGGTTTATCACTATGTTCTTTGCAGACCGTGCTGGGATTTTCCTTGTTTGTTTGGATAAGCGAACTCTCCTTTTAAGCAGTAACTCTGGAGAATATCTGACAGTGGCCCTAAGATAACTTCCAAAATGTTCTTTCAATTCGTAAAGTTATAATCTACTGATTCAAAGGCAACACAAAGTAGTTCTTAGTAGTTTTCATGTTCCTAGTTTGCAGAAAAAGCCTAAAATATTGTTGACATCATATAGTTCTACTTTCTTTCATTAAAAAAATATTTTTTAAAGCTTTTCTTTTTATGTTCAGTTTTTTCTCAAGCCTCAGCTGAACATTTGCCTTCCTGGCACTCTTCTTGCAAGCAATTGGTATTATTTTCTGCCTGTTCATTTCCAGTAGCCTCTCCTTCCATCTTTTACGGAAATTCTCCTTAAACTAAGGCTTTTTCTAAGGAATCTTCTTGTAGCTACCGTGACTTCAACCACACCTCCTTTTTCTCTCTTTGTAACAGTTCGCGTTTGTATTAATAGAATTTAATTTTTTTAAGCTACTGATCATTGAAAATTTCTGTTTGTCTTTCTAAAGAAAAAAAAAAGAATTACAGGTTGTTTCTTCTAGTTGTCTTCATGCTAGAGTGCCACTTAGTTTTACCCCTGTTGTTCAGAATTAAATTCCAAATAGGTTTTTCTCATTTCTTTATATTTTTGAGATATGAAATTATCAGTATTTTAATGCATGGAGCCATTATTTATATGTATTAATCTCATTTTTAACACATTAAGTACTATAGTGTGTTTATTGGCAACTTACGCAAAAAATATTGGAGCTCAGGTTATATTGTTTTGTATATTTTCATCTTCAGAAGGTTTTATAGAAACTGACCTACCAGCTTTTTTCTGCAAATAAAATATTCTGAAAAATGGGACTATAAAGTTTAGGTGACTTCATTAGGATAATTTGCAAGATTTTTAATCCTTTGTTCTTGCATCCCTCAATCAATATCAGAATGTGCTAGGATAGAGAATGGGAACCCAACAGTTACAGAGTTTAGTAAGAGTATGGAAAGAAAAGTACCAAAGATTTTTAGTAGCTTACTTTTTGGACCAAGTCCTATCCCTGATTAGCCCTATTCTTTGGTCAACTGCATTCAATGATTCCTAAGAACTATCATTTCTACAGTGCCCCAACTCACATCCCCTATAAATTATAGCTGCAAATTATAGAAACAAGTTACATTCAAACCTCTTCGTTTAAACCCTCTCATATAATGTCTTGGTAGTATAAAACTATACTATCACTTTTGCTCTAAAACGCTTTACAAAATAGAGTGACATTTGAGGATTTCTAATTATTAGATATCTTGTTATAATGTATCTAATATATGTTGCCTGTCTATAAAAGACAAGGATATTTCTTGACAATGATCTCTTTTATTATGATTGTTAGAGAAAACATGGAACACTTAAGAATGGATAATTTAATGAAAACTAGCGTTGAGCTGCATTGGCCGTCTTCCTTGAGATTTTCACACATAGTCAATGATATATACCTCTTCTGATTGAATAATTAACACATAGCTGATGGTAAAAATAAATAGATAGATAAATTAGAGTTAGGCCTTCAAAAATTATTTGCCTTTGGTTCACTAGGCGTGTATTAAACAAGGTATAGAGCATGTACTTCACTGTTATGGAACTCAGAGTAAATAAATATTAAATAAAACTATTTTATGGATTTATAGATTACAAAATATTACATATTGTTGGAAGAAGAAAGACATAGATGTCCAAAAATTGGTTTCTGATCAATTATAATCGAACAAAAAAGAGAATGGATTAACTATTGTTTTATAATAAGCTAAACTGTAGCAGTGCTCCCCATTATTTTGAGTAGTGAGCTTATAAATGACTTTTATGTATTCAAAGTTTAATAAATATACCCCAACAATGATAATGAGACAGCCAAATTACATGAATGAGTCACTGCTTAACCATCAATAATATTTCTACTGGTAGCATAAAATCAGTCTTCAATTTCTAAAATGTGTGAGAAAGTCCTATGCATTACTAATATTCCTAACTACCTTTTTAGTATTCTAAGATGTTTGATATCAAATCAGGAGCTTGAGACCAGTTGATAAATACACTATTTTCACAAAATGCAGAGGTATTCTATTTCACTTTGTCTTGAGTAAATGAAAGAAAGAGAGAGAGAAATAATGTGGTTTGTAAACTAGATTGTAAACTGTCATATGTCTAACCAGTCATAAACTGATGTTTTAACTGGTCATATATCTAACCAGTGATTAAAAACTCAAGAACCTTGTATTTGCAATTGAGTTTAGTGGCGTTGAAGTGATGAAAATTTTGCGTATAAAGTAATAATTCTTATGGCTAAAAAATAGGAGCAATCTAGAATCCTTTTCTAATATGAAAAGGAATAGGCTGCCCCTAAATTTTGTATCATGATTTGTTCCACCGGTTTTCAAGTTAGGGATTATGATGATATGTTAATTGATTCACCTAACCAAACTTCTGTTCATTGCCCAACTTCGAAAATCAGAGCTTGTCTTAGATTGAGGATATCAGACATACTTTTACATTACCCCAGTAGTACATATTTCAGGTGGTTATAGCCCAGTTAAATCAAAATGTGAGTAATATAAGCCATTAAGTTTGAGTAAGGCAGAATATTAATTCCCATGTTATAACTATCTCTAATGAAATTACTGAATTTTTAGAAAATTGATCCAGAGATATAAGAAATCAGATTTTTAGTGATTAGAAAATGCTTATTTAGAATTAAAACTATCTCAACTCAATTTTCAAAAAAGATTATTGTAGAAGCATGTCATATTCTAAAAATAAAAAAAAGGAATGAACGGATGGGTGAATCATTCAAATCTTTGAGCAAAATTTGGCTACTCTTTTTCTGTTACGTTTTCAATATTTTATGGAAATACAGAGATGAGTAGATATATAATATGGTATTTTTAAATGTTAAAACAGTAATTAAGGGTTATGTCATAATGGTAACTATTGTGGCTGATCCATGTGGTACAGAAATCTAGCCATTCAAAATCTATTTAATAGACTAAGTTTTGGATGTAGCAATAAACCCATATCAAGGAATTTGGCTGCAACCCCTTCCAACACGTCCCCAAATTAGCAAGGTGGTAAGATAGTTCCTTCTAATTGGCCTCAGTCAATAGAGGAGGACCTTTAAAGAGTGTATTTATAGTTATCATTAAAAACTCAGCATAAAAAAAAACTCATCCTGAGTCTTGGTAAGGTTTTGACTCACCTCATCTCCTAATATTCGTGACATGTGAATAACTTGAAAATGTAGGTCATTCAAAAGAAAACACTCTTTAGCAATGGTTAGACTATCACTTCATATAAAGTGTAAATCATTCTTCCGTAGCATAGCAGTGCCAGAAATAGCATCCCTTGACCTCAGTGACCTATCTTCCCAAGGTTTCCCCCTCTTCCACATAGTTTCACATCAAAGACTTTAAGTATATCTTCTTACTTCAATTGAAAATCTAATGAGGTAAAGCATTTTTTCCAGTTGTTTAACAGAACTCTTCATTCAGTGTTCAGTATGCATCCCATATACTTAGACATTGACTAAAAATGTATTTCAGTAATTCAATTCAATTCAAATAATAATTATGGAGCAGCCACAATGTCCCGAGTATCCATTCTGCCAAGTATTGGGAAAACAAAGGTTTTTTTTAAAAAAAATCACAGTGAGTTCATCGTCTAATGGGAGAGAAAAACATCCAAATGTAGCAGTACAGTATATTAAGTGTTTTAAGAGATAAATGTATTAAGTCCTATGAAAGCACTTATGAGGGGCTTGGTTATCTCTACCTTGTGAAATCTCAAAGACCTCACAAAGGATGGATGAGTAGGATTTCACCAGGAGGAAAAGTAAAGGGGGCAGGACACATTCTAAGTGGTTAAAAAATATATACACATAAACACACACACACACACATATATATGACATCTGCAAAAAACAGAAAAGAAGAAAAATAAGTAATTTAGGGAAATATGGCTGTAGTGTAGATGAGTACAGATGAGACAGAAAAATTATGCTGGAATTAAATTATGAAGATCCTGTACACCACATGCAGAAGTTTGGACTATATCTCAAAGAACATGATGGAGAGCCTTTGGAGATTTGTGCAGGAAGATGACAATCAGATGTAAGTTTCAGTAAGGTTACTCTGATGGCAATGTAGAAGATGAGTGTGGGAGAGAATAGAGGTGATAGGGAGACCAGTTAGAAAACTATTTCAATAATCCAGATAAGAGATATGGTATCTCCTCTGCAAATGAGGGAATAAAAAGTTCTCCGCTCAAAGGAAGATCCACGCATAGAGAGTAGGGCTTTAAGAGTATAGTAGAAGCTTGGAGCACCCCATTGGTGAATTGGAAACTGAGCTAACCAAGCACTAATAAGAGGTCTGCCAAGTAGCCCTGAAAGACCTGAAGTCAGAAAAAAACAAATTTAGAATGGTGTGAATCAGCATGGTTATACAGTGTTCTCTAACAATGCTCAGTGGCTCAGGGAGAGGCTGAGACTAATACTTCAGAGGTGACATGGTTCACCATGATGACAAGCTCAAATCTGTGATGTTTTTGGGTTTGACAGCAAGAATCCAACACAGAAGGCACTTATTTCAAAACAAGTCTTTGATATCCCTCTTTTGTGCTTGCAACTGGAAGGGGGAAAAATAAAAATAAAGAAAGTTGGGAACACGTTGCCACTGTGTTAAGTCAGCTGTCTAACGGCAAGAGGAAAACACACATTGATATAGGAAACAAATCTCATTCATAGTAATAGGATTTATTACGTTTTGGTTTTTTAGTGAAATATAGTCAATGAACTTGAATTATGAGGAAGTGAAAATTCAAGATGTTTTAACTTGCTACCTTCATTCTACACCGAATCTCTTCATTTAACTCATTTTAGTCAAGCCTACAACATCATTAACTGGTCAGTCTTTGAATAAAATAATTTTCAATATGATCTCAAGGGCATTCTGAGTAAAATGAATGAGTTTTATGTATTTGCCCTTTTAGTTTTACTGTTGTCTTAGGAGAACTCCTTATATCTTTCCTTTATACCTGTCTGTTGAAGCGAAAGACATTTTAGTGATTTATCTTTTCTGTAAAGGTATGCTGTGTAGTCTGGACTTAAAAGGCAATCTGTAAAGCCAGCCATGCCTATAAATCTTAATCTTTCACTCTTTTCTCACATATTGCCCCCTAGATCTATAATTTTTAATTCAGGTTAAAATTTAGCAAAATGTTTCCTTTCAGATACTTTTTCTGTATATGTATTAGGTCTATGTAAAAGAAATTAAACATTTTAGGTTTTATTACAGCAGGCCGGGGTCAACATTAATATGCTCCCTCAAGTAAAGCAAAAACCTGGGTCTGGTCTTTCATTTATACCAATTTAACTTTTATTCATAAAAATTGTTATTAGTGTATTTTCCCATTTTAACTAATTGGTGTCCGAAAATCATGTACCATGATATGTATAAATAATGAAACAATTCCACCACTTGAGTCAAAACTTTCTTAGTATTTTAAATTTTGGCATGATTCCTTTTATAACTAATTGGTACCAAGTTAATGTTGGGATATTAAGAAAATTACTTCCCAAGAGTTAAGTCTTGAGACCAATTTGAAAAGTATTTCATGTGGTAGCCATGTTAATCAACAAAGTTATTATTTCAGTTTTTCCTTCCATATTCTTAGAAACACTTTATCTTCTTAGAAACACTACAAATCTTTCTGCATTGTTTTTTGGTATTAGCTAAAGGACCCTCATTTATTTCTTTATTTTATTATTGGAGGGGTGTGTAGAAAAGCAACAGATTTAGGAGTAAAATTGGGAACTGCCAGTAGTCTTACCAGTTCCTACTCATGGATGCCAAATCTAATGTAATGTGGGTTAATGTGTGTTCTCTTATAAAATATTACTTCCTATCACCTCTTACCAATCTGAAGAGTTGATTCATGTGACCTGAAAGGAATGATTAAAGGATGCAACAATCACACTTAATCTGTTTCCAACTTCTAATTTCAAATTTGCAGTATGCGTTTTAGTATAACAAGAATTTGTTACCTAGTAAACTAGTGAAATTCTCATGTTTTCCACATCTTTTTTCAGGACATTGCCTGTGAAAGCACTTTAAAAAGTGCAAAGTAAAATGCAAATGTTAGTATTTTAATAGTCAATATTATTACTGAGCTACCAGGCTAAATTGGTTTGTCTTCAGAATGTTTACACAAAGCTGAAGAAGAGTAAAAGTTGTTCAATGCTATTTCCTAGGAATACTAATTAGATTATATGGTATTTGGCAAAAACACCAATGCCTCCATTAAACTCCTATAACTCCTGTTAATTTAAGAAAACCAAATTCAGAACTAGCTTTTAACCCACATGTTCTGACTTTTGATTTGACATTTTAGTATTATGTTGATGTGAGTATCTGTAACCCACCTTTCTTAGCAGATTGCCATGGCAACTCCAGAGGTACGGGTACCAGTTCACTGGAGCTGCTGGCTTTGTCGATGCTAAATACAGAAGCTGCATTTGATTTCAGCTTGCCTGTTTCTATAGGGAGCAATGTACCACAGTTCTTTCCACTTACCAGGCTGAGTTTTTCATCACCATGGAGACCAGATCTGCCCACACAGCTAAGATCTGAAACCATTCCTAGTATGGCTAAAACTAAGGCCTTGGGAACCAAGGCCTTCTATAATTAAAGTGTATTGTATTGTTAAAGAAGAGTTTCTGCCTCTGCTTTTGAAGTATTTATTGATCTTCCACAAAGAGAAAACAGGCTTTCTGATAGTATGCTAAAGATTTACAGTAAGGAGAAAGAAAATGTCATCATGACATTTTCCTTGGTCAGGTTCTGGTTTTGTGTGTATTTATGGTGTGTACTCTGCATAGTCAATTGCTATGGAATAATGTTTCGTTTCAAATTATGCGATAGTATTCCTAAGTATTAGTAAACACATTTAATATACATATGGTAGTCTTAAAAAAGCTGCTTTTAATTTCATTTTGGGATTTGCTAAATTTGTTTCTACATCCAGTATTGGTGTCTTTTAGAGTATTTCTGCACTTGCTCACAATAAAATCAGTATG
This sequence comes from Trichechus manatus latirostris, assembly GCF_000243295.1. Classification (NCBI taxonomy): domain Eukaryota; kingdom Metazoa; phylum Chordata; class Mammalia; order Sirenia; family Trichechidae; genus Trichechus; species Trichechus manatus. The sequence continues at coordinate 5,632,927 of NW_004444036.1, forward strand.
AGAAAAGTTATTCTAGAACCTTTGTCATAACTACATGAACTTAACAAGAAAGGACTGATGTAATTTATCACCATAAATCCAGTTATAGCACATCCAGGTATATCTGATACATTATCTATGGAAGATCATATAGACCAGGATAACTGTTTTTGTAGCCTGTTCTTTTATTTTATTATTTATTTTAATATTATACCAGCATCACAAAAGGGGCCAAAGTTTCAGAGTTCTTTGATGATCACATTTGTTACTGAAATACTAATTACTCCATAGCTGCTATAGCTGCTATTGTTTTGTCCCTCTCCCCCGCAAAAATGGCCCTAGTCAAAGGAATGGTGAGGAAGAGTTAAGTGGAACTTGGGAATCCCAGATTCACCCCTTGATTTGCACATCCCTACAAAGTGACTTAGGATGGCATCTAGAGTTTGATGAAAACATGGTCCTTGTTTAAATATAGTGAATATACTAAACAGGAATTCCAAAAAAGCCTGACCTTGATGAAATATGGAATTTTCCTTTTTTTTTTTTTTTCATATAGTGACCCTATAGGACGGAGTAGAACTGCCCCACAGGGTTCCCAAGGGGCGGCTGGTGGATTCAAACTGCCAACCTTTTGGTTGGCACCCATAGCTCTTAACCACTGCGCCACTAGGGCTCCTGTTTACAATAGGACATAAATTTATTAATTGGATTTTTGTTTTCTTTGGTAGCAGGAAGTTAGCAATTCATTACTATATTGAATACAAATTAGCTTGTACAATACAGAACCTTCTGACATTTCCAACATTTGAATTTTGCAAAAGGAGCTGTCACCCTAAAGAAATCCTTGTACAATTCTAGTTTTCTGTAATTACACTGGCTAGTGTAAAATTCAACATGTGACGCTAAATGTTAAACACAGATATAGTTGGAAACCTTTTTCAGTAGCTATAAAGTCATTTGTATTTTTCCGTAAGAACATTGAGAGTCAGCACATCTCTAATTATTTAGTAAATTTACTTTCTTTAAAAGCCAGTGCCATACAATGTTCTCAGGAGGGAAAAATGAAACTCATATATAATAGGGCTTTTTAAAAAAGTGTATTCTTAATACATTCTTAGATTCACTAGCTTTTCATCCTAAATGCAAAATGAGTTTGCTGGTGCAAAATTTAATAACCAGTAATTTCCAAGACAGCCAGGATTGAGTATGAATACTCATTGCTCCTGAGTTTTTAATCAAGATGGACATTTATACTAATTAGTTTACACCCATGCACTATTTCTTACAAAAATGATTTTATAGTGACTTTTACCAATTTTTTTCTTGTCATGTACACAGTACATTTTGAACACATAAAAATATAATAATTCATTAAAATGTGCAAATGACTTTAACAATGGGGATTTATGAGAATAGTCTATGATGTAATTATCATAGGTTGGAAAATATAAGATAATATGAGAACATCATTGACTAAGATGAGAGATTAGATTTATAACAGATTTGAGATAAAGAAAAATATTAATTCTGATAAATGTTGCGATACAGTTTTAGATTCTTACAAATGTCTCTTAAATTTTCTTCTTACCTTCCTTGGTGCTTGCTTTTGTGGGGAAGGTATTTTCAGTTGTCCTTATTGCTAAGAAATTCAATTGGCAGTGCCCCTAAAGCAGCTCCTTCTTGCCAGAGTTGTTAATGAGCAAATGATTCCAAATGTCAGACTGCTATGCCAAGGAGGTTAGTAATAAGGCATTAACATTTAGAAGTTATTGAAGGAGAAAAATCAGTATTGCAATTTTTATAACATTGCAAGCTCAGTCACAAAAGAAGCAATCAGAAGAGGTCCATTTCAAGCTTCTATGAACAATGTTACAGCATGAGGGGAAATAACGTCTTTAAATTTTTAGCATAAGAATCACTTTTTACTCTACTCACAACCCACACATACCTGTTCACTCCTGTTGAAGAGAATTTAGTATTTCGCCCACTTTTGTAGATCAACACCTCTTTTTTCTCCTTTTTCAGCCTCGAGGGATGATAGAATACCGGAGCTAATACTGAATGATATTCTTAAAAAATAAATAAAGTTAATCCTCTAAAATCAAGATGACAGTACCTTGAGGATAGTATCCGAATTTAATATGACAAAAAGAATAGGGTCGACTTATCGGGGAAAAGCTTGTAAAGATTTATGTTACTGTTAACTTGCAAAATATACATAAATCTACATTTATTTTAGATAAAATTTTCAAGAATTAGGAAGTTACGCCATTGATTGTCTGCTTCCTAAAGGACAATTTGCGTAGCATCAAACTTAACTGATGAGAGTTCAAGTTAGCTGATCAACAACTTGTCAAAAAGATACAGGGGACAAGTCCCTTTGTTTACTTTGAGTTGGTTCTGATGGAGTAACCATACTAAATGTATTTTCACAGCCTCAACTCCCCAGGTACAGATACCTTCACCTGTTATTCCACCAGAAACCGTGTTGTCCTCTTCCTGAATGTCCAGTTTGGAGAATTAAAGTCAAGTGTGATGGGTAAATTAAATAGCTTGGGTAATGAAAGTATAGTCAGTGTTCTGAAGACATTTTTACCGTCCAATCAGATAGGTGGATCAAAGGTTCAGATAAGATTGGAACTGCTTATCAGAGTACTTCTCGGTATGAAAGAATGTTCTAGTTGAGTTGGAAGGACCGAAGGAAGACTCATTGAAAGAAATAGGCAAGAAAACAAGTTAGATGTGTTTGGTACAATTTACATTTTCATTTTAGCCTAGCAGACATATTCACAGATGAAGTGTTGTGTCATGTCTGATTCGTTTGTTAACCAGGTCAGCAATTCTCATTATTGAGCTACTTCATACCAATTATCATCCAGACTCAATATGATACATGCAGTCCCCGGGTTACGAACGAAATCCATTCCTAACTATGTCTTTAAGTCAAATTTGTAGGTAAGTCAGAACAGGTGCATACAGTTCTTATTTAGCTTTACTTTAGTGCAAGAAAAGGCTCAAAGACTTTTCAATGATTTAAAAGCTGCAGGTGCAGCAAGTGAAGGTGATCATCATGATGAAGAATTTTTGTTGCAAGTAGGGAGTAGGGGTTAGTTCAAAAGTTTCACAAAGTGAGGGCAAATTTGCATAACATTAAAGGGCAAGTACGAGTTATCCGTTAAGTCTGAAGTTCGTAACCTGGGACTGCTGTATATCTGATTACATCCTTTTAATATAAACATGTAAGGTGTCGGTGGTTATTTTGTGCCGATTCTGACCCAGTGACCCTATAGGACAGAGCAGAACTGCCCCTTAGGGTTTCCTAGGCTGTGATCTTTACAGAAGCAGACTGACACATCTTTCACCCATGGAGCGGCTGGTGGGTTCAAACCACTGACCTTTGGTTAGCAGCCAAGTGCTTAACCACTTGCACTGCTAGGGCTCCTAAGGTGGTGGTAAACCAAACCAAACCAAACCAAACCAAACCCGTTGCTGTCGAGTCGATTCTGATTCATAGTGACCTTATAGTACATAGTAGAACTGCCCCATAGGGTTTCCAAGGAATGGCTGATGGATTTGAATTGCCGACCTTTTGGTTGGCAAGCCAAGCTCTTAACCACTGCACCACCAGGGCTCTGGTGGTGGTAGAGGTTGAAAATGCTCATAAATTAAAAAATTGCATTGTTTATCTCTAAAGTATTTGAGGATTCAAAAAAAAATCTACTATTTCCTATACTGGCTTCATGTCTCAGACTTCAGCTCTGTTACCTCTGTAGCTATTTCAACTGGAAAAGAGAGCTTTAAGGAGGTCATTTTAAAATAAGTAATTGTTAATCATAGGTTACAAGAACAACCCAATCTCTATACCTGCCAATAGGCTGCCATCCATCCACACTGCTGAAGAAAAGTTTACCAGGAATGGTTATATTTTTACTAAAGTTGTCTCACTGGAGCTTAATATAATTCTTTTATTAATAATCCCAGAATAACATTATTTACTGAAATATTCTAAAATATGGTTGAATTAGGATGGAGGGGTTTAAAAGCTGATTTAAATGTTTTTAAGGCCTATTGTAAGCATCAGAAATCAGTTGTTCAACATTTTATATGTTGTTAGTGGCCATCAAGTCGGCCACCGACTTGTTGGAACCCCATGTACAACGGGATCAAACTGTTTTGATCCATAGGGTTTTCACTGGCTGATTTTTGGCAGGAGATCACCAAGCCTTTCTTCCTAGTCTGTCTTAGTTTGGAAGCTTCACTGAAACCTGTTCAGCATCATAGCTACACACAAGCTTCCACTGACAAGTGGTGGCTTCGCTTGAGTGCATTGGCCAGGAAACAAACCTGAACTACCTCTGCCCTCACATTTTAATTCTCTTCTTTAAATGTGCCCTAAATTTCAAACAGTTTTATTTTTTATTTATTCCAAAATATATTAATTAAAATTAATATATGCATATAATATATACTATATAGGGTTGCTATGAATCAGAGTCCACTTGATGGCAATGGGTTTGATATGGTATTAGTGTAATTATATAATATATATAAGTAAAATAGGGCTATATTTCATTGACATATACAATTTTAAGACAGAAATGGGGAAGGAGTTATACAACTATACCATGAACTCTTTGAGCTCAGACTATCATCTTTGTATATTTATCCTTAACGTTTGATATAGTATATATAAAAACCAAACCTGTTGCCATCCAGTCAATTCCAACTCATAGAAATCCTATAGGACAGAGTAGAACTGCCCGATAGGGTTTGCAAGGAGTGGCTGGGGGATTCGAACTACTGACCTTTTGGTTAGCAGCCGAGCTCGTAACCAGTATGCCACCAGGGCCCCATAGTATATATACTTATTAAAAAAAACAAACCTATTACCATGGAGTCAATTTCTACTCATGAGGCCCTGTGTGCTCCATAGGGTTTTCTTGGCTGTAATCTTTACGGAAACAGATTGCCAGGATTTTCCTCCCCAGCACTGCTGGGTGGGTCCAAACCGCCAACCTTTAGGTTAGCAGTCAAGTACAAACCATTTGTACCACCCAGGGACCCTATATATACCCATACCCACTGCTGTCGATTCCAACTCAGAGCGACCCTATAGGACAGAGTAGAACTGCCTCATAAGGTTTCTAAGGAGCAACTGGTGGATTTGAACTGCCAACCTCTTGGTTAGCAGCCAAGCTCTTAACCACTGCGCCACCAGGGCTCCATATACCCAAAGGCAGCCATTATATCCTTATTGAACAATATGTGTCTATAAAAATGAATTCTTCCCATTTTCCATTTTAAAATCTGAACGGTGGCATTTGTGATGGCAATATAACATGGCAAAATTCCATAGTACATTTTTCTGAAACATCTAGAGACACTTCATTGAAAATAAACTGGTAGCAAATTGAATTAACATATTATGTGCTTGTGTGACTGTTGAATATAAAAGACCTTTTCAATGGTTGCTAATATATAAGCTTCATGTAAAGGGTACTTTAACCAAAAAAAAAAAACAAACAAACCTGTTGCCTTCAAGTTGATTCCGACTTATAGTGACCCTATAGGACAGAGTAGAATTCACCCATAGGGTTTCCAAGGAGCAGCTGGTGGATTCAAACTGCCACCCTTTTGGTTAGTAGCCAAGCTCTTAACTACTGAGCCACCAGCAGGGCTCCCAAGGGTACTTTAGGTCTGCCTTTATTTCAGATAGTGGTTTTTAAGGCACATAGAAAAAGCCAGAGTTTGTGGTATACTCACGGATAACTAACTCATAAGTGCACTCTAAGGTCATAGTATAACAGTAGGTACATTAAAATGAAATACTTCTTTCATAAGGAAATACTCTGTATCCTGTGAATTATACACAAAAGTTGGAATTGTGATTTGGCAATTTAGAGAAACATTCTAATTATCTGGACAATATTTATTTCCTTATATTTTCTGCTCATGGCTAGCTTTATCAAATATTTTACTTTACTTGAAATTGCTAATTAAAGAGCTCCATAAGTGCTCTAAGTATAAATACAAACTATATTACTTTTTTTTTTACTATTTATCACTTTATTTTGAAAAAAAATACTTTATCATGAAAATTTTACTCCTCATTCATAAAATGAAAATAAAGATTTTCTAATTCATTCCCCTGTGGTATTAAATTAAAAATAAGCAATTTTTTTTTAAACCTGATATCTTGTCTATTTGAATTCAACCTTCTATGTGAAAATGTTGTTGTTGTGTGCTGTCAAGTTGATTCTGACTCATAGCAACCGTATAGGACAGAGTAGAACTGCCCTATAGGGTTTCCAAGGAGCAGCTGGTGGATTCTAACTGCTGACCTGTTGGTTAGCAGCCAAACTCTTAACCATTACGCCACCAGCGCTCCAAATAGCCCCCCAAAATTTGGAAAGAGAATACTCAAGCCACAATGAACAAGTCTCTGTTTTGGTCCTAACATTCTGAACCAAGTATGAACCCACTCTTTCCAATACTTAACACTGAGAAAAGTAATTATCACCAGCCAACACTTGTTGACTATGCAAAGGTGTTCAACTGTGTGGATCATAGCAAATTGTGGATGGCATTGCAAAGAATGGGAGTTCCAGAACACTTGATTGTGCTCATGCAGAACCTGTACATGGACCAGGAGGCAGTCATTCAAACAGAATGAGGGGATACTGCGTGGTTTAGAATCAGGAAAGGTGTGCATCAGTGTTGTATCCTTTCAGTGTACTTATTCAGTCTGTATGCTGAGCAAATAATCTGAGAAACTGGACTATATGAAGAAGAACGTGGCATCAGGTTTGGAGGAAGACTCATTAACAACCTGCGATATGCAGATGACACAGCCTTGCTTGCTGAAAGCAAAGAGGACTTGAGGCACTTGCTGATGAAGATCAAAGACTACAGCCTTCAGTACAGGTTGCATCTCAACATAAAGAAAATCTTCACAACTAGACCAATAAGCAGCATCATGATAAAAGGAGAAAATATTAAAGATGTCAAGGATTTCATTTTACTTGGATCCACGGTCAATGCCCATGGAAGCAGCAGTCAGGAGATCAGATGACATATTGCATTGAGCAAATCTGCTGCAGAAGACCTCTTTCAAGTGTTAAAAAGCAAAGATGACACCTTGAGGACTAAGGTGCACCTGACGCAAACCATGGTGTTTTCAGTCGCCTCATATGTATACTAAAGCTTGACAACGAATAAGGAAGATCGAAGAAGAATTGATAACTTTGAATTATGGAGTTGGCGAAGAATATTGAATATGCCATGGACTGCAAGAAGAACAAAGAAATCTGTCTTGGAAGAAGTACAGCCAGAATGTTCCTTAGAAGCGAGGATGGGGAGACTTTGTCTCATGTCTTTGGACATGTTATTAGGAGGGACCAGTCCCTGGAGAAGGACGTCATGCTTGGTAAAGTAGAGGGTCAGCGAAAGAGAGGAAGACCCTCAACGAGATGGATTGACACAGTGGCTGCAATGATGGGCTCAAGCATAACAACAATTGTGAGCATGGCGCAGGACGGGGCAGTACTTCCTTCTGTTGTACATGGGGTTGCTATGAGTAGGAACCGACTCGACAGCACCTAACAACAACATCAACTCATAGTTTTAGCTATCCCTTTATGTTTTTCAAAAAGAAGAACTTAAATCTGAATGCATTCATTTAGAAGAAGGGGAGGCTGCAGATAATCATATTAAACAGAAGAACTTTTTTTAAAGCACAGAACAATTCTACTCTTGCAAGCTACTCATGCATGTGTTACTGTTGATAGGCTTGGACGTCTGCTATTGGTAACCTTTGTTATCTGCAAGCAGCTTATGGCAAGTAGTTAGTGGCTTAAATTTGCCCTGAAGTTCACTGATAATGGAACTGAGTAAATCTAACTCTCCTAGAATTCAGACATAAGAATCTTAGAAATTGCTCTTCCCATTTAGACATTTATTTCCATTTTCAAGTATTTTCTTCTCTTTCATTCATTAAGGAAAAGATTTTTTTTCTCCTGTTGTGTATTCAAACTTAATCGTTCTCTTGCAGATGTTTGCACCTCCATCATTACCCACATGTATAATCTTATTCTCAGGCATTCCTCTCAGGTATACTATTGGAAACCTGATGACATTTCTAAAACTCATCTTTCCAGAATTTATATTTCTGCTTACTATTTGAGTGGTCCTTAGTGGGAAAATTTTAAAATTTATAAAACAGAAAGGGAAAGAGACAATCTCCATCAAATACCCTAGGTGGAATTAACTTGTTTCTCAAAGAACTTGCATGAGACCTGGATCCAAAGTGGAATAAGTCATCCTGTCCATGACTCAGCATGGCAGGACATCTAGATTCACCACTCAGATCTCGAGGGGTTATTAAGTGACAGGGAAATAGGTCTGTTCTTGTTTCCGTGATGAGTAGAAGCTCAATAAATATTTGTTAATTAATATGCCAAACAAACTTTATTAGTTTTCTTTGCAGTAGCATAGGTATGTTGCTGTTGTATCAAAATGTAATTGGTTAAAAGCTTAGTAAATAGTTAAGTTTATTTTAATAACAGGAGTAGGGAGTGTTTTTATAGTTAAGAGGTTGGCCAAAAGAAAACAAAACGAGCTATATAGTCTAAGTTTTTGCTGCTTTTTTTTTTTTTTTTTTTGTTAAGGAATATACAATTTCCACTTACCCTTTTTAAAACCAGGAATAAAATTAATCTATCACTATAATAAATAATTTTAACTGGTTTGAATATTTGCCTGCTTGAGAGGGGATAAATGAAGTTTTCCGCTACAAAGGACAATGGTAGAAGTAAGGAATTGGACGCTAAGAGACAGAGAGAGAGAGCCCAACACAAACACACAGAGAGAGAGAGAGAGAGAGAGAAGCAGAAAGGGACTGGCAAAAAGTTAAAGACACACAAACATGAGATTTACAGAAGAAGTCAAGATAGCCTTTCATGGAACAGTATCTTATGATGTGGGTTTGTTTTTGTTTTTTAGAGATTTAATATAGATTACCCATATACTATCAGCCCTTCTGTGCCCTTGCCCCTAACCCACCTGACTCACCAATGCTATTCATACTTTAGATTCAGAATACACACACCAAGGCATTCATAGTTTATTCACTGAGATTGAGTCTGGAAGTATCTTAGTTGGTGTTCTGTTTGCCTCAAAAATAAATAGGAACTATTTAATGCCACATAAAAGTATAGCTTTAAAGAATTTATTCAAGCAGTTTGCCAAGGCCTCCTTTATTTTGCCATAATCTCACTACACCAAGATTTTACCATCAGATTCCTCAGCAAAAAACCTTGAAATTGTTTGAATTGTGTGGTACAATGTTATAATGGTGGTGGGACTAAAAATAAAATGCTATGCGACGTCCCCAACTAAAGAGCTTCTGATTTCCAAACTACCTGTGTATGCTGTACAAAAACTGAGTTTAACTCCAGCCAGCCCTCTCTACTGTGTGGTGTTGTTAGCTGCCATCGAGTCGGCTCCTGGCTCATGGCGACCCCATGTGTTACAGAGTAGAACTGCCCCGTAGGGTTTTCTTGGCTGTAATCTTTATGGAGCAGATTGCCAGGCCTCTCTTCTGCGGAGCCATTGGGTGAGTTGGAACGGCCATCCTTTCTGTTAGCAGCTGATCATAAACTGCCTGTGCCACTCAGGCTACTCCCCACCGTGTAACCCACCCCATTGTGACTGGCCTAAAGCAGTAGTTCTCAAACTTAAGTGGGCACAAAAATCACCTGGGAAGCTTGCTTAAAGTGCAGATTCCTGAGTGCCATGCACAGAAATTCTGATTAAGCAGATTAGAGGTAGGGCCCAGAAACCTGTTTTTAACAAGTTTTAATACCCCCACTCCCAAGATTCTGTAGCCGGTGATACTAAGCACTACTAGTTCAAGGACACCCTGCCTAGGGAGTTATCTTCTCTTATGCTAATATTGCACAGACTGGTAACTAGCTGTAGCCCTTTTGAAAAAACAATTCTTACCCACCATCCTCCTTTACTCTGGCAATGTGCTAACTGAGTGGGTGTTACTGGTCTCTTGGAGTAGAATTCAGCAAGTCTATAGAAACAGTGGGAGTTCCTGGATGGTGCAAATGGTTATCATGCTCAGCTGCTAACCCATAGGTTAGAGGCTTGAGTCTACCCAGAGGTGCCTTGGAAGAAAGTTCTGGCGATATTCTCCCGAAAGATCACAACCGTCGAAAACCCTATGGAGCATAGTTCTACTCTGACACACATAGGGTCACCATGAGTCAAAGTTAAATCAATTGCAGCTGGTTTGGTTTGGTTTTTTTATTTTTTTTGTTTTCGGAAACAATGCTGTAAATGTAACTAAGTGTAACATTTTACCAGGATAATATAATTACCAGGGCTCTACTTTAGGCTTACCATCACCGGTTGCCCTCAAATCGATTCAGACTCATGGTGACCCATGTGTGTCAGAGTAGAACTGTGCTCCATAGGATTTTCAATGGCTGATTTTTCAAAAGTTTAGTATGGGTTCAGTGGGCGTTAGGGAATACGCTAGAAGTTAAACCACTCATGTAATGTTGTTTCTAAGGGAAAACGAAGGTTGTATTCAAAACAACTTACACAATTTTTTCATTGCATTGATAAATCAGAAATGACCTGATGCCTAAGGTTAGATTGCCTCTGATTTTGCTGTTTGGAATTCCAGGACCTTATAAAACGAAGTGATAGAAGCCAGAGCTAGCATTCCGGTATTATAATATTCTAAAAAATGAGGTATTCTCCTTTGTTTCGTTTGACTTCCATACAAAGATTACTTAGTTCCTAGTCCATTTTCTGCAAAAGGAGACTAATGTGATAAACAAAAATTAGTTCTGCTCATTTCTGAACTATGCTGCATCCTGTTTTCTAGATACCAGTGTTACAGGCAGAGAGAGCCCTGGTGGCATAGTGTTTAAGAGCTTGGCTGCTAACCAAAAGGTCGGCAGTTCAAATCCCCCAGCCACTCCTTGGAAACCCTATCGGGCAGTTCTCCTCTGTCCTATAGGTTCGCTATGAGTCGGAATCGACTCAATGGCAACGGGTTTGGTTGTTTTTGTTTTGTAGTGTTATGGACGATATAGGCCCCTCCTCATTTTCTAAGGGAGGTAGTAAGGAACAACATACTTTCTCTGTTCCTTCTCCCACTTTGTTCCTTCTTCTTGATAAACTCAAAAGATACTACCGGATGTTGCAGATAAAAATCTACCCTAGGCTAGACATCTAAAAAGAAAAACTTGCCAATTTGTGCCGGCTGAAAATACTGGGACTTCTCGAAATCCAAAATAAAGTAAACTAATAGAAACTATAGTTTATTTTATCCAAATTGTTCTTAGTTGCTCACGTCATTCAGAAACTTGAGGCTCTTCTACTGTCTTAACTCCTTGACATGCGGCTTGTGCTCAGGTATAAAGTCACTCTTTCATCATGTTTATTATAGCTTTTCGTTTTTCTTCCCTTGGTTGTTGTTCGGCATGTGGCCTCCTCATTGGAGAGATACTAACTGGGCTATTGTGCTGTCTCACTGATTAGGACGTGGTAGCATATATATTGGAGTAGTTCAAGAAAAGGTAGAAGGTAGAGCAGAAAATTTCTTTTTGATTGATGAATTTGAGGAAAGATCTTGTCTAGCAATAGTTTAATTTTATTGAAAGCCTGATCATTTTACATGTGTATAGGCAATACTTTTAACTTAAACTTTTCTAATTAAAATTATAGATGTACATATAGAAGTACAGAGGTGAGAATACATTTATCTGCACTGTATATTATTTTGTATAAGACTGGCATTTCCAAATAGTCGAGCTGAAAGCAAAAAGTGTCCAATTTATGGCCAAGTAGACTTGCATGCCAATAGAAAGACATTATGGTATTAAAACCATATGCAATTCTAGCCACATTTTTCTATTTTCTCTTCATGGGTATTGCATGATGGTACTTCTAATACAAATACTAATATGCTTTTGGAAATAATGGCACTCGCAGGTCTTTCATCATATTGTATCACTGCTTTATCATATTAGGCTAATACACTGCGAGAGTTGGTAGAACCTCTCCATGCCAAATCGGATCCACTTCTGTTGGCACTGAACCCATTGGACTCACAGATTGATAAGCTAATGTTTAGAGAATTTAGATCGGAGAGAGTCGGCACGGCGCAGACTCAACATCAACCTCTTGCAAGCAACTAAAATGGCCTCGTCCTTGCTGTTTATAAGAGAAAACAGACTTTTTAAAAAGTTTAGATCATCAAGTTTTTTGGATTTGGGGCCTCCCTGAAGGGATATTGAGAGGGGCAGGCCACTCTTAAGAAGAATGCGCGCTTTCTACACTGGGACTAGCCTAAGATCAAAGCCAATCAAGATGGAGCAGAGTAAGAGAAAACTGCAGTTCTGTCGGGGGAAGAGAAAGGGGAAGGGGCTTGACGGGAAGGGCTCTGTGTGGTGACACCTCAGTTGTGTTCTCCTGACTCCAGGAAAAGAGAGGGATCAGCTCTAATAACTAGAAAATCCGGGCTGTTTAACGGACTCTTTGGTGGCCTCTTTAAGGCAAAGCAGAGGAAGCAAATTCTGTATAAGTGTATTTTGCATTTTTAAAAGTTGACATGCTGTATTGTACTAAATTAAGTGTAAGCTATTAAGGCAAGGTATACCCAACCTTCTCTGCAATTTATTATGTTTATTCTATTATAAAGTGTATTCAGGTGCAACACAGAGACTGCTTTTGGTGACAATAATGAAAATTCCTCATTCCAAGCTTTATTAGATTCCTCAGATAAATCCTAATTTTCTCCTGATTTCTTGGCACTTGTATATCAATGGTGTTGCCTCATAGGACAGGCATGAGCTATTCTTTTCTGTAAAGTATTCATAATCTATAGGCTGTGGTTTTCATTTTTGAAAAAAAAATATTTTGTCTGGATGTCTTTCAAACTAGCTTCAGATATTATTTAAGACTATGTAACCGGGTCCCCTATGGCTCAATATTGGTTTATTTTTCTTCTGTAGTGGATGTGAAATTTCCTTTATTTAGTTGGATAAGATACACTGTAATACTTTCAATGCTAATTAATTGATATTTCATACTGTGCAATGGACAGATAATTTAAAATTGTATTTCGAAATGTTTTTTTCTTCCTGTCGCCGCAGTGTGTGGTATTGCATAATGTGAATACCTGTAAAAAAATACAAATCACTTAAAAATAAAAATATGACCAATTGGTATCACATCTTTTTAGACAGCTAAATAATTTGCTTAGTATGCTTGATCGTAAATATCTTTCTAAAGAGAAGTGATCTTTGCTTCTTTCTCACAAATGGAATTTGTGTTGTGAATAAAATCACATTGATCTGCCTTATGATTGCCTCTGTGCTCTAACCATTCTCATGTGTGTTTTCCATATATAAAAAAAAATTATGGCTCTGGTATGTAGAAATCCATCAAAAAGCATTTTATTGGCATTTAATATTAATGGAAATGTCTTGGGTCATTCTCCCTGTTTAAGTCAGAGTAAAATTTTATGATCTAAAGAATTTTTGTTTTTTCTCATTAAGGAATATGGTGACTACACATTAATTTTCAGTTGTAATCATCTCTTAGCTTTGGTTCTAAACTGTCCCTTTATAAATTCCTGCCTAAGAGCCAGGTACCTTGACCTCCATGGCTCTGCTAGTTAAAGTTTCTAAATCCTGTGGGTAAATCTAGAATCTGTCATTTATGTTTGTGATTGTCCTTCAAAGAACCTTCCCTTCTTTAGGTCAATAAATCAACACCCGGAGCACCAAGTTTTTGCCATCTGAAATACTCATCATAAAAACTACTGTTGTACCCTGAAAATTCAAACACTGTCATGGATTCATTTCATTAAATCACATAATTTGGTGGAAATTACAAGCTTAGAGAATGAAGTGTAGAATAAACTTCAGCTCTGTCTCTTCCCTCCCACCTTTGTGGAAGTAGGCTTTACTGTCCTGAGGAAAGGGATTTACAGACACTCGTATGGGCCATACTTGAGTATTTGAAGCACATTGTCATTTTGACAAGGATGGGCTTTAAATGTGCTTTTTAAAAAACACACTTAGCAGTGTTAGTAGATCCACTCAAACTATCCTTTTCAAAGAAGTGTTTTGTTTTTACTAAAATTGATTTTTTTCATCAGAGAAATTATCATCCGGTAGAAATGCTTGGGTATTGTTATCTTGCCTAAAAGATAGTAAACAAATTACTTCTTTTAAAATCTTATGCTTATTTCTGGTATACAAAGCTGCCCTCTGCCTAGTTTTACAATGCTAGGCATAGCTAGTTGACTTATATAAAAGCATGAATTAAGAGCTAGTATTTAATTATAAAACAATTCCAATCACAGTGTAAATGCCTGAATACTTAATAATCTTTAGCACAAAACCTACAAAGACATTAAATCCATTAAAAGTATAATTGCCACCTGACATATAAATAAGTTGTTAATTACAACGTGATAATAAGTTAGTAATCATAGAAAATATTCCTGTGGCCTCAGTGCAAGTGTTAATTGCCCTTCGTGACAAGAATAGTGTTCCACATACTTGATATCATTAGCCTGGAAACCTTAAAGCACTCTGCTGTTGTCCAAGAACAAATGTCTCTCAAATTTGACTGGTGACTAATACTACTTTGTGCAGCCTTCTCTACCACTTGTTGTTTAACCTTCCAAACCTTCTGTGTTCCTTACACAGCTGTGTTGTGGAAGGAAAAACTGTTTCCACGAGGACATCATTGTCCAATTTTAAAAAGAGCACAGTTTCCTTCCAGCACATGTCCCAGAACTGATTATCCATTGTTAGTTTGGTTTTTCAAGAACCCAATTGGTTTACTCATTTTTTTGGTATTGTTTTCTTTTCGTTTTTACTCTCCTTCAACATTGTCATTGCAGGGGTGGGGACACGGGAAGGAAACCAGAGCAAACGTTTAGATTGTCAAATTTTTATTCCTCTCTCCTTATTTTGCACCAAAGAAACATGAAGGATATTACACATGAGACTGTCATGATAATTACACAGTCACCTGATATGGAACTCTTTTTGGTGTGTTTCATGTAAAAAGTAGAGGAAAAAACCATCACTCCCTTTAAACCTGTTGGGTGCATGAAGTGTTGCGCCAGGTAGAAGAATGGGAAAGCCACAGTCTAGATCTCTGAAGGAAGGTACATATGGGCCCAGGGAAGTGCAGGAAGAAAAAACATTGCAATTTCTCTTCAGGTTTTATATCTCATACTTTTGAAGTTCTTTTCTGTGTATGTTTTATAACATGCATATCTATTAATATATAGTAATATGTGTATGTAAGCTAACAACAACAGAGGTGTTTTAACTGGCAAGAGTGCACAATCAAAAAAGTTTGGAAAACACTGAGCCTGAATGTAAGGAAATACATCAACCAAAGACCTTGTGATATTTGAGAAGTGCATTGTCATCTGCTTATGAGCAATTTGCATCAAAATTCCAATAGACTATTATTTTTCCTTAGCTAACCTTTTCTTTGAGCTTTTCTTGATCACTTACTACCTGGAGGTCATACACACCCTGAAAGAACCAAACAATGAGCAGTTGTGATGCTTACCATACTGTTAGATTCACAATGTTTCATAGTGTAGATAGGGTATAAATGAGACAATAAAGAGAATTTTCTTCTTTCACCCCTGCCAAGTATGACACAAACAGAAACCACCCTCCTTGGCATGGAATACAAGTTAATTCATCAATAATTTAATTGTAATCCTCAAATCTATTAGTCAATCAAATTTTATACAGGAAAGGGGACTTTGTATGTTTGCTTTGCTTTCATAAAATTGGAATTGAAAAAGTAGGCAATCTGACGCAGGACTAATTTACATATTGTAAACATAAATATAATTTGGGGGAAAATTTATTCCAGAATAGGCCCATGTTTTTCTGAATAAATCAGGTACAAATTAAAATTTTTTCTGAATAAATCAAATGCAAATGAAAAAACTCATTGTAGCAGTGATACACTTCCTCATTAGGAATCACAGAAGACTCCTACATGTGCCCTGTGATTTGAATGTGGTCCTCTATACTTTGCCAACTTCCCAAAACCATCCATTCAAGTTGCAAAAAGCCTGGTTTTAGGCCAAGTGTTTCAGTGACTGAACGGGCACATGGAGAGAAAGTCAGTTGGGGAGCAGACCTCACCAAGTACTTGCTTCCTCTTCCCAAGCGAGCCTCAAGGGCAAGCCTCTTCTGAAAGAAGAAAAGCAAGGGTTTTCAAAAGAGAGAAGCCAGAAAAGATGTGAAAAGGAGACAAAGAAGAAGAGGGCAAGAGAAGAAAATAAAGGTGCTTTCATATTTTCAGTTGCAACAGTAACCCAAATTGACTTAATTGGTATTCATCTGAGAAAAATCAAGAAAACCGATTGAAAATTATAAGAGAAAATAAAGGTCTGTTTTTGTCTTGAATGTTGAGTTTTGTGTTGGGTTTTGACTGTTGAACACAGTGAATCAGATTTATAATGTGATTGCCGCTCACCACCCCCCTCCTTTGAAAATAAAAAGACTCTTTGTCTAGTCTTAAAATGTTCAGTAACTGGTGGCATTTTGTGATAGCCTGGCATCCCAACCCCTCATCCTTACTCATTCCACTACTGTGTCTTGTGCAGTGTTACACATGTGTCTGATGTGTAGGAGATGGGAGTTTACTTATCTCTGATAGAAGACACACTCTTCCATTACTGTACGTGGAGATGTTTGTTTTTCCATCTCATTGTGATTCCTTGTTCAAATGTGCTGCCCAGAGATAAACCTATACTCAATTCTTCTTACAGCTGTCAAACCAGATTCTTTGTATAATTATGTTGTCTTTTGTTGAAGGCTTTTTTTCCCCCTTAACAGCAAGAAGTTAAAAAAAAAAAAAAAAAACTTTTCCATTTCTGTTTATTTAATAGCTATGTGTCATTTTTTTATACTAAATCTTTACTTATCCTTCTTAAAGTAAACCTATACTGAAATTTTATAAAAATTGATCATCTGTCCCACTATTCTACAAACGTTAAGAATTGGGGAAAAAGAAAACTGGGTCAAATTGTTTTTTAAACAAAGTATATACTTCCTACAGTGTTAGGTAATATGGAGAAAGGTTATCTTAAAATAAAAATTTACTATGTAAAAAGACTTCTGCCTCCCTTAAATCCTAAAACTATAATCTGAATCCCTTTTTCCTTCACCTTCTTTCTGGAACTGAAAAAGTAATAATACATCTGATACCTTAACTACTATAATTCACATCTCTTAGGCCTCCCATTTCTATCTCACCCTCTACTCTATGAAATTACATGTAGCTTTAGATAAGGTCTTGCCATGAGACAAAAAGATCGATGATTACTAAATAATTCCCTGGAGTCCTTTCCCTAGCCCATGATTTTATGAAATGGAATTTATGCTGTTCAAATGTGTCCTTGTTTTTACAACTCCATTTTGTTACTCTAATTGACATGATTTTGTGCCTTCTTCACTCCGAACCATTCCTGTCTTTCTTGCTTCAGTCTTGCTCTTAACTCACAAAGCAGCTCCTCCTTGTTACAATTTTCATCCACCCATTCCTTAAAATCCTGTAGGTGTTGCAAACATTTGAGGATGAGCCAGCAGAGAATTTAAAAACTTATTTTAAGGGATTTGAATCTCTGTATTTTTAGATTATAGTTCAAAGTTATGCTCTGGTTAGGAAGTTAAAATTCATTATAGAGGACTTAGCACACTTAGTGATAGCACGTGCTGACGATGACAAGGGATTTTCTAATGGACGGACTCAATAATCATACTTAACCGTTCGTTGCTAACCTTGGCAGCAGAGCCAAGAGTTGAATTTGAAATTTAAATGAAGCTACTTTTCAATCCTAAAGGTGTTCCCTCCCAGTTAAGGTACTGTATGTTTATGAACGTTTTTTTCAGGCAGTTTTAGGTACCCTCTTAAAAATATTTTATATGCTACATTTTAAGGAAGTCTCACATTAACACTTACTGGTAAATAGACAGTTCAAATGATTACTGAAAAAAAATGGCAGTATAGAATTCTTGTTAAAATCATGGATTCTGGAGCCAGGCTGTCCAGCTGGAATTCTAGCCCCACCACTTACTAGATGTGACCTTGGGTAAGGTATTCACCTGCTATAAGATGAAGATAAAATATATCTACTCTTAGTACTGTTGTGAGGATTAAATGAAATAATGGATGTTAAGCATTTAACCCACTGCCTGGCACATATAAATGTCAACTACTGTTATTATCAATTGTTGTTGGGTGCTATCGAGTCGATTCCAACTCATAGCAACCCCATATGACAGAGTAGAACTGCCCCATAGGGTTTCCTTGGCTGTAGTCTTTACAGGAGCAGATCACCACGTCTTTTCTCCCACGGAGTGGCTGGTGGGTTCTAACTGCTGACCTTTTGGTTAGCAGCCGAGCACTTAACTGTTGTGCCACCAGGGCTCCTATTAGGGCTTCTTTTTATGAAACTATGTCAGAAAACCTAAAGTAATCACATGGACCATGGTGGAATGAACAACATTCCATATTTGCTCCTTGAGCAATATAATTAGTATCCCTCTAATATGACACTTTGGCTGTCTATGAAAGGAAACATGATATAGCCCTACTCCAATCTACCACTCCAAGCAAAAGCCTAGTTCATATATGCTTATCATTGTTGAAAAAGATATGACACCAGTATTCAGGCAATTAACAAGCAAAATGGGAGTTTGATTTGTTCAGCTAGATCTAAGATCCTTTCCTGAACAAGTCTTCATTTTGTTTTGTTTTCTCAAAATTATTTAAGTAGATTATTTCCTTCCCAGGTCTTAGAAATGCTAAGTAGCTTCTCTTAGTATGTGCCAGATTTTTTCATAAATTTGCACATCAGCATATTACCATATTTCATTTAATTAAAGCATTATTATTGATGACAATTTGTGATCATTTAGTATATTTACTGTGTGCCAGGCATTAGTATGACAGTCACATGAAACCTAATATCCTCTATGGCACACTATTGGAATATTTTTATAATCAAATATGCTCCAATGAATGCCACTACATCTTATAATATAAAACGCAGTTCATTCGGTACTGCTAAACCAGGAGAGCTCTATGAATCAGCACTTCTATGCTTATGAGTATGATGACAAGGGATTCATTAAAGTTTTTAAATACTAAATTATGTGCAGGATTGTTTCTGTGTTGTGTACCTTTTGTACTCTTAATTCTTTGAACTAAATGGACTCATGTACGGTGATTTGCTATCAAGAGGCTATTTGGTTAGTCAAAACATCCTTTGAGCATTCTAAAACAATTGGCTGCCCGTAGCTGATTTTACCCAATATAACTAGCGGCTGTGGTTTTTTGATGGTTGTTTTTTTTAAATACAACAGAGTGTTTCCCAGTCATTCATTATCCTGTTTTTCAGGTGGTTTTGTTTTTCGGTTGTTTTTTGTTTTTTTTTTCTTTAGTAGATTTTTGAAGCATCAAATAACTGTTTATTACATTGGATTCATTTTTATCTCTTTTTGGACATTGCAGGTGAAAGTAGGGAAGAAAAGTTAGGAGACTCATTGCAAGATCTATATAGGGCATTGGAGCAAGCCAGTCTGTCACCACTGGGAGAACATCGCATTTCAACCAAGCTGGAATACAAGCTGTCATTTATAAAGAGATGTAATGATCCTGTAATGAATGAAAAACTACACAGGCTGAGAATTCTCAAAAGCACTTTAAAGGTAAGGAATAAAATGGAAGGAGAAATTCCTTGAAGAGATTCATTCTTGAACTCAGAGTAGATTACCAGATAGTCTAGATGAAGAAATACAAAATGGAGAGGGGGATGGGAAGAGAGAAACAGGAAGAGCCTGAAGCTGGGCTTTCCTATATCATAATAAATATATTGGTAAAGAGGAAATCATCTTAACTTTGCTTTCAAGTCCCTAAGTGCTGACTAAATGTTCTATGACTTAGTTCTAGGAGAAAACAGGATGTAATTAATTTTTTTCCCCAAAAACGCAAAAAAAGGCTGGTGTTATTCCTCAGTCTTTCATTCTCCTAAGATAAATATACCGTGTAGTATAATTATCAGAGTCATTAAAAGAACACATCATGCATGCAGAATGCAGTAGTGGGTGCTAAAAGGGTTCAAGATATTTTGTGAATATATTTCCTGCATGAATGACTGCATTTGGAGTGAAGCCACTGTGATTCATGTTCCATGTAGAAATTTTATAATTGTTCTGTTTAAACTATCAGTTCCCAACTCACATGATACTTTCTTATTATCCATTTTCTAAGAGTGATCTCTTATAAATGTATGCTTACCTTCCCCCACCTTCCCCCGCCCCTGTCACCTTATTATATGCCACCACCAGATAGGGAAGGAGGTGGCGATGAGAGAGGAGTCCCTGTTGCCATCTAATCGATTCCAACTCATAGTAACCCTATAGAACAGAGTAGAACTCCTCCATAGGGTTTCCAAGGAGCAGCTGGAGGATTTGAACTGCCGACCTTTTTGTTAGCAGCCATAACTCTTAACCACTAAGTGAGTTCCCCTCACCATGTGTGTATGGGAGGAGGGGATGATTGGAAAAAGCAGCAGCCACACTCAATACTTCTGTCTCAGGTCCAAATACTTTGAATTGATAAACACTTGCATTCTTATTCCCAGGACCATACAATTCTTAAGGTATTTTAAATGATAGCTGATTGATTTTTTGATATCTCTCCTGATTTTGGCTGACTTACAGTCTTTTTGTTGTTGTTGGTTTTCTTTTTCCCATACAAAAATTTATACATACACTGTTATGTGACTCTAATTGCTCTCCCCACACTGTGACAGCACACTCCTCCTTTCCACCCTTGATTCACCATGTCCATTCAACCAGCTCCTAACCCTCTCTGCCTTCCCATCTCACCTCCGGACAGAAGCTGCCCATTTAGTCTCTTGTGTCTACTTGAGCTAAGAGGCACACACCTCACGAGTATCTCTTTATGTCCCACAGTCCAGTCCAATCCCTGTCTGAAGAGTTG
>NW_004444036.1:5654160-5684484 GCF_000243295.1 Trichechus manatus latirostris
AGCTTTTAAGACCCCAGATGCCACTCACCAAAGTAGGATGCAGAACATTTTCTAAAAAAACTTTGTTATGCCAATTGACCTAAATGTCCCCGGAAAGCATGGTCCCTGGGCCCCTACCCCTGCTACTCTGTCCTTCAAAGTGTTTGATTGTATTCAGGAAACTTCTTAGCTTTGGTTTAGTCCAGTTGTGCTGACTAGGTTCTGGAATTTTAACAGCCCCCTCACCAAGCACAGATTTCTGATCCCAGCACGGACAATTCACACAATTCTCAACCCCAGTCAGTCCCATCCTATATACTTTGTCTTAACCAAGCTACCTATAGCCCCAAGGACCAGAATAACTTCTTAGCCTCCCTCTTAGTCTTCTTTCCCTCCCAACTCTGGTTATCACAGAGTTGTGTCTTCTCACTTCCTGTAGAATATTTCCTAGACCTCCCTACCCCTTCCTTGGGTCCATAAACAAGACTGAACTTGTCAGACTGTCTTAAACCCTACTCCTTTCCACTTTCTACCTGGGAGATTCACTTCTTCCACAGGCAAGAGTTGTGCTGTGGTGATCTGTACCATAAGGAAGCTTATCCTTCAACTGAAACCTGGCCTCCAAAATGGAAGGGAGGGCCATTTTCCATTGCAGGCCTATAGTACTACAGGAAGGGAGCCGTAACTTTGACACAGCAAGAATTATGTATGTGTGGTAACAGGAGGGCCATGTCTACTCTCAGGCAAGCATGAGGAGCTTACCACATGTAGCAGAGAAGTAGGTCAGGTACAAAAATAACTCAACAGACAGAATGTGGTTAAGTCCAGTCATGGAGGCAATAATGACGTGTTATGGAGACATAAATGAAGGAGCAAACATTTTTTTCCAATTGTGTAAGGAAGGCATCAAGAAATAAGAGGCGTTTGAACTGGATCTTAAAGAATGAGCAAAATTTCCATAGCCAGAGATGGGAGAGGACAGGCCAGAAGAAAAAATAAATCACAGACAGTGGGCAATATGAGGCATCGCTCAGGTGTAGAAAAAAGTACACTAGGATATGAGTCTAAATAGCCAAGTTTGCGTATACCAGAGCTGTTTCTTATAAGACAACACACTTTATTTTTTGCAGATTAGCTTTTTATTTTAAACTTGAATACATGTTTGTCCCCATCTTAACTGTTGAATTGTTTTGCTTTTCAGGCCAGAGAAGGGGAAGTAGCCATTATTGATAAAGTTCTAGACAATCCAGACTTGACATCTAAAGAATTCCAACAATGGAAGCAGATGTACCTCGACCTTTTCTTGGATATCTGTCAAAACACCACCTCAAATGACCCACTGAGTATTTCCTCTGAAGTAGATGTAATCACTTCCTCTCTAACACACACTCATTCTTACATTGAAACGCATGTGTAAGTGTATTCTGCCTTCAGGCTATCTGGTACCTTCTGGTACTTTGAACAAGTATATAAGGTAGTTTTTATATCCATGTGTGGGACACTTCACAAGCTATACTTTATTGTTACTGAACTATATGAAACCAACTATATAAGGTCACAATACCACTGTCTTTAATGAGCATTTGTATATTTTATATGCAATTAGTGCTCAGCTTGTGTTTACCATGTGCAAAATAAACTGTCTTTAATGACTTAAAATTAACTTTTGCAAACAATTCTGAAGACAGGTGGTCTTCAAGTAGTAAAACCGCAAAAAAGGCAGTTTTATATCTAAGGTCATCTTTTCTCCCTTTAAGTTAATTTTATATAAACAAGACTTCAAAAGTAAATCACATTTTTTCAGGTGCAGACATCCTTGTGGGTGGGAAAGAATTTAAACCTTTTTTATATTTATTAAAGTGTTCTAAGAATTTTCTTAAACATTGCACAAAGTTTAATGCTGTAGTTTTATTTTTGTGAAATGTATATGCAAATACAAGAGTTAAGCAAAATAGAAAAGCATCGACATAAGAAAAGTTCAGGTATCTAATATCCGTCTTAATAGTCTATTAACTTGTGAAAGCTAGTTAACGAAAATACTATTCCAAATCTATGAGAACACTTAATGGTGTATCAGGGCAAAGCTTTGTAAGATGTTTTTGTAACTAAGACCAAAATTGAAGATAGAGCTGCTTTATTTTCTTGGTTTAAATCTTCCTTTATTTTTGTAGTGATGAAATGCTGATTGTGTACAGAGGAATTTGAGAATGGATTTTTTTAAAACAGACTTAACTCACCCAGAAAGGCAGCTAGCAGCTATATATATATATGTGTGTGTGTGTGTGTATACATATATATATACATATACATATATATATATAATCTCAATCAGCCCAAACTCATGTTTTCAAACTCCAACTCTTAAAATACTACAAGGTATAAACTGAAACAAATCAACTTTCCAGTTAGCTTCTGATTTTCCCTCAGTCCATCAATCGTCGTTATTAGGTATCGTCGAGTCAGTTCAGACTCATAGCGACCCTATGTACCACAGAACGACATGCCATTAATTAAACTTGCATAATTCTACTTCAGGCAGGGAAGTAACATATGTTTAGTTACACGCTGATGTGTGTTGTAATAGAGGAAACAATACTGAAAAATAAAAATGTACTTCTCTCCTAAGGAGCAAAAGGGCGATGGTTACTCAGAGATACAAGAGAAACAATGAGGTTTTTCCTAGCTTCATGAATTGTCCTATAGAGCAAATGAAGTCTATGAAAAAGTCCTCTTCATATATTGCCATTTATAAACGTCTCATTTTTGAAAGTGATCACAGCATGATAATGACCGTGCTGCTTTTTAGTGTCTGGCTGCATAACGTACAAGTCACAATTTGCTGTTTTTTAAGGAGGAAGGGACCCTCCTTTACTATTCTGTATCCTAAAACTACTTTTAATCAGCTTTATACTGTTGCCTGTACAGCTCAGTGAATGTACTTTCATCTCTAAGAGTTCAGATATACGCCAGTGAATCTTTTTGCTGTAGAGGAGGAAGTAAAAACTCCACAGCCAGGCTCTTTTTCTTTGCTTTTGAAACCACCATTGACTATCGTTTTGCAGACTTTGCACAACTGTACAGGAGAGTGGCCTTTCTACAGCACATTTTCAGTAATCCTATATTTAGTCAAAATGGATGAGAAATCATGTATTAATGTTTGTATGGAATTTGGGGTCCAGTGTAATATTTTTATTGTTTAAAAAAAAACTATTTGTAAAAACATTTATTTACTGCATGAGTAGTGACGCACATTAAATTTGTGGGATTTTGTATATGTACCAAAAACAAAAAACAAGCAAACAAAACCTTTTGTCCTAAAATGAAGTGCGCTTGTTACAGGTGTTTAGACTTCTTGTTTACTAGACCAAATGTGTGTGTTCACATAAAATACCTGTTCCTGATGGCTGTGTCATGTATACAGTGGCCAGGCTGTGCCCTGTAAACAGCGAGCAGTTGAAGGGAAGACTAGCTCTGTTGCTACAAAGCAGCTTTTACTTTTGTAAAGTCAGCTCTGTTGTATTAAATGGTAAAAATTAAACTAATGAATTTCAAAAGACTCGTGGCTAGCCTAGCATGAAAGAGACCTTTTACCACTATATATCTGTACATTTTATTGCATTCGTTTCAAATCTAGGAGAGAGGCAGCACTGTAAACTGAAGTCAAATAAATTCAGCTCTTAATGAATCCTTATAAAGCACCTACTTTATTCATACAAAGTCTTAACACATTTCTTGTGACTTAATCACACAGCCACCATCCTGCCTGGCTACGAGTTCTGACTTTGCCACCCCATAGGTGGTACATGCCCAAAGAAGCATCTGTTCCATGTATATAAGTATCTTCTCTGAAACCCTGAAAAATCAAGCTGGTTTCCCGTCTACCCGATACGAACTTTAATTTCACCTATGATTTCCATGATTCTTTTAGGGAAGTCAGGGGGAAGGGGAAGAATCACCAAAAATAAGTTAATTTTTTTTTTACAAATATAAACTATAGTACGTCTGTAGAATGAACATTTAAAGAGCATGAAAGAAATGGGTTTTTGTTTTTGTTTGGTTTGGTTTTTGTTAGATGTCCTACTTAACCTGAGGAGCCTGATTATTATGGCTAAGGGTTACTTAAATATGAATTAAAACCAATGAGCCCTGGTGGCGTAGTGGTTAAGAGCTTGGCTGCTAACCAAAAGGTCGGCAGTTTCGCTCCTTGGGAACCCTACAGAGCAGTTCTACTCTGTCCTATAGGGTCGCTATGAGTCGGAATCGACTCTGTGGCAATGGGTTTGGGTTTGGGAGCTGCCTAAAGCCACAGCAAAAGCAGGCTGGAAGTGCCAATGGGTAACAAAAAAAAATGAACCTAGGATACTTTCCATGCACACTAAACACACACACAAAGTGAATTTTTCCTCTCAGTTCTGTATTTATATCAAACCATCAAAGTAGAATTATAACTAACCATGGCTCTGGGTCATAAAATCATAGTTCTCCTTACCGTGATTTCCTGCTATTTAACCAAGGCACCTTCCCTTCACTATTTGTTCAGATAGTGCCATCTTCTAGGACTATATATTACAGCATTTATAGTCAACAATACTCTGGGTTTTGTATATAACTTCTTACGGTACCTTTTTCTTTCTCCGCTTTTTTTTTTTTTTTTTTTGGCACAAAAGTAATCATTGTTTAGCACCTTGGTAAACACTTTAACTTAAGAGAGAAAACAAGGTCATATTTATTTTGGAAAGTCCACCTCTAGCCCGGCATGAGTCTTTCTAGAAACCACCAGCGCAATGAAGCTACTTCATATAACCATTTTCCCTCTCCTGCCTTCCATTCTCAGCTTAAGGGGCAATGTTCCTCTTTGGCCAAAACCTTGGTCGCCTCCTTATCCTTCAGAAACCACTCTACTCCCAGAGTCCCATTCGTAAGAAAAGCCCATCTGTTGCTCTATAAGCCTGGTCCAGTGCGACTTGCTCCTCTGTCGCTGGGAGCAGACTGGACTAACTCATTAAGCCCATCACTAAATCTGGTACCTCTCCGGGTTCTTCCTCCCTCTCCTCATCCATACCCTCTGGCAGCTGCAGCACTGCGCACTGCAGGCCGCTCCAGGCCCAGGGCAGCGCGCAGCCGATGTCCTCCCAGCGGTCCAGATCCAAGTCGTAGCCCACCACGTTGCAGGTGGGCACTTGGCGTGAGTCCCGCCACTTGAGCCCACCCAACAGCAGCGCCGTCTCCTCCACCACCGCCAGCCCATAGCAGAAGCGGTCATAGGGCAGCGGCCGCAGCCGAGTCCACTGGTCTGCGCGGGGGTCGTAGCGCTCGATCTCAGAGAAGGGCTCGTAGCGCCCCAGAAAAGCGAACACCGCGCCGCTCAGCGCCGCCATGTGGTGCCCGAAGCGGGCCGTGCCCATGGGTGCCTTCTTGCTCCACACCCGCTCCCCGGGGCACAGGGCGTACACGTCCTGGAGGCTACTCACGCCGCCCTCGCGTCTCCCCGCCTTGCCCCCGGAGATGTACACGACGCTCCGGTCCCCGACGGCCCCCGCGTGGCCGTGCAGCGCCCGCGGCAGCGCCGCGGCCGCTGTCCAGCGGTCCCGGCGCAGGTCGTACATTTCCACCGAGGCCAGCGCCTCGCCGTCCGCACCCAGGCCCCCGACGGCCAGCAGCCCCTCGCCCACGGCGCCGCACCAGAAATGGGCCCGTGCCTCGCGCATGGCGGGCACCGGCGTCCAGGCGTGGAAGCGCGGGTCGTAACGGTGCACTTGGGCCGTGACCACCAGCGGGGCGCCGGCATGGGGAGAGGAAGCGCTGCCCGCAGGGCTCTCCCCGCCCAGCACGAACATAAAGTTGCCCACGGCGCACACGCTGTGCCCCACTAGCAGAGCTGGCAGCTGGGTGAGACTGCGCCAGCGGTGGTTGTACACGTCGAAGGCGACCACGTCCTGGGTCAGCTCCCACTCTTCCTCCTCCTCTTCCCCCTGCTCCTCCTCCTCGGGCTCCGCCACGGCACCACCACCCCTAGCTGCCCCCCGAGGGGCCGCTACCTCCTCCATCACCACCACCTGCGCCCTGCGCCCCCCGACCAACAAGATGCGGGTTTGGGGGCTCCGGACGCTGGTCTGCTCGCCCTGCATGAGCGGCTGGCGGGAGGGCGCCATGTGGTAGTTGAGGGCCTGGATGATAAGGTCCTTGACCCGAGGGGGCAACGCGAGCCCGGAGCCCGAGTACACGCGCCGCAGCACTTCGACCGGCACCAGGCCGAAGCGGACGCGCTCGAGCAGCGCGGAGCAATGCGCCTGGCGCTCGGCGGCCGGCTCCCGCCGCAGCCAGGCCAGCGCTAGGCGCAGCAGCTGGGCCTCGGGCACCCGCGCCACGTCGGAGGCGCCCAGCACGGCCCTCAGCGACGCGGGGTTGAGCTCCAGTAGCCCCGCGGGGCCCGCGCCCCGCGCCAGCAGCTCCCGCAGGTGGTGCACGATGCAGCGCTCGGCCTCGCCCAACGTGTGCGCCAAGCCGAAGCGCGCCGCCACATTTGCGGCGAAGCAGCAGTTGTCCGGGGCCAGCTGACGCTCCAGGTAGCGGCCACACAGCCCCAGGGCTTCGGTGACCTGCAGGTAGCTGGCGGCCTCCAGCGTGTCCTCCATGGTGTCCATGGAAAGCGGCAGCCAGGCGGTGTAGATGAAATCCAGCAGGCGCTGCAGGCCGGCCGCAGAGGGCACGTGCAGGTGGATCACGCGCGCCTGCGACTCCCGGGTGTGACTCTTGAACAGGGCCCTGAAGTAGTCACTAGAGCACGCCAGGAGCGACCTGTGCGCCAGGAACTCGCTGCCCTCGGCCTCCAGCGTCACGTCGCACAGGAAGCCCTCGGCGCGCAGGGCCTGATAGCCGGTGAGCAGCGCGCCGCCATGAGCTTTGCAGTAAGACAGGAAGTAACTCATGATGCCTAGGGCGGGAAGCACCGGTGCCCGGGCTGGGGCCAGCCGGACGCGACCGGAGGCATCCCAGGGCACGGCGCCCCCAGGACCCCGCGCGAGCCGCAGCACCCCTAGCAGGGGACCATTTTTGCCTGCTCAGCTTAAATCCGGGAGCTCGTTCATCCAGGTCCGCAGATGACCCCGTGCCCCTCTCAAAGCCCCTAGTAGCGGGCGAGGAGGGCACAGAAGGCGCGGAGTGTGGAGGCTTCCGGGGTGTGCGGGTCTTGGTTTTGGCGGCTGCTGAGGCTGCCAGCGCGTTGCCCGAAGCCCCCTCCCCGGCCCAATTTGGGGAGCCCACTCCTGCGCGCCAGGGGCGGCAGTGGCCGCGCACCATCACCTGGAAGGGCCGAGCTGCGGGTGGCCTCCGGGGCTGCTGGATCTCCGACGGCCCACATGCGTAGATGTGACCCGGGCTCGGGACGTCCCGTGAGTGTGGGGCGACGGCTCTGACCTCACGGACGTGGACGAGGAGGACGGGTTCTGTGAACACCCCCGAGGCCGGACACAACTGGCTGTGGGGCAGGTCGGGGTGAGCTTGTTCCGCGCGAAGGATCAAATCAAAGCCTGGGGGATTAAGAAGGGGGGAGCGCAGGTCAGGGCGGCGGGTCCGAGGCGTGATTGGGCGCTGCACATAACATGCCGGTAGCTCACAGCGACAGGAATAGCGCGCGGCCTCTGCCTCCCCAGCGCGCCCCGCCCCGCGCCGGGCCGCTGGCGGCGAACCGAGGGCCCGGGAGCGGGAGGAAGCGGCCCGGGCCCAGAGACCTGACAGGCGGCCAGTAACCAAGGGGTCCCGGGAAGCAGGCCAGGGGTGCAGTTCGGGGGCGGGTGGGGAGTGCGCTCACTGGAGAGGTGCGGATCGCCGGGGACCTTGTGACTGGTGGAGTCCGGGGAGGGGCTCCTGACCCTGCGGCTGGGAAAGAGACCCCTGGCTGTCAACTTTCTGCTTTGAGGAGGCCCTAATTAATCCAGCGGGAGCGGGGATTAAGCTGCGACTTTGCGCGCTGACACCCAGGAGGAGGCCGCTGCGCGCAGAGGAGCCACTGGCAGGAATCACGCCCGGTCGGATCCAGGGCTCCCCGCCAGCGGCGCTCGCTAACACGGCCCTCACCTGGACTCATCCTTGGGAGATGCTGGGCCTGCTCTGCGCTTCCCGCGGCGGCTCTCGGCTCCTGGGCTGGCCACTTTCACATTTAACAATCGGGAGTTTGCTCCCACCCTGCTCTCCAACCCAGCCGAGTTCTCCCCTCCTATTCTTGCACCTTGCGCAACCCAGCTCTTGGCAACGTGGACAAGGAGATTGTAGGTGACTTGGATTTTCTGCCTTTGAATGACCACTTCCTTTAAGAAAATAATTCGTTTCAGTTTCTCTCCCTGACTTTCCAGGCTCTGATCTAATTGCTAGCTGCCACATCCTCCATACGGTGACGAGATAATGGGCAGTAAGGTTGCAAAGCTCCAGAGAAGCTGGAGTTTCTTAGAGCTTCTCATGAAGTTGCTTTTATAAGAAGCAAGTGGGGAAGCCCCCACCACCACCAAGCACAGACATGATGAACAAAACCACCCCAATTTTGAGTCATGAGGAATGCATTTCTCCTTCTCCTCTATCCTGTGCTTAAATAACTAAATGATTAATATAACTGTTCTGTCTTGACAATTTGAAGGCTTCTGTGTGTTTAGTTTTCATCTAGAATTGATTTTTCTATTTTCTGATGCAATCCCTCTGGCAGTCTGTTTTAAGTGAGCCTTTTGAGGGCATCTGAAATAACTTGTATCTCTGACGGTTGGGGGGTTGTATTTCATAGGGAGAAAAAAAAAGACCCAAGGAGGGGTAAAATTCTATCAGCCTCTGCCTGGTATGCAATCAGTAGTTCAAGGTCTCCAATTGGAAGTGGTTCTTTAAATGCGTAAAAATGTTAGTAATATGATTTTGCTTTCTTGTCAAAGATGGGACTGTATTATGACTTAAATTAGCCAAATTATAAAATGCAAACAAGGTCTCGAGGTTGGGCTTGCTTAAACTCCAGAGGCTAAAAATACTTGGATTTGAATTCCTAATGTTAGAGCTACAGATGGGTTCAGAGGGGGTGCTGGTTTGGTTTCGTTTTAAGTATTAAAATTCTTGGTTCAGTGGTAAAATACCAGTTTGGCTCACTTTGTACAGATCTGTATGTTGAGTTTGAATGGCCTTTACTCAATCTAACAACATTTTGCTAGAAGGAATTTTTGAGATCATTTAGCCAAACTTCTCCCTTTCCTCCACGATCTCTTTTTTTTCTTTTTAAACAAATGTGGCAAATGAACCCCCAGAGAGAGTATGGTTTGTCTGGGTGACTTGGATATTGAGTTACAGAGTCTGTATCAGAATCCAGGACTCCTGCGCCTTGTCCAGGGCTCTCTCCTTGCTATATTATGTGACCTCATGTCTGATTAAAATAGTGCAACACACAGTTCTTGTTGTTAGGTGCCATCAAGTCGGTTCTGACTCATAGCAACAGTATGAACTTAGTGGCAAGACTTGCTAGCTACCTAGCTAATATCCATATTCCCCTTCGTTCTAGTTATGTTGTTGTTAGGTGTCCTCGAGTCGATTCCAACTCATAGCGACCCTATGCACAACAGAATGAAACACTGCCCAGTCCTGCGCCATCCCCACAATCATTGCTATGTTTGAGCCCATTGTTGCAGCCACTGTCAGTCCGTCTCATTTCAGGGTCTTCCTCTTTTTCCCTGACCCTCTACTTTACCAAGCATGATGTCCTTCTCCAGGGACTGGTCCCTCCTGGTAACACGTCCAAAGTATGTGAGGTGAAGTCTTGCCATCCTCGCTTCTAAGGAGCATTCTGGCTGTACTTCTTCTAAGACAGATTTGTTCTTCTGGCAGTCCATGGTATAGTCAATGTTCTTTGCCAACACCATAATTCAAAGGCATCAGTTCTTTGGTCTTCCTGTTCATTACCCAGCTTTTGCATGCATATGAGGCGATTGAAAACACCATGGCTTGGGTCAGGCACACCTTAGTTCTAAAAATGACATCTTCGTTTATTTAAACCAAATATTCAGGGTTGTAAAGTTTAAGTACAGTTTCTTAAACAGTATATCTTTAACCCAGGAATCAGATCACATCTCTTCAGATCTGTCCATCACCGAGCATTCAGGTTGAATCCAAAATGTCACACTTATTGGAGACTAAAGATGCTGTGGAAGGCTTTTAGCTCTTGGCATCAAACATCCAGTTATGTGTCCATTGCTGACCCAACACACCATCTTAACTTGTTTTGCAGCTGAGGATACGATGAGTTGTGTTAGCTGAACAAGTTTTTATAGTAGATATGTTTAAAAGGTCTTGTTTAGAAAATGTAACTGTCAATCTATCAAAGAAAGCCACTGTCCTTTGAGTAATGTTTATGGAAAGTGTCCATATTTTTAATTTCTGAGCCCTGGTGGTTAAGCGCTCTGCTGGCTTCTAACCGAAAGGTCGGCGGTTTGAACCCACCAGCTTCCCCGTGGGAGAAAGATGTGGCAGTCTGCTTCCGTAAAGATTACAGCCTTGGAAATCCTATGGGGCAGTTCTACTCTGTCCTCTAGGGTCGCTATGAGTCAGAATCGACTCAATGGCATTGGGTTTGGTTTGGGTTTGGTGCAATGTTAAGTATGCTAAATAACATTTCAGGCTATGTTGGTTTAAGTTGTCATGGTACCCAGGTGCCTCAGGTTGGGCTCCTTAGAAGCAGGCCCTGAGGCTCCCCCAGAAAGCATGACGACGGACAGATCTGGTGGGATGTGAGCTTTATGTTGAAAAGTATCTGCTTATGAGTTGGCCTCACCCTTTAGACTGTAAACTCCTTGAGGGCAGGGACTGTTTCTTGGTCTTTGAGTCCGCAGCACCAGCACCTATCAGTCTTTGGCATAAATGGCATTGAGTTGAACAGATAATAGGGACTGGAGCTATTAGTGGGAGGGTTAAAGAAAGTAAAAACCAGTTGCCGTCCGGTGGATTCCGACTCATGACAACCCCGTGCGTGTCAAGAGTAGAACTGGACTCAATAGGATTTATATGGCTGTGACCTTTCAGAAGCAGATCGCCAGGGCTTTCTTCCAGTGTGCCTCTGGGTGGGTTCAAACCACTAGCCTTTTAGTTAGTAGCTAAGCACTTAACCGTTTGTGCCACCCAGGGACTCCTAGTGGGAGGAGTAAAGGGCTATTAAAAGGAACTTGACAGGGACAATTTCTTCCTTCTCGTTCTCTTTCTTGCCTTCACACAGCTGGAGGTTTAAGACACATCTTGGTAAGGCCGTGAGCTTACATCCCTAGCAATCAAGCGGGTGACCATGGGTGGGCCCCCAACTGGGGAGCCTGGGTGGACTGGACTCTTCTGAGAAGGCCTGACTAACTCACTCAGTCCCAGAGGTCAGTGCTACCTGCACCAGGAGCCTTCAGCCAGACCACTCCCACTTGGGTCTCAGCATCTACTCCTCCTACCTAAACGAAGTGTCGCAGTTGTCACAGCTGGCCTGCCTCTTGCCCTAGCAGCCCCTCTGTGCCTCAGTGTGTATGGCTGGGCTTTTACTGAAGGGCCAGCTGCCCACTCCAGCATGCCTGTTGGGCCCCCGCAATTTTCCTGAGCCTCCTTCCCCTTGCTTGCAAGGACTGTGACCTGCTGTTGCTGTGCTCCCTTCATACATCTACACCTCCTGTGACAGAACCTAGAACTAAAGTCCTCCAAGCACCCACCCCACTTCCCACACCAAAGCGAGAAGGCCAGTCAGCCAGGCCACTCCACTTTCCATGGATTGGCCCTGCCTAGCCAAGCCTAAACACCGTCATCTTCACCTCTAAAACAATTCCGTATCTTTAAAAAAAATCCAAAAACTATGAACTTGCACTGTAAATTTATGTTACAAATGTAATGCACGTCTTTTGTAACAGCTTTGTTGAGATGTAATTCACATATCATACAATTCACGCATTTAAAGTGTACAATTTAATGGTTTTTAGTAAATTCACAGAGTTATGCAACAATTGCTATTATCAATTTCAGAACATTTTCATCACCTCAAAAAGAAACCCAGTACTCTTTAGTTAAGGAGCCCTGGTGGCGCAGTGGTTAAGTGCTCGGCTGCTAACTGAAAGGATGGAAGTTCAAACCCACTAGCAGCTCTGCAGGAGAGAAGACCTGGAGATCTGCTCTCATAAAGATTACAGCCAAGAAAACCCTATGAGGGCAGTT
Organism: Trichechus manatus latirostris; assembly: GCF_000243295.1. Classification (NCBI taxonomy): domain Eukaryota; kingdom Metazoa; phylum Chordata; class Mammalia; order Sirenia; family Trichechidae; genus Trichechus; species Trichechus manatus. The sequence goes on from NW_004444036.1 coordinate 5,666,335, forward strand.
CTACTCTGTCATATAGGGTCACTATGAGTCAGAATCGACTTGATGGCACACAACAAAAGCTCTTTAGCTATCACTCCCCTATCCCCCAACTCCCACCCCAAGCCCTAAGCAACCACTAATCTACTTTCTGTCTCTATAGATTTTGAACATTTCATATAAATGGAAACATACACTATGTGGTCTTTTGTGACTGGCTACCTTCACTTAGTATAATGTTTTCAAGTTTCATCCATTGTAACGCACTTTTGAGAATGAAAAAGACTTTCTATAATGATAACATTGGGAACCTTTTCTCCAAACTACAAAACTCTAAAATTCACTTGTCCAGTAGTTAGGATACGGTATTAGGCAGGTTAGCTTTTTAACCATCTCTTCCTTACTGGCTCCTTTAAATCCAAATATGCCTCATTCCAACACGTGGTTTCTGGCAACCTCCGTGGAGAGGCTATCATTAGAAAGTGACACATTAACTAAGTTAATTGTAAGAACATGATTACAAATACTGATAACCGTGCAACAGAAAAAAAAAATTTATCTTCACCTTCTTCCAGGACCAGTTTTGTGTGTGTATATGTGAAATGTATTTTATCTTTGTGATGTGCAATTCAAGCAAAAAGATTTCAAGGGGCGAGATGTGTGCATGTCTTTTAATCATGAGTGCTGTTGGCATTCTAGCCCAGCTGACAGTTTAAGAAGCAGCGTGGTGGGTAGGGAAGGACTAGGCTTTGGAGGCAGACAGACCTGGGCTCCAATTCCATATCTACCCCATGTGACCTTAAGCAAGTGACTTAAATTCGGTGTGTGTCATTTTGTTATTTTTAAAAGAAGGATAATGACTCTACATTCCTGACACTGTGAGAATAAAATTAGATCATATACATGACTGCACCTAGTACACACAATAGACGCAAGTTTTTCCTTCTTCTCCTTCCTAGACTAAAGCCTTCTGGAAACTCACAATATCAGAGCCCAAGCAGGCAGGAAATTGAATAGAGCTGTGGTTCTCAATGGTCCTCCTGCAGCATCACTGGGAGCCTGTTAGAAATGCAGATTCTTAGGCCCCACCACAGACCAACTGAATCAGACACTCAGGGGGTGAGGCCCATCCATCTGGTTTAACAAGCCCTCCAGATGGTTCTGATGCACGCTCAAGTGTGAGAACCACTGTACTAGAGGATCATTAGTCATTTCTGCTACATCCTGAATTCACCGTTCTCACTAACAACTTGTTCTGGGTGTGATGTCAGCATTTTACAGAAAACAGAGGGGGTCTACTAGCTCCAAAGGGTCAAAGGTCAGAGACCCAGAGGGGAACTAGTGACCTCAGCCCTTTGACATGTGTTTTAGCAAAAATATATCGTGGGCTTTTCCCTTTCCTTACCCCCACAAGAAGACAGTATTAACAGCGTATCACTGAGGCATGAAATGCTGACTTGGTAGTCAACACATTTTCCCAAACAACACCTTACTGAATACTCAAATCAGAAGGCACCGGTAGCCCTGATTTCCAATCTGATTGTCGCATTTTAAGAAGCTCTCGGACAAACCGGGGAATGCTCAAAGAGGCCAGCCAGGAGGTGGAGTCTAGAAACATTCTGTCTCATATAAGGAGCAGATGAAGAAACTGGAGCATTTAGGCCAAGAGAAGAGAAGGCAAAAGGGAGTCCAATGACCACTATATTCAACTCTCTGAAGGGCAAGAAGAACAGAGGGGGTCTGGGCGGCCATCAAAGGCAGACCCAGCACCAGTAAGTAGATGTTACAAAGAGAAATTTTGCTACAGCATACATAAAAACCTTCCACCAATGTAGCCCCTTAGAAGATAATGTACAAGTAGAAGTAGAACATGTCAGGCAATGAGAAGAGTTAACTGAGGCTTGGAGAATATAGGGCTTAGCCGACCTTGCCAGAGCACCACTGTGTCCCCTGGACCCTTTACCATTTTTGTGCACACCAGAGCCCACTCGACCTGTGCATACGCATAGAAGCTCAAAGTACCTGCAAATTTACATCCTCCTGGGGGCCACTTGGAGCCCTGGTGGCGCGGTGGTTAAGAGCACGGCTGCTAACCAAAAGGTCGGCAGTTCAAATCTACCAGCTGTTCCTTGGGGCAGTTCTACTCTGTCCTATAGGGTCACTATGAGTAGGAATTGACTTGACGGCAACGAGTTAGGGTTTTGGTTGGGGGCCACTTTCCCAGTGGCTGACAGCTGGAATGGAAGGGGTATACAAACACCCCGGCTCCCTTGCCAGGTGTCACCACAACATTTCTAGAGCTCTCCAATGGGATTATCTGCTGCAAAAGACCTCTTTAAAGTATTAAAAAGCAAAGATGTCACCTTGAGGACTAAGGTGCACCTAACCCAAGCCATGGTGTTTTCAGTCACCTCGCATGCTTGCAAAATCTGGACAATGAATAAGGAAGACCGAAGAAGATTTGATGCCTTTGAGTTAGGTGGTGTTGGCGAAGAATGTTGAATATACCGTGGACTGCCAGAAGAACAAACAAATCTGTCTTGGAAGAAGTACAGCCAGAATGCTCATTAGAAGCGAGGGTGGGGAGACTTTGTCTCACATACTTTGGACATGTTATCAGGAGGGACCAGTCCCTGGAGAAGGACATCATGCTTGGTAAAGTAGAGGGTCCGCGAAAAAGAGGAAGACCCTCAATGAGATGGACTGACACAGTGGCTGCAACAATGGGCTCAAACATAGTAACAGTTGCGAGGATGGTGCAGGACTGGGCAGTGTTTCGTACTGTTGTACATAGGATCACTATGAGTCAGAACCAACGCAACAGCACCTAACAACAGCCAGTAGGATTGAGCCAAAGTGGTCGTCTGCGGGACCCTTCTTGGTATCACACTCTTGCTTACCTCTTTCTTTTCATATTGCTACCCCCCACCTATCTTTTCTGGGAACACTTCCTACTAAATCACTTTCATGGGGATCCTCATCTCAGTGCCTGCTTCTGGAGAACGCAGCCCAAGACACATAGCAGACAGGTTTCCCAGAGGGGGTGGCCCATGCTTCGTCAACAGATCTTGCCCTGCACCAGTTCCACTTAGTATCCCTCACAAAGAGCCATCAGTGCTCCACTTGTAGACATGATAGGACACAATAGATAAATTCTGCAGATAGACATGCGTGCCCAGTGGCCCAGCTGAGCCTGGAAGTTGGGACTGCTTGACACCGAGGCCAGGGCGGCTCGACCCTCCCCCCTCTGGCCTTTCAGGGCTGCTGTAGCACTCGGCTACTAACCAGAAGGTTGGCAGTTTAAACCACCCAGAGGCACCTTGGAAGGAAGACCTGGTGATATGCTTCTGAAAGGTCACAGCCTTGAAAACCCTAGAGAGCAGTTCTACTCTGCACACATGAGGTTGCCATGAGTTGGAATCAACTTGACAGCAACCGATTTGGTTTTTTGGTAGAGGGATTCCAGAGCTAAAGGAACTCCAGGACTGTTTCAAGATCAGCACTGCCTGGTTTGGAGATGCTCGCCCCATAAGACCTATCTGCAGGTCTAATCTAGATTTGGGCTTGTACCTGAAGTCTGATCTGTAGGATTGATTTTGTTCCTGGTTGTCATCCCTCCCAGCCTGGTGTGCTGCCTGCCGTTTCCCCCAGAGCTTCCATCTACACATCACATGGCCTTGAAGCTGTGCTTGGCTGCTTTCTTCTATTACCTTCCTCTCCTTCCTGCGACTGCCTCATGCCCGCTTCATCACTCTACAACAGCTCACACTCGCTGTCCAACTTGCATCCATGTTCCCACATGCGGCTTGCCAGGGCTTGACTTCCACTGATCTTTGCACCTGACTTGGTCTGCAAAGGGCAGTCAGTGACTTTGATGTAATTCTCAATGAGAGAGATGTGAGTTGTACTGCAGTTCCCAGTGGAGCCGTGGAGGTGTGTTTCTGACAGTGTGGTTAGGGACCACAAGCATCTGAATCTGTGGAGCCTGTTAAAATGCAGATTCCTGGGCCCCACCCTAGACCAATTGCATCAGAATCTCTAGGCACAGAGCCAGATGGTCCTCCTTTTTAACAGGCTGTCCAAGTGTTTCTCACTCACAAGCAGTGCTACTCACAGTGGGATCAGCTAACCACCACGATCAGCATCACCTGGAAACTTGTTAAAAATGCAATTCCCAGGCCCCACCCCAAACCAACTGAATCAGACACTCGGGGGGTGGGGCCCAGCCCTCTGTTTTGAACAAGCCCTCCAGTTGATTCTGATGCACACTCAAGTGTGAGAACCACTCACATAGAATTTCAACTTACTTATTCAAAAAATATATCCATTGTGTTCTGAGCATGTGCTGGGCAGTGAGGGTCCAATGAGAAGCAAATCAGTTGGAGGCCCTGCCCTTGAAGAGCTGCAATATGTCTTATAGAGTTCCAAGAAACTTCAGCTTTCTTGGTCCTTTTCACTAGGTCTTTGCTGGTCTTAGAGTCCCTGAGTGGCAAAATGGTTAAGTGCTTGGATACTAACCAAAAGGTTGATGGCTTGAGTACACTTGAAGGTGCCTGGGGAGAAAGGCCTGGTGATTTACTTCTGAAAGGTCACAGCCATGAAAACCCTATGTAGCACAGTTCTACTCTGCAACACATGGAGTTGCCATGAGTCAGAATCAACTCCATGGCAACTGGTTTTGGGTTTGCTGGTCTTACTTCATGAGATGATAAGCTGTCTAAGTAGAAGACTGCAATGCTAGCTCTCAAGTGACTATTGTTAAGACCCCACTTGGGTGGACCACGCTAAGTCAGCAGATCTCACCCTGGACCAATTCCAGAAATCAGCCCACCATGAAGTGGGTTGACTCTTAGTATGTGATCATAAGTGGCCATCTGTTTCTTATGCATCTTTCAAAATGGCTGCAGAATAAAAGCAAGTCTGGCAATGAGAAGTGGCTTGGCTGTGTCATCTGGACACAACCAAAAATATAATCATGGAACAGCCTTGAGGTGTCAGTAAATTTTTCCAGTCACCTATGCCTATTTAAGGAGTTGCAGAGCCTGGAACTGCAAATGCTTTTTTGGAAACCAACACTCTCCTATAGAGATATTATACTCTTCCCTGAACTTTCCCTGTGTCTGACACACAGCCAACATATCAACTGTGCCAATTACTTCTGCTATTTTCAGAACCCCTTTCTAATGATGGTGGTCAGTGACTAATAGGGAAAAATTCTCCACAGGATCATGCCAACAATGGAGAGATTACAGGATCGCTTGCTCTCAGCTGCTTATAATCTTCTTAAAGGTATTCATAATATTAACAGCCTCAAAATCTTGTGCCATTTGTTCAGAGTTCTGTTTGTTAATAAAGATTCTCAAGAAGGGTCTACTAAGTTTTACCTGCACAATAATGGACAAGAAATGGTCATTAGACAATACAGCCCAAGTGACTATTCTCTGAGCAGTGCTTCATGTTGTCACTCAGGAAGTCTCAGTTTAAACCCCAAGCAGGAACACATTCCGCACTAAAGCAGCCAGATCTGTCCTGCCCCTGTCATCCCACAAAGAGTATGTTGCCACCAGAATAGAGGATACAGGGCAGGAGCTGTGTTCCAGAACCTGCCCACTGTAGAGGAAGCGCTCATAGACCACTGTTCTATCAATCCACAAGCATAACCTGGACGTCAGCCACTTGGCTGGCCCCAAATCCTCCAAAACCAGAAAAACCCAACCCATTGCGGTCGAGTCGATTCCCACTCTTAGTAACCCCATAGGACAGAGTCCAACTGCCCCACAGGGTTTCCAAGGCTGTAAATCTTTACAGAAGCAGACTGCCACATCTTTCTCCCGCAGAGCGGCTGGTTGGTTAGAACCGCCAACCTTTCGGTTAGCAGCTGAGCACTTAACCACTTCGCCACCAGGGCTCCTCCCAAACCCTCTAGCTTCCTTTAATAGTTCAGTAGAAATGGTGCCAGCCCCCTTCCCATAGATGGCAGGGAAAACCTCACTCATGTTTCTGTTTGGTGTTTGTTCCCTGCTTTCCACTCTGCACTGACCCACCTGTGGAACAGTCCCTAAGCCCTGACTCTCCCCCCTTGATTTCTCATAGTATGAGGGAGTAAAACTCTTAATAAAGATTTGAGTGGGAGAGGCACAGCATTCCCACCTCAGGAGAAGGCTGGACAGGTATAGCCACGGTCCCAGCAGCGCTACCTATTGATGACATCACCAGGATCAGACCCATCTTTCCCCAATAACACTCCACATCAAATGCTTGGCCAGCCTGTTACCCACTCACTAAGCAGTAACATGAACAGACTTGGCCTCAGGGGCTGCCCTGCTTAGCGCTGGTGACCCAAAGATGCTTCCAGGTGCCCAAAGACCAGTAAATAGCCAAATCACAATGCCAAGTTGTCAGATGCTGTCAGAGAGTCAGAAGAAACTCATTTTATTCCTTCTCTGTCCGTTCATTGGGGCAAAGGTCAGCCATCATCTCTCACCCTCTGCCCTCCATGGGTGTAGACTGATGTTACTGAGGAATGGCAAGCTCTGGAGAAGTCACTGCTGTCCGAATAAGACTCCTGAGGATGTGGGCCCTGCCCTGCTGTCTTGCTCTCACCCCAATCTGTCTCTATCTCCCTCATTGATATTTCTTATTCCCCTGAGCCTGGCAACCAGCTGTGGCTCCGTCAGCAATTCATCCTCCTGCTCTCTTGCATACAGAAAGGAATTTGTTTAGTAGAGTGGTTAAAAGGAGCCAGCGTGCCTGGATTCAAATCCTGGCTGAGCCTGGGTTCAAATCCTGACTCTACCATTCTCTAGCCATTTAACACAAGTCAACTTATGTAGCCTCTCAGTCTCAGCTTTCTTGTCCTAGGAATATATAAGGCAGAGGTGAGGAGCATGTTAATTCATAATAGCACCTGACACATTATAAATAATAAACATGAATGTGTGTGTATGTATATATATATACACACATATATATTAGATACATAGACGGTGTCATGGATTGAATTGTGTCCCCCAAAAATATTTGTCAACTTGGTTAGGCCTTGATTCCCAGTATTGTGTGGTTGTCCTCCATTTTGTGATTATAATTTTCCTGTATGTTGTAAATCTTAATATCTGCCTGTGGTTAATGAGGCAAGATTAGATTATGTTAAAGAGGATTAGGGTGGGATTGTAACACCCTTACTAAGGTCACATCCCCGATCCAAAGTAAAGGGAGTTTCCCTGGGGTGTAGCCTGCACTACCTTTTATCTTACAAGAGGGAAAAGGAAAAGGAAGCAAGCAGAGAGTGGGGGACCTCACACCACCAAGAAAGCAGTGCTGGGAGCAGAGCGCATCCTTTGGGCCCAAGGTTCCTGCGTGGAGAAGCTCCTAGACCAGGGGAAGATTGATGAGAAAGACCTTCCTCCAGAGCCAACAGAGAGAAAACCTTCCCCTGGAGCCGGTGCCCTAAATTCGGACTTCTAGCCTCCTAGACTGTGAGAGAATAAATATCTCTTTGTTAAAGCTATCTACTTGTGGTATTTCTGTTATAGCAGTACCAGATGACTAAGACAGACAGAGAGATACATAGATAGATATCTCCCTAAATACGTTAGGGAAATACACATTAGTCCTAGGAAAAGGACTTACATTTACAGGTTTTCATATATTATTCATTCTCCTACAGTGAAAATATGCAAAGATCTTACAGAAGAGGGTCAAGCAACCCATAACCTATGGTATTTAAGAGCAAGGGTTTGTCAGTACAATTTATTAACTTATTGAGCCACCATGCATTAATAATTTATGCTTATGTAGGAAGGAAAAATCTTTACATGAGAGGGATCAGTAAGTTTATCCTTGTGGTGGGATTTCGCCCAGGATTGCCCGTAACACTTGCTCAAAGGCACTTACATTTAATTAGGAGCAGAGTAGGATCTGGAGCCCAGGTTTCCAGAGCCCCCAGAGTAGTAGTCTGTGATGTAATGGGAAGCACTGCAATGCGAAAAGCAACAGCAAATGAGGTTAACCTTGTAGTTATTCTCTTGGATTAAAATAAGCAGCACAAAGGGATTTCACAAAATACTTCTTTCAGCCACAAGTCCATGGGGGAATTAATTTGTGTAGTATAAATGTTCAACCATATCAGGAGGTAGCATATGATCAGGAATCGATAGTACTGAAGGAAGAGGTCCAAGCTGCACTGAAGGCATTGGTGAAAAACAAGGCTCCAGGAATTGATGGAATATCAATTCAGATGTTTCAGCAAACAGATGCAGCACTGGAAGTGCTCACTCATCTATGCCAAGAAATTTGGAAGACAGCTACATGGCCAACTGACTGGAGGAGATTCATATTTATGCCGATTCCCAAGAAAGGTGATCCAACAAAATGCGGAAATTATCAAACAATATCATCAACATCACACGCAAGTGAAATTTTGCTGAAGATCATTCAAAAGCGACTGCAGCAATTCATAGAGAACTGCCAGAAATTCAAGCCAAATTCAGAAGAGGATGTGGAATCAGGGATATCGTTGCTGATGTCAGATAGATCCTGGCTGAAAGCAGAGAATACCAGAAAGATGTTTACCTGTGTTTTATTGACTATGCAAAGGCATTCAACTGTGTGGATCGTAACAAATTATGGATAATATTGCGAAGAATGGGAATTCCAGAACACCTAATTGTGCTCATAAGGAACCAGTACAGAGATCAAGAGGCAGTCATTTGAACAGAACAAGGGGATACTGCACGGTTTAAAGTCAGGAAAGGTGTGCCTCAGGGCTGCATCCTTTCACCATAGTTTTTCAATCTGTATGCTGAGCAAATAATCTGAGAAGCTGGACTATATGAAAAAGAATGAGGCATCAGGATTAGAGGAGGACTCATTAACAACATGCATTATGCAGATGACACCTTGCTTGCTGAAAGAGAAGAGGACTTGAAGCACTTACTGTCGAAGATCAAAGACCACAGCCTTCAGTATGGATTACACCTCCACATAAAGAAAACAAAAATCCTCACAACTGGACCAATAAGCAACATCACGATAAACGGAGAAAGATTGAGGTTGTCAAGGATTTCATTTTTCTTGGATCCACAATCAACACCCATGGAAGCAGCAGTCAAGAAATCAAAAGATGCATTGCATTGGGCAAATCTGCTGCAAAAGACCTCTTTAAAGTGTTAAAAAGCAAACGTGTCACCTTGAAGACTAAGGTGCGCCTGACGCAAGCCATGGTGTTTTCAGTCGCATCATATGCATGCGAAAACTGGACGATGAATAAGGAAGACAAAAGAAGAATTGATGCCTTTGAATTATGGTGCTGGCGAAGAATATTGAATATACCATGGACTGCCAAAAGAATGAACAAATCTGTCTTGGAAGAAGTACATCCAGAATTCTCTTAGAAGCAAGGATGGCAAGACTACATCTCACATACTTTGGACATGTTATCAGGAGGGATCAGTTCCTGGAGAAAGACATCATGATTGGTAAAGTAGAGGGTCAGTGAAAAAGAAGAAGACCCTCAACAAGATGGAGTGACCCAGTGGCTGCAACAGTGGGCTCAAGTATAACAACGATTGTGTGGATGGCGCAGGACTGGGCAGTGTTTTGTTCTGTCGTACATGGGGTCGCTATGACTCGGAACCAACTCGACGTCATCTAACAACAACAACAGTATAAATGTTTAATAGACAGTAAACATTGAATAGTTTTGCAGATTGACATTGTAAACAACGTACATCACAATAAGAGCGTGGGTTTAATAAAACGAGAACCCAAAGATGAGATGATGAAACAACAGAATGGAATGAAATGAGAGATTGCAGCTTTAAAGGAAACATTAAGGAACAAACTAGTATTATTACAATACTAATGCACAAATTAGAAACAGCAATGAACAGATGAACTCCTAAAAATGTAGTTATGGCTTTAGAGAAATACTTCTGATAATCACAGGAATATTGATGAAAAGATATAACAGATGAAGACAATTGCAAAGAAATGAATATATGTGGAAGACAGATAATGATGATCCAGTATAAGGATAATTGTTGTTCCTGAAATGTGAAGCCCATTAATGAAAGAAGGTGTGTTCATCAGCATTATATAAGAAAATCCTCCTGAAATAAAGAAATAAATGAATTCACTGATTGAAAGTTTACAGTTCATTCTAGGGAAATATGATACAGCACATTCAACACTGAGACATATTCTCTTTTTAAGCTTTTGAGCTTTGAAATGATGAAAATTCTACAAATATCCAGGCAGACAACAAAAAGCATCTTCAAGGGGGAAATAATGAGGTTGGGTCAGATTTATTCATACCCATTAACCAGCAATTCTATATCTAGGATTTATTCTAAGGAAATAATTACACAGTTATACAAGATTTATATACAAGGATATTCATTACAATTTTATTTATAATATAACCATCTTTTTAAATATCATTTAAAATTTAAAAAAGATCCAAATTGTAGAATACTAGGCAACCTTTGAAGTTACTTTTAGAGGAATATTTAATAACATGGGGAAAATCTTCATGATGTATTATTGTCAAGTAGAAGAATCAGGTTACAAAAGAGTAACTGAAGCATTATTCTAATTAAATCCACACACACACACACACACACACACACACACGCATTTAAAAAAAAAGACTGGAAGGATATACATTGAAATGAAAAGAGTGGTTATATCTGGGGGTAGTATTACAGGGGATTTTTTTTCTCTTTGTGCTTCTCTACATATACCAAATTCTTTTCAATGACATGTATTGCTTTAATTATTGGCGAGAAAATGAAAATATAATCAATAATAACACAGAATCTTGCGTTGATGTTACTGCAACAAGTCAGGGAGATTTAAAATCATCTACATGAAGGGTTATGTGACTTGGGGACAACTTCTTTGACTAGACTTTTGGAAAACTTAGCTGATTGTATTTGCGAGCAACTAGCCTGGGGATGTTTGTTTACCACAGGCATATCAAGTTTCTGACTGTTGTATAAAGAGGTCAGGAGACACACTGCTGGTGACATACAGTGCATATAAAAAATAACGTTTATTGGAGAGAAACACGCAGAGAAGTAGTAAAGCACAAGCAGTCCCCCGAACTCGCATTATCTCACTGCTTAGACTGGGCACTATGGCAACATTCCAGTAGAGATATCACTGTCCTTCCTTCCCTCCTTCCCTCCCTCCCCTCTACATAGTCATAGGGTCATGAGCCAGGGAACATGTATATGACTATGTAGCATAGTAGAAGCTCCCTGGTTGGACAAGTGGCCTGGTTAGAAAGGGGAAGCCTCTAGACCCAGTAGCTGGAATCAGCCTATCCTTTCCTTGAGCTAACTCACACCTACTGAGCCACATTTTTTCCTAAGTTCCAAAAGTAGGGAGGAAATGAGCTTCCAGAGCCATCCAGATCGGTCTTTCATCACTAGCTTTTGATACATTCAGAGCTGAGACCCAGTTTTTCAAAATTGCTAAATATCCAGATTGCCACAACAAATTTCCACCACCAAAGAGGAAATGAGAGCTATTTGCTTGCTTGGAAACTCGTTCCCCAATGTGTGGAAACCCAGAATTTCCCAGAAGGCCTTGCCCAAATGGTAGCCTGCCCAGAGTCCTTCCTTCCATTTGCAGCTAGAAACAACTTCTCATCCTCTTGTCCAGAGAGAAGCCTGTCTTAGTTTCTTAGCGCTACTATAACAGAAATACCACAAGTGGGTGGCTTAACAAACAGAAATTTATTTTCCCACAGTTTGCAAGGTTTGAAGTGCAAATTCAGGGTGCCAGCTCTAGGGGAAGGCTCTCTCTATTGGCTCTGGGGAAGGTTCTTGTCTCTTTTCAGCTTCTGTTCCTCAGTTCCTTGGTGATCTTCATGTGAGGTGGCATCTAGCTTTCCCCCATTCCTGCTTTCTTGTTTTTCTGCTTTTCTGTGCGTAAGCTGTTACTTTCGTATCTCAAAAGTGTTTAGCTTAAGACACAGGCTACACTGATATCCCCTTACTAACATAACAAAAAACCCTATTCTCGGATAGAATTACATTACATTTATTACATGTAATACATGTATAGGGGTTAGGATTTACAACATATGTTTTTGGGGGACATAATTCAATCCACAACAGGGCCCTTCCGGTTCCAACATTGTGATTCAGTGACACCAGTGATGGCTTCTGAAACTCCAGCTCCTTGCTGGCCTCTCTTGGAAAGAGTACATTTGCAAACCATTTTAGTCATTGGTTACAAGAAAAGTTTGCTGAGCCACAGACCTTAATCTGCTATCATGAATCTGCTGTTTCTTTGATTTGAGTATTGTAATTTTACAAAATAATGTTATATTTGTTTGATGCATTTTACTTATTTTTTTAACTGACTTATTCATCCATAGGGAAGCGATGTGTTAAACTGGAAATCTGAATAAGAGTTCTTTACAAAGATTTTTATGCCCTAAAATCTATTGAAGACAAAAGCCCTCTCACAGCTCTCAGTGGCATCCAAAAATAGTAGGGTTGGTTCTTTTTTTTTTTTTAAGTCACAAGAATTCCTTTTATGATAAGCTTAACATTTCTTCAAAGAAAATGTTACAATACCAGAAACTTTAAGGTTGACATTTACTTAGTTTTTACAAGAGGAATGTTTAAAATTTACACAAGGTTTATATCTGAGCATCTTCAAGTTTTGTAGGTATAAACCTCAACAGATAACTCCAAAAACAAAACTTTGAGCCACTGCATTTTTCATGTGTAAATAGAAGTGTGTCCATATGACTAGTTCTAGGTCAACAGGCTCATATCCTTGGAGCTTCATGGAGTTATCACCTGAGGTGGCCACCTGCTTGCCGGGGCAAACATACTGAGCAAGCCACGTACCCAGCGTGTGATTCACCAGTGAGAAGCAGCACATGTTAGTGGTTAATTATCTACATCCCTGTCCCATAAAACTTACCCACAGACTCCCTCAGGAATTTTGTCTGAGTAGTTTAGAAGAAGCTGTGCCATGTACTCATTCAAAACCTTTTTCATTATGAGGATCATTTTGCAAAGTAAAAATATTTTACAACCTCTCACTTCATAGTGGCTGTACTCTTAGCAACTGTCCTTTGGGAGAAAAAGAGACCAAAACCTCCTATGTCCTCGGCAACACACACACGCAAACACACACACACACACAACTGTTTTTTAAAATCTAAAAAAATACAGGAAAGTATAAAGGAGAAAATAAAAATCATCCACATTTACACATCCTGGATAAACTACTGTTAATATCTTGGCATATTTGCTTCTCCTTCTCTCTTCTTCTTTGTGCTTGTGTCTCCCTGTTTCTCTCTCCTTCCTTCCTTCTTTCTTTTCCTTTTTTAAAGAAAAATTAGTCTTTTTGTCAACATGATGCATGCTTATTATGAAGAATTCAAATAGTTTAGAAAAATACAAAGTTAAGAAAGTTGAAAAATTACCCACAAAACACCATCCAGAAGCAATTATCACTAACAAGAGGCAAGTTCCAGACAACTCTCCAAGCTTATGCAAAAAGATAAATAGACAGACAGATACAGACAGGGAGACTTTTAATAACATGTTATTTCTTAATTAAAATAAGAATAAAAGAGTTAAATGCCATTTTAATTAAAATATTACTTTTAATTTTACTTGAATATCACAGAAAAAAGAAATTAAAGTGAAACCAAAGAATTCCTAATCAATATTTCTTTACCAAGAGATATTATTAGTTCCTAAAAGATTCCTCTAAGTCTACAACAAAAGATTATTAAAAAAAATTGAGTGGTTGGAGTTGGAAGTTTCTAACCACCTGTCCCAGTTTTAGACAGTGTTGACCTCATGCTGTGAACAATGAGGACATTAGTACTTTCATACTACCTCACACTTCACCTTTCCTACTTTCCATTGTTTGATGGTTGTATTATTCTTTTCTCATTGTCAGTTTAGAGCCTTCACATCTACCCTGTGTTGGCTAAATAGATGGAAAGTCTTTTTTAAAAAAAAATTTGTGTGTGTGTGTGCTTTAGGTGAAAGTTTACAGAACAAATTAGTTTCTCATTCAGAAATTTATACACAAATTGTTTTGTGACATTAGTTGCAATCCCCACAATGCGTCAGCACTCTCCCTCTTTCTCTTTCCACCCTGGGTTCCCTGGTTCCATTCGTCCAGTTTTCCTATCCCTTCCAACCTTCTTGTCTTTGTTTTCGGGCAGGTGTTGCCCATTTGGTCTTGTATACTTGAATGATCCAAGAAGCACGTTCCTCACATGTGTTATTTGTTTTATAGGCCTGTCTAATCTTTGGCTAAAAGGTGGACTTCAGGAGTGGCTTCAGTTCTGAGTTAGAAGGGTGCCAAAGGGGCTAAAGTCTTGGGGGTTTCTCCAGTCTCTGTCAGACCCGTAAGTCTGGTCTTTTTTGTGAATTTGATCTTTTGTTCTACATTTTTCTCCCACTCTGTCCAGGACCCTCTGTTGTAATCCCAGTCAAAGTGGTTAGTAGTGGCAGCCCAGCACCATCTAATTCTTTGGTCTCATGATCATGTAGGCTGTGGTTAATGAGATCCATTAGTCCTTTGGACTGATTGCTCCCTTGAGTCTTTAGTTTTTTTCATTCTCCTTTGCTCTGGACTAGAAAAGACCAATAGTTGTCTCTTAGATGACCGCTTGCAAGCTTTTAAGACACCAGATGCTACTCACCAAAGTAGGATATAGAACATTGTCTTTAAGAACTGTGCTGTCTTCTGGGCAACGTGGCACCATAGACGGAAGCACCATGCCATCCCTCTACAGCAAAGATCCGAAAAACTAAGTCAGAGACAAACATCAATCCTGAAACCTTAAGCATCAAATGAAGAGATAAAGAACTCAGCCAAGCACCGAATGGAATAAGAAACTGACAGAGAAGAGAGAGTGAAGAGAGATACAGGCAGAGGTCCCCTATCAGCTAAAGCAGCACAGATCCGCCATCTTGGACTCCTGTCAGAGATCAGCAAACAGGGACTGTGGGAAAGCAGGTTCACAGAGCTCCCAGCAGGAGACAGAACAACTGGTAACCAGCGATATACACTTTCCCACCGCCCACCCTTCTTAACCCCACTTGGCCTCCTCTGCTTCCTGTGGCTACAGACTCTTGGCCAGTGTCTTAGTCATCTAGTGCTGCTCCAACAGAAATACCACAAGTGGATGGATTTAGCAAAGAGAAGTTTATTCTCTCACAGTCCTGTAGGTTACAAGTCCAAATTCAGGGCAGCAGCTCCAGGAGAAGGCTCTCTCTCTGTGTCGGCTCTGGAGGAAAGCCCTTGTGATGCATCAGTCTTCCCTTGGTCTGGGAGCATCTCAGTGCAGGAACCTCAGGTCCAAAGGACGCGCTCTGCTCCCAGCACTGCTTTCTTGGTGGTGTGAGGATCCCATGTGTCTCTGCTCACTTCTCTCTTTTATATCTCAAAAGAGATTGCATTAAGACACTAATCTTGTCAACCTCATCAGTATAACCTCATCACAGTGATAGAATTTACAACACATAAAGAGTTCACATATAATCTCATCATAGTGGTAGAGTTTACAACACATAAGGAAATCACATCAGATAACACAATCATACAATACTGGGAATCATGACCTAGCCAAGTTGCTACACACATTTTTTGGGGGACACAATTCAATCCATGACAGCCGGGAAGCACCGGCTTTACCCCGGTGCCACTTGGATTCCACCCGCCCGCACTGGCTGGCTCCCTGAGTGCCATTTGCTGGCTGCTGGTGTTGCTTTTTTATGCTTCCTTTGGTTTCTTCCATACCTCTTACCACCTTGCCCTCCTTTCTCTCAAATGCCTGGCCCTGTATGCCATCTTTGCTTCTTCCTGAAAGGCTGTAAAATGCCGCTCAACTGTGGAACTGCTTCCTATCTGTGCCGCCACGCTGGTGGGATCCCCGGGGCTTTGTTTGTTTTGATTTGTTTGACTGTTTGTTTTCTTTTTCTTTCCTCAGCTTAGGAGCCCCTTCTAGCCAGGCAGTGCTGCGTAGCTTGGGAGATACTCCCTCAATCTGCGCAGCCATGCAGTGGGATCCCAGGGAGAATTTCTTGTTTTCATTTTTTGTTTGTTTTCTTTTCTCTCTTTTTCCCTTTTTATTTCTTCATTTCTCAGTTTCTTGTTTCTCTATACTTACCTTCTCTTCCTGTATCCTGAATACCTGGTGCTGTGTGACAGCTCTACCCCTTCTAGCCAGGCTGCACTTCACAGCCTGGGAACAACTTCCCCAGTCCTTGCAGTCGCAATGTGGCATCCCTGGGGGCTTTGCTTCTCTTTTTTTCTGATTTTTATTTATTCATTTTTTTCTTTTACCCTATTTCTTTTCTTTTCTTTTTGTTTTTCTTCATTTATCAGTCTCTCATCTCTTCACTACAATGGCAAGCTCCCTTAGCACTCTTTTTTGTTTGTTTTTATGTTTTGGGCTCCTGTTCCTCTCTACTCTTTCCCATACGCATCTTACCTTCACACATGACAATTTCCCCCCTACTTCCTGCCTGCCTACACTGTGCACTGAACATCACACCCCTGAGCAGCACAGGCACGGCCTACCGGAATGTGCCCTGCACTGATTCTGGGCCCACCCTGTCAGCCCTAATATGTGCTAGAAAAAACCCATCCCAGCAACTCCCCTCCCACTGGACCTGCCCTGCGGTACTATACCTGAGTGACTGACCCTGCCCATTGGAGAAGGGGGTGAAAAGTATCATGCCCACAGACTAGCAAACAACAAAGAACACACAGCCCACCTGCTCAGACATAACCAAATAAAACAACGCAGGACAAAACAAACAAATTTACAATCAATAAACAACAAAAATAACTACTGAATTCCCCGAAGACAGCAAACAATATCAAAACGTATACAAAAGCAGGACAGGATGGTTCCAGTAAACATCCACAATAAAACAGCAGATGACTTTCCAGTAGAAGAAGAGGCACTAGGACTACCTGATAGGGAATTCAAATCTCTAATATTCAGAGCAATCCAAGAGTTGAAGCAAAAAGGAGACAATAATGAGGAAAACATAGATAAATTCATGGAAAATACAGACAAAAAGTGGAAGAATTCATGAAAAAATAAAGGAACAAAATACCAAAATAAATTCACAACTAGAAATCATACGAAAACAACAATTAGAAATCCAAAAACTAAACAACAAGACTTCAGAAATAGTGTCATAGAAGGGCTGAGGAGCAGGTTTAAAACAATAGAAGACAGGATCATTGAAATTGAAGACAAACACTTGGATACAACTCTGAGGAAAAATCAGAAAAAAGAATGAAGAAAAATGAAGAAACCCTGAGAATTATGTGGGATACAATCAAAAGCAAAAGTTTCCCAGTGACTGGAGTTCCAGAACAGGGGGAGAAAACATGAAACACAGAGAGATCATTGAAGAACTCCTGACAGAAATCTTACCCAGTATCATGAAAGATGAAAAGCTGACCATCCAAGAAGCTCAACAAACACCATATAGGATAGACTCCAAAAGAAAATCACCAAGGCATATCATGATCACACTCACAAAAACCAAAGACAAAGAAAGAATCCTGAGAGCAGCTCGAGAAAAACAAAAAGTCACATATAGAGGAGAAACAATAAGACTAAGCTCAAATTATTCGGCAGAAACCATGCAGGCAAGAAGGAAATGGGATGACATATATAAAGCCTTAAAAAAAAATTGCCAGCCAAGAATAATATATCCTGCAAAACTATCATTCAGATATGATGGTGAAATTAGGACATTTCCAGATAAGCAGATATTAAGGGACTATTGAAAACCAAACCAAAGTTACAAGAATTATTAAAGGGAGTTCTTCAATCTGAGAACAAACAACATCAGACACCAGGCTGAATCTAGGACACAGCGTCGTACCAGCCAGATACCAGCCTAGGAAATGAACTCTCAAGGACTATCCAAAACCAAAAGAATTACAACAGGGAACCAGAGAGGCTAATCTGTAAATGACAACATCAGAACAATAAAAGAGGGAATAAACGGTGTAGGTATAGAACCTTCTAATGGAGAGGAAGGCAAGGCGATACCAAGTAATAATAGACTGGTTCAAACCTAGGAAGATAAAGGTAAATTTCAAGGTAACCACAAAGAAAGTTAACAAATCTACTCATCAAAATAAAGAAGAAAA
>NW_004444036.1:5690018-5691347 GCF_000243295.1 Trichechus manatus latirostris
AAAACTCCCAACAAGAAAAAGCCCTGGCTCTGATGGCTTCACTGGAGAATTCTACCAAACATTCAGAGAAGAGCTTACACCAGTACTACTCAAACTATTTCAGAACATAGAAAAGGAAGCAACACTTCCAAATTCCTTCTATGAAGCAGCATAACCCTTATACCAAAACCAGGCAAAGACACCACAAAAAAGAAAATTACAGACCAATATGTCTCATGAATATAGATGCAAAAATTCTCAAAAAATTCTAGCCAAGAGGATTCAACATCATATCAAAAAAATAATACACCACGACCAAGTAGGATTCATACCAAGTATGCAGGGATGGTTCAACATTAGAAAATCAATCAACATAATCCACCACATAAATAAAAGGAAAGAAAAGAATCACATGATCATTTCAATTGTTGCAGAAAAGGCATTCAGCAAAGTCGAACTCCTATTCCTGATAAAAGCTCTCAATAAAACAGGTATAGAAGGGAATTTTCTCAACATAATAAAGGGCATCTATGCGAAACCAACGGCTAACATCACTCTTAATGGAGAGAGGCTGAAAACATTCCCCCTGAGAACAGGAACAAGACAAGGATGCCCTTTTTCACCACTTCTATTTAACATTGTGCTGGAAGTCCTAGCTAGAGCAATAAAGCAAGAAAAATGAATAAAGGGCATCCAAACTGGTAATGAAGAAGTTAAATAGTCCCTGTTTGTGGATGATATGATACTATACATAGAAAACCCAAAAGACTCCACAAGAAAACTACTGGAACTAATAGAAAGACTTGGCAGAGTAGCAGGATACAAGATAAACATAAAAAATCAGTTGGATTCCTATACACCAATAAAGAGAACGATGAAAAGGAAATCAGAAAAACAATACCATTTATAATAGACACTAAAAAAAATACTTAGGAATCAATCTAACCAGGGATGTAAAAGACCTATACAAAAAAACTACAAAACACTACTGCAAGAAACCAAAGGAGATCTACATAAATGAAAAACATACCATGCTCATGGACAGGTAGACTCAATATTGTGAAATTGACAATTCTACACAAAGCGATTTACAAATACAATGAAATCCCGATCCAGATACCAACAACATTCTTTAAAGAGATGGAAAAACTAATCATTAACTTTATATGGAATGGGAAGAAGGCCTGGATAAGTAAAGCACTATTGAAGAAGAAGAATAAAGTTGGAGGACTCACACTACCTGACCTCAGAACCTACTATACAGCTACGGTAGTCAAAACAGCCTGGTACTGGTACAATGACAGATACATTGACCAATGGAACAGAATTGAGAACCCAGATGTAAATCCA
>NW_004444036.1:5692922-5706364 GCF_000243295.1 Trichechus manatus latirostris
CACAACTACTACGGCCTCCACCAGACTGAGTCCAATAGAACTAGATGGTGCCCAGCTACCACCACTGACTGCTCTGACAGGGATCACAACAGAGGGTCCCAGACAGAGCTGGAGAAAAATGTAGAACAAAATTCTAACTCACAAAAAAAGACCAGATTTACTGGCCTGACAGAGACTGGAGAAACCGCAAGAGTATGGCCCCCGGAAACCCTTTTAGCTGAGTAATGAAGTCCCTCCCGAGGTTCACCCTTCAGCCAACGATTAGACTGCCCCATAAAACAAAACGAGACTAATGGGGCACAATAGTCCAGGGACAAGGACTAGACGGCAGGAGGGGACAGGAAAGCTGGTAATAGGGAACCCAAGGTCGACAAGGGACAGTGTTGACATGTGGTGGGTTTGTTAACCATTGTCATAAAGCAATATATGTACTGTTTAATGAGAAACTATTTGTTCTGTAAACCTTCATCTAAGTGCAATAAAAATAAAAAAAAAGAACTGTGCTGTGCCAATTGATGTCGATGTCCCCGGACTCCATGGTCCTTTGCCTTCGAGCCTGGGAACTTCGTCCCGTGAGGTGTTTAGTTATGTCCAAGAGGTTTCCCTGACTGTTGCATTCTGTGCTCTATTGTCTATATTAATATATGAGGAGCACCTACAGTCAAGTATTTAGAAATTTCCACCACCAAACCTTTATCTGCCAGTGGGTATCTCCCTTACCTCCCTCATCTCTTGGCATATCTATCTATCTATGTATACATTCATAGAATATTGTTTGTTAACACTATTGTTGCAGGATTGTCTATGCTATAGCAGTTACCATGGTTGTCCGCTATTCCTTGCATTCCTCTCAGTGTCCTCCCTTGTCTTGGTCATGTTGTGCTGACTTCTCCCTTATTGTGTATTGCCTTTCCCTTCACCAGTATTAACACACGTCTGCTATCTCTTTGGGAATTTTCCCTCCCTCCCCCCTCCCATACCTGGTAACTATCAAGGAGTTTGTTTTTGTTTTTTGTTTGCATGTGTGTAAACCTTTGTTTTTACTTTATAATAGCAGTCTCATACAATATTTGTCCTTTTGCAATTGACTTATTTCACTCAGCATAATGCCCTCCAGATTCATCCACGTTGTGAGGTGTTTCTCGGATTCGTCATTATTCTTTATCATTGTGTAGTATTCCATTGTGTGTATGTACCCTAGTTTGTTAATCTATTCATCTGTTGATGGGCGCTTAGGTTGCTTCCACCTTTTTGGTATTGTGACTAGTGCTGCAGTGAACATGGGTGTGCATATGTCTATTCATGTTATGGCTCTTATTTCTTTAGGGTATATACCTAGGAATGGGATTGCTGGATCATATGTTATGTCTATTTCTAGCTTTTTGAGGATGTGCCATACCGTTTTCCATAGTGGTTTTACCATTTTATATTCCACCAGCAGTGTATGAGTTCCAATCTCCCCACAACCTCGCCAACATTTTTTATTTTCTGTTTTTTTTGTTAGTGCCAGTAATGTTGGGGTGAGATGTAGATGGGAAGTCTTGCAACTGACCCTTCCTCAGCTCCTCCTAGTGCCTTCCTGATGTTCTTGGTGCTCCTGCCCAGGGCCTCTACTTCCCACCTTCTGTGGTGTGTCACTGAAGCCCCAGGTACCAGCCACCTCAGCATCACTACCACTCGCCCCTCACAGGCTGGTGAGAGACTGTGGACAATTTCCTTAAGATAAGGGGAACTGACATTCCTGCCATTTTTTTATCTGTATCTTTTGCTTCTTCACCAACCAGATAAAGCATCCTTCCATATTTTTGGACGCCCTTTAGACAATTCACAATCTCCTTTCCTTCTATCGCCTTCCATAACTCACAGCTGTGAAGCTTGTCTGTTTAAAGAAAATTAGTCCATAAGAGAAGAAAACACAGCATAGGACAAGTGTGTTAGCTCTTTCAACATGTATACAGTCAATACATGGTTCTGTGAAGAATGGAGAGACTGCTGTACCCTACCATGTTGGAGACCATAGCTGTGTTCACACTTGGGCTCGTGTCACCTCCTCTTCATGTTGCTCCCTCTAGTCTTGAGCTACAGAAGTCCGCAAGCATAGTTCTCAGGAAGCCCTGTTCCAGAACTGAGGAATTTTTTATGGCAGTGATATATAAAGATGAAAACGTCTCATCCGCAGCTTCCATTAAGTTAGCTACAGTGACCAGGCCAGGAAAGTTGGGAGAACTCGTAGATCTCTGTGGCCCACCTGTAAATGCCCTGGCAGCCACTGTAGATCTCTCAGAGAGGGTGGTTACCTTCCTGCCTACCAGCTGGATAACATCATCCTCAAAGGCCTTTAAATATTTGAGTCAGGACAGAAAATATGCTGCAGTTGGCTATGAATTTAGCACTGGAAGGAGATCCTTGGAAGACCCAGTTGGCTAGACAAGCAGTTCAACAGGATTTGTTCTGGCAGGTCCATTGTGTTGGTGGTGCTCAGGACCAAAAGCCAGGCCTCCTTGTGATTGAGCTAGTCAAAGAGACTACACATTACATCTTGTTTTGAGTTCACAAAAGATTGAGCTCATCCACAAGCAGCACAATGATTTTCTGAGGTGGTTTTCAAGTTATGTTACAGTAGCATTAATGTGGACTACATATATTGGCCTTCATACATTGGAATGGGGAAGCTCTTCTAGAACAAAGTTTCTCAATCTTGGCACTACAGGTAGTCCTCTAATAAAGGAGATTCCTGATGAGGTACAAAGTCCATCATTGGGGGAAGTTACAGATAAGTGCTAGGTAACAGCAAGGGGTGGTGGGCTGGTGGGGAGGAATCCCAGGAGGATCACTGACAACACTTTTTAAACTGATGAATATTTTATATGCATATGCAGCAAAAACTAATACAGGACATCCCTGTAGCCTTCCACCTGCTTCCCTGCACATACAGTCCTGGGTGGGACAAAATTTATTCTCCAAACTAATGTATTGTTTCTGATGATTAATGTATTAAAATATGTTTTAAGAAATATTTCTCCTCAAAAAAACAAAAATGTTTGGCAGTCTCAATTTCCCCAAAGTGCTCACTTTTTAGAAGGTCAAGGAAACATGATTCAGAGATACCTTGAATCTCAGTAAGCCCAAGATTTGTTTTCCATCTCACTGTGGTTGTTACAGTTAATTGCCATCGAGTAGGCTCCAACTCAAGATGATCTTATGTGTAACAGAAGGAAACATTGCCCAGTCCTGCAACATCTTCATGATTGCTGATATGTTTGAGTCCATTGTTGTGACTATTTTGTCAATCCATCTCATTGACGGTTTCCCTCATTTTCGCTGACCCTCTACTTTACCAACCATGATGTCCTTTTCTAGAGACTGGTCTTTCCTGATGACTTGTGAGTCAAAGTCTCTCCATCCTCACTTCTAAAGAACATTCTGGTTGTATTTCTTCTAAGAATGATTTGTTCATTCTTTTGGAAGTCCAAGGTACATTCTATATTCTTCACTAACACCACAGTTCAAATGCATCAATTCTTCTGTCTTCCTTTTTCATTGTCCAGGTTTCACATGCATATGAGGTGACTGAAAAGACCATGGATTGAGTTAGATGTATCTTAGTCATCAAAGTAACATATTTGCTTTTTTAAACTCTACAGAGGTCTTTTGCAGCAGATTTGCCCAATGAAATACATTGTTTAAGTTCTTCACTTCCACTTCTATGGATGTTAATTATTGATCCAAGAAATTAACAACCTCAATTTCTTTAGCATCTCACTAGGAATGGGCTGCTTTTTAAGGACTACCCCTGACACACCATTCAGAACAGTGTCCTTGGTGTGGGAGGCTGCCTTATAAAATGACCCCCAATGATCCTAGCCTCCTAGTATTCACACCTTTGTGTAATCCCTACACTTGAGTAGGGGCTGAGCCTAGTGACTTGCTTCTAATCAATAAACAGCAAAGGTGATGGGATGTCACTTTCATGATTAGGCTATACTGATTATGACTTCTTGCTTGCTAGCCACTCTCTCTATTGACTTCTCAGCTTGCATGTTTTGATGAAGTGGCCATGTGGGAGAGGCCCACATGGCACAGAACTGAGTACAGCCTTAGCCAACAGCCAGCAGGGAACTGAATGCTGCCAACAACCACAGAGTGAGCCGGTAAGTGGATTCTACCCTTGTTGAACATTCAGATGAGACTGCAGACCCCAGCCCAACACCTTAATTGCAGACTGAGAGAGACCTGGAAGCAGAGGAGCCAGCTAATCCATGCCCTTTGTCTTAGGCTGGGTTCTCTAGATAAGCAAAACCAGTAAAGTATATAAATATATATACAGATTTATATCAAGGAAATGGCTCATGCAGTTGTATAGGCTGGAATGTCCCAAGTCCATGGGTCAGGCTGGAGGCTGGTGAACCCAAAGATCAGCAGGTCAGACAGCAGAGGTCTTGCTCACAGGCTGCAAAGACTGATGAAACCCAAGATTTGCAGCTACAGCCACAGCATCTAGCGTCCAGAGGTGATCAAGTTGGGGTAGCATCTGTCTTAGGCTGGGTTCTCTAGAGAAGCAAAACCAGTGAAGCGTATAAATACGTATAGAGAAGTTTATATAAAGGAAATGTCTCACGTGGTTGTAGAGGCTGGAACATCCCAGGTCCATGGGTCAGGATAGAGACCTCTCCTGATTCACATAGCTGCAGGGGCTGGTGAACCCAAGATCAGCAGGTCAGACAGCAGGGCTCTTGCTCACATGCTGTGAAGACTGACTAATCCCAAGATCGACAGGCAAGACCACAGGTAAGCTCCTAGCTCAAGTCCCAAGAATCAGAGGTCAGACGAACAGGAGCCAGCCCACAAGCCTTGCCAGAAAGTCCATCTATACTGGATGCAGGTCACACACCCAAGGAAACTCCTTTTCTACTGATTGGCTTCTCATAACAGATGCCATCATGGGAGTGATCACATTATATCCAATCTCATCATGGAAGTGATCACATCATCATACGGCTGCCAAACTACATCGTAACTGCCAAACCACTAAGAATCATGGACCAGCCAAGTTGACACACAACCTTAACTATCACACCCTGATTCCTGACCCACAGAAACTATGAGGTAATAAATGTGTGTTGTTTTAAGCCACTAAGATGTAGCCAAGGAGCCCTGGTGATGCAGTGGTTAAAGCACTTGGCTGCTAACCAAAGGGTCGGCTGTTAGAACCCACCAGCCACTCTGCAGGAGAAAGATGTGGTAGTCTGCTTCTGTAAAGATTATAGCCTTGGAAACCCTGTGGCGCAGTTCTACTCTGTCCTTTAGGGTCACTATGAGTTGAAATTGAAATTGACTCAACAGCAACGGGTTTTAAGATGTAGCGTAATTTGTTACACAGCATTTACATAGATAACTAATATACTTGGATAGATAACTGATACACTGTGGTGGCTCTGTTGATTCTGAGAATTGCTGTACAGTTCATCAAACAGAGTTCAATGACCCCATCTCCCTCTTTAGATCCTAGAGGTCATGCTCCATAAGCTATAAAGACTCTATCCAAGAGGCCAAGAGCCTCCTTATTTATCATGGTCAAAGATTCTGTGGGTCAAGCATTTTGGAAGTGCACAGCTTGTCTCTGCTCCATAATGACTGGGGCCTAATCAGCTGAGAAGATTCTCTGGCTAGAAGCTGGAGTCATCTAGAGACTTCTTCACTTACATGTCCAGTGCTAGACATTGGCTGTGAGCTGGGACCTCAGCTAGAGATGTCAAGTGGAACACTTAAAGGTGGCCTCTCCATGTGGCTGGGCATCCTCACAGAATGGAAGCCTCAAGGCAGTCAGACTTTTAAAATGGTGATACACAGCCCCCAAAGCAAGTGTTCCAGCAACAAGGCAGAAGTTGCTTACATTTTCTAACCTAACCTCAGAAGTCATGCAGCAGAAGTTACTTTCACCACATTCTATTGATGATAAGTGAGTCACAAACTGGCCTGATTCAAAAGAGGGATCATAGGCCCCACCTCTCAATGGGAAGAGTGTTAAGGACATATTATAGAACAAGGAGCAAGTGGGATGAGAAATATTGTTGAACCCACATGTGAAAAGATAAATCTGGCAAAGGAAATAAGATTTTCTCATAAAAGAAGGCAAAATAGGGAAAATACAGAACAGAATTTCAAATTCTCATGGACTCCAGACTTTATGGAGCCATGGAGGCTGAATGAATCCCTGACACTATTGCTGTGAGGTAATCTTTAAACTTTAAACCAAAAATATACCCTGAAATCTTAAAAACAAACAATAGTTCAGCTTAACTAGTAAAGAACATCTGCCTTGAGCACTGTGCTCTTTTAAGATCTATCTGTATGGGATCAAATGGACAACAGCAACTTGAAAGATTAGATAGGAACCTTAGGGGGCAGTGAGTTTATGTTAATGAGCGAGGAACAATTCAGAAAAGGAGGGTGAGAATGGTTGCACAACTCGAAGAATGTAAAATGTAATCAATGTCACTTAATTGTACATGTGGGAACAGTTGAATTGGTGTTATTCTGTGTATATTCTCAACAAAAAATAAATTATTTTTTAAAAAAGGCAAAACTAAGGAAACCACCACCTCCAGGCAGTTCACCTTCATGGAGAATCACTGAGCAAAGACAAAGCATATGAAAATGTCAAGAGTAGTTATGAGGATCTTACAAAGAGAGTGAAGTTAATGTACATCAGATTTTGAATTTTGAATTCAATCAGCTGTGATAAGCCACTGCTATGTAAAATTAACATTCTGTTATAGTTATTTACATCCTATTTCTTTTTACCCCAGACTTTTCTTACTGTATTCTCAGCACCATCATTTTAATTATTTCTGGCGTAGCTTCAGAATTCAGTGTAAAATTCTCTGCAAATAATGACCAGTCAGGAACAATTAAGATAGTTCTAGCTTTAGGTAGGTAGTAACATTTGGAGGCTGTTATTGATACAACTTTTTGAAATGACTACCAAAACAACCTTGTTTTGGTATATTTTTCTATTTTGGGGGACTTGAGTTTTCAGTACAACTTTTATCTTCAAACAGTTAACATCTAATATAAGTTCTTATCACATTTACTTCAAATTCCCATTTTTCAAATGGGGAAAATAATACCGCTCTCAAGGATGTCAAGGGTATTAAAGATGATGCTTATAGTACCATGGAACTGAAAAGTGCTGTTAAGTTCATTTTTATCGAGTCTGCTCTTATGAGCCATCATCACGTCAGATTTCTACACAGGCTCTGGATTGTCTATTGCCACCCAGAGAACAAGAAGTTCAGGTTTATTATGTGAATCATTTGGTGCTTGTATCAATCAGAGTTCTTGGCTGCAAGCAACAGACACTCTGGCTCATCTAAATGCACGAGGAATGATTACATGGTATCAAGTGGCTCATAAAATCACCAACAAGGCCAGAAAACAAGGCTTGGGAGGCTATACAGCCAGGAAAAAAATGCCCCAAAGCACACGCCAGAGCTGGAAACACATGGGCGCCATTAGTGCTGCTCCTGGACATGGACACCCTATGTACCACTGACTTGCTGGACACTGGACACCACCATGAAGACCACTACTCTCCTTGGAGAAATGAATGATTCTAGGGCTGGGGCAGAGAAAGTACAAGATGAGCCTCGAGCATCTTGTGGCGCAGAAAGCAAGGACATGTTCAAA
This sequence comes from Trichechus manatus latirostris, assembly GCF_000243295.1. Lineage (NCBI taxonomy): Eukaryota > Metazoa > Chordata > Mammalia > Sirenia > Trichechidae > Trichechus > Trichechus manatus. The sequence goes on from NW_004444036.1 coordinate 5,700,612, forward strand.
GAACAATGGGGAAGTGTCAAAAGGACCTAGGGGCTTACTGGAAGGGGCTCCCGTTGGCCAAATTTGAGTCAAATTGAGGATCAGAATGAATAATAATAGTAATGGATTATAACAAAAAGAAGTCAATGAGTCCACAGTAATACTATATAAAGGTGGGGAAAGGGAAAGCTCTTCTTTACAAAAGAATGCCAGCTTAGAAATATAGAAGGGAATGATAGAATTATTTAAAAATCTTAATTTTACAACCAACAATCTAATAATTGGTTCAGGCAAAAATCATCAGTAAATACTAAAACCAATGAGTGAGTAAGTTGTTAGAGATCAAGATATTCACACAATCAAAATATCACCCCACAGATTACTTATTAATTACAAAGGGGAAACAATATCTTTACACTGGAGATTGATACAAACAAGTGATCAAACTTAGCACTGGCCATAATTGGACAAACAGATATCACGTGCCTCCTGATGTCATGCAGTGGGAAGGACACAGTATCACTTATGTACTTCTCTTGCCAGAAATGTTTAACTCTAATAATGAGGAAATAATTAGGCAAATCCAGATTGTGGGATATTCTACAAGCCAATGCACAATTGGCCTAGACTCTTAAGAAAATGTCAATGGTCACGAAAGACAAAGATGGAGAGACTGGTCTAGATTAAAGGAGAATTAAAGAAACATTACAGCCACATGCAACTTGTGATCCTAGAATTTTTTTAAGGCTCTAAATGATACTTTGGATCACCCATGAGTACTATGCTCCTCAAAATAGTCATCTAGATGAAACCAAATGGCTAACATTTACCCTAGACCAAAGATGAGAGGGCTAGGGGGGACAGGGAAGCTAGATTAATGGAAACAGAACAACCAAAATGGAAATAACGAGAATGCCGATATATTGTGAAGAATGTAAGTAATGTCACTGAACAATACATATAGAAATTGTTAAATGAGAACCTAATTTTCTGTGTAAACGGTCACCAAAACACAATAAAATATTTTTTAAAAAATTATATTTTGGAGCAATTGGGGAAGTTTCAATATGAAGTGTATTTTAGATAGTATTATTGTAGCAACAGTCAATTTCTTGGGTGTGGCAAGTCTTGTGGGTATGTAGGAGAAAGTCTTTTTTTTTAGGAGATGCATGCTGAAGTATTTAGAGGTAACATGCCAAATTACCTGAAACTTACTTCAATGTTCCAGAAAAACAAAACAAATCCAAAAATCTGTATGTATATATGTGTCTGTATGAGAGAGAGAAAGATGCGTGAAGATTAAGCAAATGTGACAAAATGCTAGCAGTTTTTGAATATGGCAAAATGTTAACAACTTTTGAATACAGGTAAAGGATATATGGAAATTTAGACTATTTTACAGTGCCCCACATGACACTTATTCTCTGTTCCTTTTTGTTTGTTTGTTTGTTTTCCATTAAATAAAATTCCATAGAGGGAAGAGTAGTCCTTCCTAGGTGAGCAGAGATCGGCAACAGTTTCCCTCCGGGGGGCATTTGCCAAGTGTGGGCAAGGACTGAGGATAACTCTGGCCATATGCAGAAACACATGGTGGGGATAAAAAGAAACCTGGGAAACTTCTATCAATTGTGTGGGCTGGCACAACTGATTGGAATCAAGAAGAGCCAATAACATATAGTCATTTTCCACTGCCAATTTCCTCCTACAGGACTTTTACTAAGTTCTGGGGCAGTGAGAGAGGCCAGGGATTGAGGCAACTTAGTACACTTAAACCAAACTATATCATTATTAATTTAAATGTAAATGGACTAGACACACCAATGAAAAGACAAAGAAGACAGACTAGATTAAAACATACCCAATTATATGCTATTTATGAGACAGATCTTAAATGTAAGGGCACAGAAAAATTAAAAATAAAAGTATGGGACTTCTGGGCAACATGGCACTATAGACAGAAGCACTACGCCGTCCCTCCACCGCAAAGATCTGAAAAACTAAGTCAAACAGAGACAAACCTCAGTCCTGAAACCCTAAGCATCAAATGAAGAGATAAATAACTCAGCCAAGCTCCGAATGGAATAAGAAACTGACAGAGAACAGAGAGCAAGGAGAGATACATGCAGAGGTCACCTATCAGCTAATGCAGCATGGATCTGCCATCTTGGACTCCTGTCAGAGATTGGAGAACAGGGAGTATGAGAAAGCAGCTTCATGGAGCTTCCAGCAGGTGACAGAACAACCGGTAACCAGCGATATATGCTTTCCCACCCCCTTTCTTCACCACTACTCGGCCTCCTCTGCTTCCTGCGACTACAATCTCTTAGCCAGGAAGCACTGACTTCACCATGGTGCCCCTTGGATTCCACCAGCCTGCACATGCCATTTGTTGGCTGCTGATTTTGCTTTTTTCCACTTCTTTACATTTCTTCCTTACCTCTCACCACCTCCTCCTTTCTCTTAAATACCTGGCTCCATGTGCCATCTTTGCTTCCTCCTGAAAGGCTGTAAAACACCACTAAACTGTGAAACTGCTTCCCGGCCCATGCTGCCATGCTGTTGGGATCCCCGGGGCTTTTATGGTTTGTTTGTTCTAATTTGCTCTGTTTTGATTTGTTTTCTTTTCTTGGCTTGGGAGCACCTTCTTGCCGGACAGCATTGCGTGACTTGGGAGCTACTCCCTTACTCTGCACAGACACGCAGTAGGATCCCTGGGGGCATTTCCTTTTTTTGTTTTTTTTTTTTTGGGGGGGGGGTTGGTTTTTTGTTTCTTTGTTTTCTTCCTCTCTTTTTCCCTTTTTGTCTTTCTTCATTTCTCAAGTTTCTCATCTCTCTATACTTACCTTCTCTTCCTGTCTCCTGAATACCTGATGCTGTGTGACACCTCTACCCCTTCTAGCCAGGCTGTACTTCAACCCTGTGAACAACTCCCCCAGTCCTCTCAGCTGCACTGGTGGGATACCTGGGGGCTTTTATTTTTTTTCTAATTTTTATTTATTTATTATTTTATTTTACCATTTTTCTTTTTTTTCTTATCTTTTAGTTATTGCACATTTCTCAGTCTCTTATCTATCCACTCGAATGGCAACCTTCTTAGCACTCTTTATTGTTTCTTTGTATTTTTCTGGCTTCTATTTCTCTCTCCTTTCTCTCCTTTTTCCCATACCCATCTTAGTTCCACACATCACAAACCCCTCCTCCTTCCTGCCTACCTGCACTGTGCGCTGAACATCACGCCCACAAGCAGCACAGGCACGGCCTACTGGTACCTGTCCTGCACTGATTCCCAGCCCACCCTTTCGGCCCTAGTATGTGCCACAAACAACCCATCCCAGCAACTCCCCTTCAGCTGGACCTGCCCTGCTGTGCCATACCTAAGTGACTGACCCTGCCCATTGGAGAAGGAGGTGAAAAGTATCGTGCCTACAGATGAGCAAACAACAAAGAACACACAGGCCACCTGCTCAGATATAACCAAATAAACAGAAAAGCAGGATGGAACAAACAAATTTACAATCAATAAATGAGAAAAATAACTACTGAATGTCCCAAAGACAGCAGACAATTTCAAAACATATACAAAAACAGGACAAGATGGTTCCAGTAAGCATCCACAATAAAACAGCAGATGACTTTCCAGTAGAAGAAAAGGCACTAGGACTACCTGATAGGGAATTCACATATCCAATATTCAGAGCTATCCAAGAGTTGAAGCAAAAAGCAGACAACAATGAGAAAAAAAAAAGGCAAATTCATGGAAAAGGCAGACAAATTCATAGAAAATACAGACAAGAAATGGAAGAATTCAGGAAAATAATAAAGGAACAAAATGCAAAAATAAATTCACAACTAGAAATCATACAAAAACAACAATTAGAAATCCAAAAAATAAACAACAAGATTTCAGAAATGGACAGTGTCATAGAAGGGCTGAGGAGTAAGTTTGAAACAATGGAAGACAGGATCAGTGAAACTGAAGACAAACAGTTAGATACAACTCTGTTTGAGGAAAAATCAGAAAAAAGAACGAAGAAAAGTGAAGAAACTCTGAGAATTATGTGGGGTACAATCAAAAGGAAAACTTTTCGAGGGATTGGAGTTCCAGAACAGGGGGAGAAAACATAAAACACAGAGAGAATCATTGAAGAACTCCTGACGGAAAACTTTCCCAATATCATGAAAGATGAAAAGCTGACCATACAAGAAGCTCAACGAACCCCATATAAGATAGACCCCAAAAGAAAATCACCAAGGCATATCATAATCACGCTTGCTAAAACCAAAGACAAAGAAACAATCCTGAGAGCAGCTCGAGAAAAACAAAAAGTCATATACAGAGGGGAAACAATAAGACTAAGCTTGGATTATTTGGCAGGAACCATGCAGGCAAGAAGGCAATGGGATGACATATATAAAATCTTGAAAGAAAAAAATTGCCAGCCAAGAATAATATATCCTGCAAACTATTGTTCAAATATGATGGTAAAATTAGGACATTTCCAGATAAGCAGAAATTAAAGGACTATGTAAAAACCAAACCTAACTTACAAAAATTATTAAAGGGAGTTCTTTGAGAACAAACAACATCAGACCACAAGCTGAATCTAGGATGCAGCATCATACCAGCCAGATGCCAACCTAGGAAATGAACTCTCAAGGACTATCCAAAACCAAAAGAATTACAACAGGGAACCAGAGAGCTTAATCTGTAAATGACAACATCAGAACAATAAAACAGAGAATAAACACTGTAGGTATAGAACCTTCTGTTGGAGAGGAAGGCAAGGCGATACCAAGTAATAATAGACTGGTTCAAACCTAGAAAGATAAGGGTAAATTTCAAGGTAACCACAAAGAAAGTTAACAAACCTACTCATCAAAATAAAGAAGAAAAACATAAAGTCTCAGAAAAAAACAAAATCTACAACACAAAAGAAATTTTAAAAAAAATCCCAACAAAAGGAATTCAGGACAGGAGAGTAAGGGGAACAAAGAAAATGTCAGCACCACAAAAAAAGCACTACAAAATGACAGCAATAAACTCACACCTATCAATATTTACACTAAATGTAAATGGCCTAAATGCACCCATAAAGAGACAGTGACAGAATGGATTAAAAAACAGTATCCATCAATATGCTGTCGACAAGAGGCACACCTTAGAAACAAAGATGTAAATTTATTAAAAGTCAAAGGATGGAAAAAAATAAGCAAACAGCTACCAAAAAAGAGCAGGAGTGGCAATACTAATCTCAGATAAAATAGACTTTAAAACAAAATCCACCATAATAGACAAAGAAGGACACTATATAATGATTAATGGGATGATCCATCATGAAGACATAACCATAGTAAACATCTACGCACCCAATGACAGGGCTCCAAAATACATAAAACAAACTAACAGCACTAAAAAGAGAAATTGGCAGTTCCACAATAATAGTAGGAGAATTCAACACACCACTCTTGGTAAAGGACAAAACATCTAGAAAGAAACTCAACAAAGATACAGAGGACCTAAAGGGTACAATCAGCCAACTTGACCTCGTAGATACATAAAACACTCCACCCAACAGCTGCAAAATACACATTCTTTTCCAATGCACATGGAATGTTCTCCAGAATAGACCACATCTTAGGCCACAGAACAACCCACAACAAAATCCAAAATGTTGAGATAATACAAAGTATCTTCTCTGACCACAACACCATCAAGGTAGAAATTAACAACAGGAAGAGCAAGGAAAAAAAATCAATTACATGGAAATTGAATA
>NW_004444036.1:5706464-5707742 GCF_000243295.1 Trichechus manatus latirostris
GAAGGGACAAAATCAAAACATTAACTAGAGAACTTGAACAAATAGAAAGAGAACAGCAAAAAAAGCCCACAGCCACCAAGAAAGGAAATAATAAAGATCAGAGCAGAAATAAATGAAACAGAGAATAGAAAAACAATAGAAAGAAGTTGGTTCTTTGAAAGGATCAACAAAATCGACAAATCACTGACCAGACTGACAAAAGAAAAACACAAGAGGATGCAAATAACCCAAATAAGAAATGAAATGGGGGATATTATAGTAGACACAACTGAAATAAAAAGGATCATCAGAGTATTATGAAAAACTATACTCCAACAAACTTGAAAACCTAGAGGAAATGGATAAATTTCTAGAAACACGCTACCAACCCAAACTACCACAAAGTGATGTTGACAATCTGAACAGACCCATAACAAAAGTAAAGATTGAAAAGGTAATAAAAAAAAAAAAAACTCCCAACAAAAAAAGCCCTGGTCCAGATGGCTTCACTGGAGAATTCTACAAAACATTCAGAGAAGAGCTTATACCAGTACTACTCAAACTATTTCAGAACATAAAAAAGGAAATGACATTCTGAATTCATTCTATGAAGCCAGCATAACCCTGATAACAAAACCAGGCAAAGACACCACAAAAAAGAAAATTACGGACCAATATGTCTCGTTAATATAGATGAAAAATTCTCAAAAAAATTCTAGCCAATAGAATTCAGCATCATATCAAAAAAATAATACACCATGACCAAGTAGAATTCATACCAGGTATGCAAGGATGGTTCAACATTAGAAAATCAATCAACGTAATCCACCACATAAAAGGAAAGAAAAGAATCACATGATCATCTCAATTGACGCAGAAAAAGTAGTTGACAAAGTCCAACACCCATTCCTGATAAAAACGCTCAATAAAATAGGTATAGAAGGGAAATTTCTCAACATAATAAAGGGCATCTATACAAAACCAATGGCCAACATCATTCTTAATGGAGAGAGGCTGAAAACATTTCCCTCAACAGGAACAAGACAAGGATGCCTTTTATCACCACTCCTATTTAACTTTGTGCTGGAAGTCCTAGCTAGAGCAATTAGGCAAGAAAAAGAAATAAAGGGCATCCAAATTGGTAATGAAGAAGTTAAAATGTCCCTGTTTGTGGATGATATAATACTATACATAGAAAATCCAAAAGACTCCACGAGAAAACTACTGGAACTAATAGAAAGATTCAGCAGAGTAGCAGGATACAAGATAAACATTCAAAAATCAGTTGGATTCCTATAC
>NW_004444036.1:5708519-5729808 GCF_000243295.1 Trichechus manatus latirostris
ACCAAAAGAGTAAAAAGAGAACCTACAGACTGGGAAAAAAAATTTGGACATTACAAGTCAGACAAAGGTCTAATCTCTAAAATCTACAAGAAAATCCAATACCTCTACAACCAAAAGGCAAATAATCCAATAAAAAAATGGGCCAAGGGAATGAACAGACACTTCACCAAAGAAGACATTCAAGTGGCCAACAGACACATGAGGAAATGCTCGTGATCACTAGCCATTAGAGATATGCAAATTAAAACCACAATGAGACACCATCTCACCCTGGCATTACTGGCACGAATCAAAAAAAACTGGAAATCACAAATGTTGGCGAGGCTGCGGGGAGATCGTAACTCTTATGCACTACTGATGGGAATGCAAAATGATGTAACCCAGTAGTTTTTGAGCAAGGTCTTGTCCAGTTTCCATGTGTTTGATTTTTTTTTTCCTTGCTCTTTTTCAATAGGAAGGCATAACGATCATAAATTTTAATGTACCTCTAATAACACAGCTTCAAGATAAAAAACCAAACCCACTGCCATCAAGTTGATTCTGACTCATAGCGACCCTATAGGAGAGAGTAGAACCGCCCCATAGGGTTTTCAAGGAGCGGCTGGTAGATTCAAACTGCTGACCTTTTGGTTAGCAGCCAAGCCCTTAACCACTGCGCAACCAGGGCTCCAGCTTCAAGATATATAAAGGAAAACGTGACAGAACTAAAATATAGCTAGGCAAATCCACAATCTTAGTTGGACAAATTTAAGCTCCTTTCTCATTAATTGATAGAACAAATAGGCAAAAAAAAACAGTCAAGAAATAAAAATTTAAATACACTATTACACTATTAACCAACTTGACTTAGTTGACATTTCTAGAATACCTGTGGAAACCATATGGAACATTAACCAAACTAGACCAATATGCCAGGGCATAAACAAATCTCAATAAATCAAGGACTGAAATTATACAGAGTAAGTTTTCTGACTACAGTGAATTAAACCTGAAATCAATAACAGATATTTATTGAGGAAAAATATAAGCAAAACATACAGTTGAGAAAAAGCATTTGGGTACCTGGTGATTCCCATGGACCGGAAGAGGACTGAGGCTGGTTGCGTGATGCACGTGGGCCAGCCTTTTCCCTGCCTGCAAAATAAGAGTAGAGTTCCTGAGATGGACACATTGTTGGCGTAACTAGATCTGTGCCCCAGAGCAGCTTCCAAAGAGGAGACTTCCTAGATAGCACCACCACGTAACTTTCTGTTGTCACCATCTGAGAGAATTGGGAGGAAGAGTGGTGAACTTCTTAACCAAAGATTAGAGCTCTCTACATTCTGAAATATTTACAGATGAAATAGGATTTACTTCAAACTTTTATTGGGGCAGGAAGGGGGGTCAGAATGGGGATCTAGATGAAACAAGATTGGCCATGAGTTGTTAATGGTGAAGCTGATGGATGGATACACGGGGGTTGGTTATGCTATTCTGTCTGGAACACGTTTTAAATTTTTTCACAATAAAAAGTAAAAAAAAAAAAAAAAAAGCCAAACCAAAGAATTGCTATGAGTAACTGGTTTGAGCCATTAGGATGACAAGTGTCTCTTAAAAACTGTCCTCGGCAGGAGGCAAATGAGAAGGGACAGTTCCCTTCTCCACATCCAGAAATGGAACCCACCGAGGATTGGTTGGGGTGAGGAGCTTGTGGAGAACAATGGAAAGATACCAACTGGTTGTGGTTGAGAATGTATGGGTCACACTCCAGATAAGACTGGTTTCCAGTTGATTTAGAAATTGATTCCAGGGTCAGGAGTTTTAGAAGAAGCACCATAAATAACTTGCATAGTGGAATTTTGTGTAATAATCACTCTTTCGACATTTTCTCCTTTCCAGTTTTTATTTTTAAATGTATATAAAATTTCTCAGTCATGGGTCTAATTTTTTCTCTTCGTGCATCTGGTGCTCATGATACTTAAAAGGCCAATTCTCTATATTTAGCTTTTGTGGGTTTGAGCAATACTTCCAGGTTCAAGGGATAAAGATTGCTCATTAGTATTTGTTTAGAGGATGAGGTAATTCCACAAACCAGGCTATGAAGATCAACAGTGTATGGAATCTGATGAAACTCTGAATATCAAGTCTAGCGAGGGGAAGCAACTCAACGGAATTATGCAGAATTATGGTGACATTGATAAGATAAATTTTATTAATCTCTTATAAGCTGCATGAATTATTGGAGCACGTATATAGCGTGTGGGCCAGGCTTTAATCATCACAGTGTTGGAGGCATTAATCAAAATAAAAACAATGGAGATTTCCCCATTTTTATTTGTGAAACCAAGAGATGCATTCAGCTTAGTGACTGTATTAAAACAGCCTTCTATTTATGCATGCCCTCATTCATTTGATAAATGTTCATGAAGTCTCTATCAGTGGACCAGCCACTTTATTTTTCAAATTAATGTCCAATTTGCAAATATCTCTGACACCTTTCCTTGGACCCTAAAAAAATTAGGGGAATAAAATCTCACCTATGAAAAATTGAATGTTAGGATTCAACTTGGGAGCAAAGCCATCTATAGGGTGTGCTGCCTGCTTGTCCACGCTTAACTCCACAGTAGATTCATTGGGGAGGATAAATTACAGCCTGGCCTTTACAGGAATCCGGATCTAAAAATTGCCCAAACTCTTAAATGTAGCTGACAACGTCTTTCATGAACTGATAGTTGGGGCTTCATCTCTCCAAAGCACCCATCCTCACCATCAATTAATAAGTTGCCATTGAGTTGATTCCACATCATGGCAACCCCATGTGTGCAGAGTAGAACTGTACTCCATAGGGTGTTCAAGGCTATGACCTTTCAGAAGCAGATGGCCAGGCCTGTCTTCCAAGGTGCCTCTGAGTGGGTTCAAACTTCCTACCATTTGGCTAGTAGTTGAAAGCTTAACCTTTTTGCACCACCCAGGGACTCCACAGTCACCATTAAAAAAAAAAAAAAAACATTGCTGTCAGGTCGATTCCGACTCATAACAATCCTATAGGACAGAGTAGAACTGCCCCATAGAGTTTCCAAGGAGCGCCTAGTGAATTCAAACTGCTGACCTTTTGGTTAGCAGCCGTAGCACTTAACCACTATGCCATCAGGGTTTCCACAGTCACCATAGCAAGGGAAAAGAAGAGCTGGGTCTCAGGATGGCCGGGGATGGCTCTGGCCTAGAACTGACACATGACACTTGCATTCACAGCCCATTGGCAGAATAGTCACAGGGCCAAGGCTCTGCCTAATCTCAGGGGGACAGACATAAAATCTTACCATGTGACAAGAATGAGGAAAACCAGAAACCCCAGTAAGCAGCATTAACATTATTCATGCAGTACCACTGCCACGGAGAAGCTTTCCCTTGCCCTCTGAACAGATAAAACTGGTTTACTGAGGAGTCTTAGTTTTTGCTTTTTTTCCTCAATTACTACCTGCCCCTTCTCCCACACTTGTTGTTAGGTGCTGTTGAGTCAATTCCAACTCACAGCGACCCCAAGAGACAGTAGAACTGCCCCTAGGGTTTCCTAGGCTATAATCTTTATGGGAGCAGATGGCCAGGTCTTTCTCCCACAGAGCCAATGAGTGGGTTCAAAACATCAACCTTTCAGTTAGTAGCCAAGCGCTTAACCATTGTGTCACCAGGGCCCCTTATTCTTCCCCACCCAGCCCTTAAAAATATCTTGACCAGTCACTTTTGATTAGCAGAACAATCTCCATGCAGTTTAAATATTCAGTCCTCTACACTATCAAATTTCAATCTCAAGGTCAAATTAAAACTCGTCTCAGTCTTCTATCCCCAGGGCAGGTTTGGAGTGGAGGATGGTGCATGGTCCACTCTTTATACACATCCTCTTCCTCACTGTTTTAGGGACTAACTTCTCCACGTGCTAAGGGACAGGAAGGGAGAAGGAAATGGCAAACAATCCCTTTCTTTATGGATTAAGTTTACATTCCTCTTACTTGGTTTTCCCTGCTTCTCTGGCTAACAGTGGCAAGCCAGCAGTGTTAACTGCTGTGGAGTTGACTTCAACTCATGGTGACCTTATGTACAACAGAACCAAATGTTGCCCAGTCCTGCATCAGTCTCACGATCACTGGCATGTTCCAGTCCATCATTGCAGCTACTGTGCCAGTCCATCTCACCAAAAGCCTTCCTCGCCCTTGCTGGCCATTTACTTCACCAAACATGATGTCCTCCTCCTGATGACATGTCCAAAGCAAGCAAGTTGGACAATGTTCTGTTGTGATCCATAAGATTTTCATTGACTGATTTTCATAAGTAGATTGCCAGGCCTTTCCTCCTGGTCTTAGTCTGGAAATGGGTGGTGTAAGGCAGCAATAGATACCCTGTTTCAACAGGCTCCCCAATGCCAGAGTTCTCATAGAGCACATTTGGGGTCCTTCAGAGGACCAGTTTGGGGACTTCCCCACTGTATTTGTTTTTGCCTTGGGAGGCTAGTCTTCACCTGGACCACTTTCCTGCCCAATCCCTCAGCCTCTACAAAGACAGTCTACCCTCAGCTTCTTCCTGCAGGATACATCTTGGGTGAGATAGCAGCAATATGGCTCAAGCCTAGCTACCTTCCAGGGTAGCCACTCAAGCCCCAGGGAGCTCTCAAATCCTCCCCACCCCAAATGGCAGGGAGGCAGGCAGGTCCACTGCCATCTCCTTTCTTAGCCCTGTCATCTTTTGCCTGTTCTCTTTGTCCTCGTTCAGGGAAACCAAGGACAGATTGGCAAGTCCAATGGCTAACAGGCATCCAACTGGGGAATGAAATGTCAGTCTTTCTTTGCTGCCAAGACTCCTGTACAAGTGATTCTCTTGGCTTTCATGACAAGAAAGCACCCACCCACACACACATACGAGCACACACAACAGCCCGTGTGTGTCAGAGTAGAACTGTGCTCCATAGGGTTTTGAATGGCTGTGACCTTCTGGAAGTAGATTGCTAGGCCTTTCTTCTGAGGTGCCTCTGGTTGGACTAGAACGCCAGCCTTTCGGTTAATAGTCAAATGCTTAACCATTTGTTAAGGAACCCAGGGGTTCCTCACACACAACACAAAACCAAATCCAAACCCATTGCTGTCAAGTCGATTCCAACTCATGGTGACCCCACGTGACAGAGTAGAACTCCATAGGGTTTTCTTGGCTGTAATCTCTATGGATACAGATCACCATACCCTTCTTGCGCAGTGCCACTGGGCACATTTGAACTGCCAACCTTTAGGTTAGTAGTCAAGTGCAAACCACTTGTGCCACCCAGGGACCTTACACACAACACGAAGAGGAGAAAATAGCCTTACTTTCTGAATACTGTGCTAACCCAAAAGGTCTCCAACGTCTCCCACTCTTGGTCATCTGTTATGGATTGAATTGTGTTCCCAAAAAATGTGTGTCAACTTGGCTAGGCCATGATTCCCAGTATTGTGTGATTGTCCACCATTTTGTGATCTGATGTGATTATCCTATATGCTGTGAATTCTAACCTCTATGATGTTAATGAGGCAGGATTAGAAGCAGTTATGTTAATGAGGCAGGATACAATCTACAGGATTAGGTTGTATATTGAGTCAATCTCTTTTGAGATATAAAAGAAAATTGAGAGGAGAGGGACCTCATTACCACCAAACAAGAAGAGCCAGGGTGGAGCGCATCCTTTGGACCCAGGGTTCCTGTGCAGAGAAGCTCCTAGACCAGGGGAAGATTGATGACAAGGACCTTCCCCTAGAGCCAACAGAGAGAGAAAGACTTCCCCAGAGCTGGCATCCTGAATTTGGACTTCTAGCCTCCTGAACTGTGAGAGAGTAAATTTCTCTTTGTTAAAGCCATCCACTTGTGGTATTTCTGTTATAGCAGCACGAGATAACTAAGACATCATCATCTTATGCAGACTTAGGGCATGGGGTGGGTCTGAACTGATGCCCCTCAGCAAGCCCTGCAAGAGGGTAGCTGGCCCTAACCTATGCAAACTCCTTGACCTTAGAATGTGGGGTACTTGTTGCCTTGTCTTCAGAATGGACATCAACCACAGGAACATCCAGAAAAATTTCCCTGGATTTCACAGAGATTAGTGTCCCTCCCAAGTGCTCCCAGACCCCCTGTGCTGCTTGGAGCTAGGCACCTGGTACACAGTGTGGCCCTTGCTTGCTGAATATGTGTCTCCCCCTAGACTAGCCCTCCTGGAGCTTCCTGGCCCACACTGGAGCCCACCCAGCACAGTGCCAAACACATGGTGAGAGCTCAGTAAGCATTTTTGACAAGACCAGGCCAGCTAGGTTTAGTGTGGGAAAATTTTAAGAAAGACAAATTGTTTGAAAAGGATTTGAAAGAGGAGATGTACCTGTTTTCAGAAAAAGAATGGAAGATATTCCAAAGAGGGGAAGTAATTTGAGAGGTATGTGTGCAGATGGAAAAACTCTGTGCCTATGAATATAGTTATGTTTAGATGCATGAAACAAAATAATGATCTTGTATGGTATCAAGGACTGAGATTTTTTTATAGAAAATGTAGTTTTATATATAATTTGTGATTTGTAGAATTGTCTGCCACCATTGTATATATCCAGTGAAAATATAGTAAGCTGTCAGTATCAAAACATATGGCCTCAATTGTTACGGCAGGACTAACCTCAGCCAATCTCCAGAATTTCTAGAACAGATAGACTCTTTTTATTTTTTAATAATATTTTAGTGTGTTTTCGGTGAAGGCTTACACAGCACCTTAGGTTCCCATTCAACAATTTCTACACAAATTGTTCAGTGACATCGGTTACATTCTTCACAATGAGTGAACATTCTCAATATTTCCATTCTGGTTGTTCCATTTCCATTAACCTAGTTTCCCTGCCCCCTTACATCCTTATCTTTGTTTTAAAGTATTGTTGACTGTTTGGTTTCATATAAATGATTTTTTTAAAGGGGCCAACCTGTTATTTAGCTAAAAGATGACCTCAGGGGATAGTTTCAGTTCAAGGTTTAAAGATTATCTCAAGGAGTTCCTTTAGCCTCAATTGGTCCAGTAAGTCTGGTTTTTTTTAGGAGTTTGAGGTTCTGCTCCACATTTTTCTCCCATAATAAATAGATTGTTTAGGTAGAAGTGAACAAAGAATAGTATACCAAGTTATCTCATTCCTTACAGCTAGTGATGCAATCAAAGTTGGATGAATGGTATAATCTGTTACTATTAAAGTTACTATTGATTCCTTCTGGTAACCAATATCTGCTGATCGAATTCTGAAATCATTTAGGGTCACAAAGATGGTCATATGACCCGAGCATGGTTTATAAATGCCGAATTAAAAGCATCCGTCTTGTCACAATTCTGTATGCCCCACTCAGCGTTAAGTAACTGGAGTCCTTTGGTGAGTTTTCCAAGGTGGCTGTAATTTACCTGTACTGGATAGGCATTTGTAAATTAATCTTCTGGAGATTTTCCCAGAGTTCAGGAAAATGTGTGTGTCGAACTATGTATATTCAAAACAGGGGTAAAGCTGATTTTCTGGATCACTTGTGTCCCCAAGAAATTATCTTCTTGGATCATTCCAGGTTGTTAATTCTTTTGAACTTCACATAATCAGTGGATTGCTTCACGACTGTTGTGAGAAATGGCATGGCTTGAGTGTAGACATGTTGGATTAAAAGTGTCTGCTCTTGGAAAGTGGTCAAACAGGGCTCCAGTAGGGCCAGAGTTTTCTTTTCAATCTGTCCTTGGCTGCTTGTGGTGGATGGTAACCTGAAGAAATAGGGTTAATTGAAGAATCTGGTTCACATAAATTCTGGCTGCAATCTGTCATGCTGTCACCATCATGAGTTTTTGGAGCGAGACTCTGAGCTGACATTCCATATAGCCTTGAGTTTTCCCTCGGTGTTTTCTTGCATCCTGCCTTAGTCTCCTGGTGCTGCTGTAACAGAAATGCCACAAGTGGGCGGCTTTAAAGAACATTTATGTTATCACAGTTCTGGAGGCTAAAAACCCAAATCAGGGTCTCAGCCATGACAATTCCTTCCTTGTCGGTGGCCCCAGGTATTCCTTGGTTCTTGGTGATCCTCACATGGTGTTTTGTCTTCCCTGGTATGTGCCTGCATGTCTCTGTATCTATGCTGCTCTTTATATAACTCAAAAGTGACGAGGTTTAGGACACACCCTAAACTGATGTGGCCTTATTAACAAAAAGAAAACTCTATTCCCAAACAGGATTACAGACACAGGTATAGGGGTTAGAATTCCAACGTATATTTTGGGGGACACAGTTCAATCCATAACACACCTTTTTCTTTTAAAATCCTAAAAACTTTTTGCATATTTCCCCAAGTATTCCATACTACTGTCCCATGGTGTTTTCCCCTGTGATCCATGTACACGTTCTGTCATGAGGCAGTTACAAAGAAGGCAAGGAAGGGGCAGGCTCTTAATGCTGGGAAGGGATTCCTGGCTGATGCCTTTCAATCTCCCAACATTCATTTTATGAAGGCAGGCCTCCCTTTTTTTCTGAATCTACTCCATTCCCAAAAACATGTTGTAGAACAAATTTTCAAATAGGGGAAGCCTTTATTCTATTATTTTAAGTGGCAAAAATAATGTATTCCCAGCCCATCCAAAAGCTACAATCAGTTTTCTCAAATATCACTAAAATCCGCTTAAACCCCTATGTAACCATCCACCAAGGATTTCTACATAATATAAAGCATTGAAAACACCAGCTACCTAATTATTTGTGTGCAGTACTCCATTATACTGCAGAGCAGGGCTTTTCAAACTTTGGCATGCATCAGAATCATGTGGGGAATTTGTTGGAGCACAGAATTCAGGGTCCCAGGAAATTCTGATTCAGCAGGTCTGCGGTGGGGCCTGAGAATTAGCATTTCTCACGAGCTGCCAGGTGATGCTATGCTGCTGGCCGCAGGACCACATAGAGAGGAGGACTGCTGTAAAGGATATGAATCCCATCTTCCTTCCACACTCAATGAGTATGACTGAAATAGAAGTAATATGTTAAGGATGCTATAAATAACGAAAGCAAACTACACTTAGAAAATGTGAAACGACCTAATAAGGCAATTTTCAGTAATGGTTATTTAGCAATCAAGGAGTTGCCTGAGCAGAGTCTGGTGGCCAGAGATAGGAGATGGAAGCTTTCCTCACAGTTCGGGTTTAGTGGTGAATGAAAGAATGAGTACAAAGGTAGATACCTGATGCCCCTTGGCCCAAGTCCAAAGACAAGGAACTGGTGGACAGCTTTTCCTGATTGGCATTGGAGACTCCGGACATGGGTGTGGCTCTGAACCATTGTCTGAAGCTGTAGATGAAACAACATGATGAAAACAAAAGAGTGAACGTCTGTTCGTAGTCTCTTTGCTTAAGATTATATAGCTGCTAATAGCAGAAAACAGAGTTTGTCATGGCATTTTTGGAATGGGATGCTTCCCTTGATATCATGATCACACTCACTTGCCACAGGAATGGTTTTGTAGGTGCGATCTGCAATTTCTTTTAAAGATTCAGCATAGCTGAAGAACATGAAGTTGAATGAGTTCTACTTTCGGAGAAGACATGTGCAGGTAATACCTGGGAAAGCTGCTTGCTCTTCTGGATGTTGATGACACACTTCACAACATGTGTCCCTATCAGGCAGGAGCTCAGCCTGCATCCTCTTCCCTGAACTCACTTGCAACTCAAACAATTATTCTGGCATTCACTTGCTGATTTGCAATAGTAGGTTTTTGATCCAGATAATAAATTTGGGATAAAAATTTTTGCAAGTTGTTACAGTGAGTATTTGGATAGTGAGAATTCAGATAGTGAGGGTACCTGGCACTGGCCTGGGTTCTGGGGATATGTTATTGTTGTTATTTGTTGTCAAGCCAGCCCTGACTCATAACAACCCCATGTACAACATAATGAAATACTGCCTGGGCCTGTGCCATCCCCATGATTGATTACAGATTGGACCCGTGTGATCCATAGGATTTTCATTGGCTGGTTTTTGGAAGTAAATTGCCAGGCCTTTCTTCCAAGTCCATCTTCGTCTGGAAGCTCAGCTGAAACCTGTTCAGCATCATAGCAGCATACAAGCCTCCACTGACAGACAGGTGGTGGCTACACGTGAGGTTCATTGGCTGAGAATTGAACCCAGGTCTCCTGCATGGAAGGTGAGAATTCTACCAGTAAACCACAATGCCTAGCTGGGTATATAGTGATCAACAAAATAAATGTGGTGCCTCCCTCATCGACCTGATAGCTAGTGAGAGAGACAATAAACAAGCACACCAATAAAATAGATGCCACTACAGAGTGTGATAAAGATGGGGAAGGAGGGTAGCCCTTCTGAGAAGGTAACATTTTGTTTTTGTTTTTGTTTTTTATTGGACATTTTGTTTTGAGTTTTCTATGGAAATGTTTAAAGTACAAAAGAGTACCAAGAAGAAAATAACAACCACCCACATTTCCACCATCCAGAAATAACCACCTAGCATTTTGGCATTGTTACTTCCAATTAACCTCTGTCAGCGATCTATTTCAGTGCTGCGAGAAGCCGTGGGTTTTAGTGGAGAACTTGGGAGCCTGTGTCAGTCTGGTCACTGCAGCTATGGAGTCAAGGGAAAGTGACGGAAAAGGATTTGGGATACACCAGGACTTGGATCGCTAAGTAAGGGGCTGAAGGAAAGGAAAGCCAATAGGATGAGTCCCAGGTTTTCTGTCGTAAACAAGTAGGCGGTGATGCTATCATTAGAGAGATGAGAAGGATAGAGGGTATGTGAAATAGGTTGGAAGTGGGGGAAAGGAGACCAAGAGTTCAGTAATTTTGAAATGCCCATGAAACACCTCATTGGAGCTGTCAAGTAGGCCATTGGAAAAAAGATTCTGGGTCACAGAAGAGAGAAGATATGAATTTGAGAGTTGTATATAGATGTAATTTAAAGCCAAGGGACTGGAAGAGATTACCTGGGGAGAAAGTTGAGAGCGAGAAGAGAAAAGAGGCCAGGACTGAGCAGCCCCAAGAAATGCCGACGTGAAAGTGGATTAGAGGAAGAGCAACTGGGAAAAAAGGAATGGAAATGACTAGCCAGAGGCGTAGGAGGTAACCTAAGTGCCTGCACCGGATGTCCACCTACAAGGAGCTGGTGGACAGTTTTCTCTGATTGGCATTGGAGACTCTGGACATGGGTGTGGCTCTGAACCATTGTCTGAAGCTGTAGATGAACCAACGTGATGAAAACAAAAGAGTGGACATCTGTTCATGTTCTCTGGAGCCTGTGACTGTGTTACATTACATGGCAAAGGGGACTTTGTAGATGGAATTAAAGTTACGAACCTCAGGAGAAGAGTAGCCTGGATTACCCAGGTGGGCCCAATGTAATCACATTACCTTAAATGTGGGAGAGGGAGGAAGAAGAGACAGGAGCAATGATGCAAGAAGAGGAGGGAGAGATTCAAAGCGCAAGAGGGACTCGACCCACCATTGCTGGCTTTGAACAAGGAGGAAGGAGACCATGACCCAAGAAATGCAGGGGCTTCTAGAAGCTGAGAACGGCCCTCAGCTGACAGCCAGCAAGGAAACTGGGACCTCAGTCCTGCACTCACCAGGCACTGAATTCTGCTGACAACCTGAATGAGCTTGGAAAAGGATTCTCCCCAGAGCCTCTGAAAGTGAATGCAGCCCTGCTGACACCTGACTTTAGCCCAGTGAGACCCGTATTGGACTTGTGACCACAAAACTGTAAGATAATATGTGTGTGTTGTGTTAAGCCTCTGAAGTTTGTAGAAATTGTTATGGCAGTTAGTGTTTGTCTTAGTTTCCTAGTACAGCTGTAACAGAAATATGACAAGTGAGTGGCTTTAAAGAAAATAAATTTATTTTCTCACAGTTCTGGAGGCTAAAAGTCCAAATTGAGGTCTCAGCCGTCAGGATTCCTTCCTTATTGGCAGTCCCGGGAATTCCTTGGTTCTTGGTGATCCTCACATGGTATCTGCCTTCCCCGGTATGTGCCTATGTGTCTCCGTGTCTATTCCACTCTTTTTATAACTCAGAAGTGATTCAGTTTAGGATCCACCCTACAGGGATATGGCCTCATTAACATAACAAAGAAAACCCTATTTCCAAACAGGATCACATCCACAGTTGTATAAGAGTTAGGATTCCAGCACATATTTTGGGGAGACACAATTCAATCCATAACAGTGCTCAAAATATATTAGCTATTATTACTATCCTTTTTGAGATTGTCTTCCTCTTAAACTAATGATGTTTAACTGATGTTAAACTTATTAAACTATTTCACCAGGTATGGTAACCAGAGAATTGTTTCTCTCATTTTGTGGCCCAGGTGAGTCCTTGCAAGGTATAACCAAACTGCCCATACCAGAAGCGTTAGAGTCAAAGTTTTGATGAGTCTTTCATTATGTCAGCTTTTCTTAATTAATTGGGTACCCAGTTCCCTGTTGACTGCATGGGAATGCCATCTGCATGCTGAAGAAGGAATGGTATCTGCCTCCTACCTCAATTATGTCTAGGCCATCCTGAGTCCATTATCAGCCTTCCTGCTATAGGCTACCACTTGTGTTCAGAGAAGCAGTGAGGAGTTGCACACAAATCAACGCAAGTGTTGCGATATTTTGTGCTCCCTGCCTAAATGTCAGGCTCTGACAATTCTTCCTTCCCCATTATTCTCCCAACATGGGTAATGTCATAGCTCCTGACAGCAGAATGCACTCATCTATTAAACAGAGCCACCCAGTGACAACCTGCAGCCCCTTTGTCTTCAAGCAGTGCTTCCCAGCCCTGGCTGCAAATGGAAACCATCTGGGGTCCTTATAAAATATAGCGATACTCAGGCTCCACTCTAGAACAATTGAGCCAGAATCTCTAGGGGTGGGGCCAGGGCATTGGTACTTTTGAAAGTTCCCTGGGTGATTCCAAGGGGCAGTGATGCTTGAGAAGCCACGCCTTAGAGAATTTTATCTTTCACTTGCTGGGCCTGCTGAGAGTAGGGGACACCCTTTCTGCCTTGGTGTCTATTAAAGCCTGAAACTTTCAGAGCTAATGGGAAGAGGGTCCAAAGTGCCAAGAGATTCCATAGAGACCATGGCAAGAGACATTCAGAGACAAGCATCTCCAAATGGGGATGATCCTCATTTGTGCAGCTACCATCACTGGTAATACTGTGCTCTGGGTCATCTGGGCAATGGGAAGGGGCTAAACCTGGAAGGCAAAGGTATTTTGCTCTTTTTTACATAAGTTTTATTCAGCTACGCAAGAAAAGGTCATTGCTCCCACTTTCACAATGTGGCAGACAAGATGATATCCCTACAATTTCCTGAGAATCTGTGAATTAGAATGATCAGTGCCCTATAGGTACTCCAGGAACCCAAATTGCCATAACTAAATAGAAGTGGTGGAGTCCCTGGGTGACGCAAACAGTTAATGTGCTCAGCTGCCAACCAAAAGGTTGGAGGTTCAAGTCCACCTAGAGGCACCTTGAAAGAAAGACCTGGCAATCTACATCTGAAAAATTAACCACTGAAAACCCTATGGAGCACAAATCTACTGTCATACACATGGGGTCGCCATGAGTCAGAATTGACCCCATGGCATCTGGTTTAAGTGGAAGTGCTAGAAAGACTTGTCTTTTGAGTCCTTGGCTAAAATGGACTGGGGATGGCTAAAGTGGGCAGAATGTCCCCCCAAAGATGTCCATGCCCTAATCCCTGGATCTTGTAAATATGTTATATTACATAGAAAAAGGGGCTTTGCAAATGTAATTAAGACAACAGGTCTTAAAATAGATTATCCTTGGTTATCCAGGTAGGCCCAATCTAATCACATGAGTCCTTAAAAGCAGAGAACTTTCTCTGGCTGGAGGCAGAAGAGCTATGACAGAAGGATAAAGCAGAGAAACTCAAAGCCTGAGAAGGATTGTATGCACGTCGCTGGTTTGAAGATGGAGGAAGTCTTAAGGAGTTGAGAAACCCTCCTTGGTGACAGCCAGCAAGGAAACGGGGACCTCCGTCCTACAACCACAAGGAACTGAATTCTGCCACCAACCTGAATAAGCTAGGAAGCAGATTCTTCCTGAGAGCCTCCAGAAAAGAGTGCAGGCCAGCTGACACCTTGATTTCAGCTTTGTGAGACTCAGAGCAGAGGAACCAGGGCAGCCCACCCAGAATTCAGACCTACAGAACTGTAAGATGAGAATTTTGTGTTGTTTTAAGCCACTAAGTTTATGCTGGAGACCTAGTAGCGTAGTGGTTAAGAGCTTGGCTGCTAACCATAAAGGGCAGCAGTTCAAATCCACCAGCCACTCTTTGGAAACTCTATGGAGCAGTTCTACTCTGTCCTATAGGTTTCTATGAGTCGGAACCAACTCAACGGGACCTAAGAACAACAACAACAAGTTTATGATAATTTGTTAGCCAACAATAGAAAACTAATGGAACTGCCAAGACATGTTTTGAGCTATTACTCCAATGATAGACAATTTAGTGACATTGACTTTGATTGTTGAACACAAACCACAAGCTGAGAGATGAGAAAACTGGCAAGTTTTGATGGTCAATTTGCTCCTGGAACATTTGGCCTGACTGTTGACTTGCTGAAGATAGGTTGTGACGATGACAACTTGCATAATTTTCCTTTCTACAAAGTTGTAAAACACAATGAAGGGAATTGCTGACAGATGTCAGAAATTATTGTTTGGCCAGCTGTGTTGTAAAAATGCGACATATAGCTAAGACTTTTGCCAAAATTGTTTGAAATGCAATGCATGAATTTGGAAAAGAGGTTTAAGACAATTTCCTTCTAGAATAAGACTACAAAAACTATAGGGACTTCGGAGCAGTTTATCTTGGTAATCTCCCATGTGTATTGTCTTGGTTTCCTAGTGCTGCTATAAGATAAACACTACAAGTAGGTGGCTTTCAAGAACAGAAATTTATTTTCTCACAGTTCTGGAGGTTAAAAGTCCAAATCAGGGTCTCAGCAGTGTTGATTCCTTCTTTGTCAGTTGCCTCAGGTGTTCCTTGGTTCCTTGGCTTGTAGACGATCCTCACATGTCATCTGTCTTGCCCTGTGTGTGTTTCTGTGCCCATTCTGCTCTTTTTATGACTAGAAGTGATTAGATTTAGAACCTACCCTACTCAGGTATGATCTATCTATTTAACATAAAAAAGAAAACCCTATTTCCAAACAAGATTATATCCACAGGTACAGGAGTTAGGATTCCAACGCAGATTTTGGGGGGACACAATTAAATCCATAACAAACAGACACATCCCCACCCTTTATGGTCTTCTCAATTTCACAGCATCAGATTTCTGCTTCTAGCCAGGGAGCTGCCTGCTGGAATCACAGCAGGAGTCCTTCTGGGCATATTTTATTAGCTCCAACAATGGAAAACAACTCTATTTACCTTAAGCAGAAAATAAATTTATTGCAATTTATTGACTAGCTCACAGAATTAACAAGAGGGTTGGAGAATCAGCTCTAAAAATGGGCAGGAAACACAGGAAGTGCGACATTTGGATCCGCTGTTAAAATTACATTGCAGAGAGAGTCTATTAAAGAGACCACCTCTGAGCCATGGATGCTGTGATGGTTAAGGTTGTTTGTTAACTTGTCTGGGCCATGATTCTCAGTGGTTTGGCAGTTATGATTGGCAGCTGTATGATGATGTGATCACTTCCATGATGAGATTTGATGTAATGTGATCACCTCCATGATAGGATCTGCTGTGAGTAGCCAATCAGTTGAAAGGGAGTTTCCTTGGGCGTGTGGCCTGCATTGAATATAAGTGGACATTCTGGCAAGGCTCGTGGGATTTTGCTTATTCTGGATCCTGCTGCTGGCTCCTGTTCGTCTGACCTCCAGTTCTTGGGACTTGAACTAGCAGCTTACCTGTGGTCTTGCCTGTCGATCTTGGGATTAGTCAGTCTTCACAGCATGTGAGCAAGAGCCCTGCTGTCTGACCTGCTGATCTTGGGTTCACCAGCCCCTGCAGCTATATGACTCAAGAGAGGCCTCTATCCTGACCCATGGACCTGGGATGTTCCAGCCTCTACAACCACGTGAGACATTTCCTTTATATAAACCTCTCTATATGTATTTATACACTTCACTGGTTTTGCTTCTCTAGACAACCCAGCCTAAGACAGATGCTACCCCAACTTGATCACCTCTGGACGCTGGGTGCTGTGGCTGTAGCTGCAAATCCTAAACTCTTCCTTATTTCTATCTCCAGATCTGAAATCTCAAGTGGAAGTATTCAGTTTTCTCAGGTTAGATCATATGCAAAAACTTCTAGCCACCAAGGGTCAGGAAAAGCACATATTTTAGTTTCCCTTTGTCTTAGTTTCCTAGTGCTGCTATTACAGAAATACCAGCAGTGGGTGGCTTTGAAGAATAGAAATTTATTTTCTCACATTTCAGGAGGCTAGAAGTCTAAATCAGGGTCTCCACCGTGTCTATTCCTTCCTTGTCAGTCGTCCCAGGTGTTCCTTGGTTTCTTGGCTTGTTGACAGTGCTCACATGGTGCCTGTCTTTCCTCTTGTATGCATGTCTCTGGGTCCATTATGCTCTTTTTATCACTCAGAAGTGATTAGATTTAGACTCCATCCTACACTGGTAGGACCTCAACTGAATGATTCATTTCATCATATTAGATTGCATTATGGAATGTGATTATATCACATTACATTAGATGTAAGTTCATTACATTACATTACATTACATCCACAGGCATAGGGGTTAGGATTCCAACACATATTTTGGAGGGAAGGAACAAATCTGGAAGAGGCTCTCCCCACCAAGGCTGATATTCAGACCTTGTTAGACAGAGGATGACTGTAGCCCACTAGGTTGAAAAGAAGTTCACTGGGATGCCATATATGGCAAGCAGGAAGCCACTTGCTGGGATGCCAGTGGAACTTGCTGCCAGTAAGTGTGCACTGAAGCTTGCTAGAAGGTGAGCACCACTGGGTATCTTGACTTCACTAGCCACTGCATGCTGAGAAAGCAAGGAAAAGCACACCAGAATCTGAAAGAGAAGCCCCTTCCTTCTGCAGTGCCCTTCCAGCACTCTCTATTGACAAAGCTTAACATGGTGCTAGCTGGCAAAGAAAAGTATTTATAGGGTCCAGTTCTAGTACCACAAAGCAGGACAAAGAAGGGTGGTTTTGGACCTGAGAGACAATAAATGGATAACTAGCACAGGAATGACGTCATGAAAGGAAGGACTGCCTACAACAATTCTGTGACTCCAACTGGACCTACAACCAATGATCTACCACCTTTTCACTCATTTTCCCCTTCGGGTCATCATTTCCCTGTTTATCCAGCTAAATTTCCTTGGTCAACCACTCCATTCCCTAACTCTCTACCTATTCCTTTTCTGCACTCACATGGCCTAATGCGACTGGATTGTTAGAGTCAGGGTACTAAAAGAAGTGAGATATAAATATAAGTGGTGGTGGTCATAAAATGGATGTTTGAAACTGAAATTATGGAAGAATTGCAGTTATTAGTAATAATTAAAATCTATGTATGGCACTCGTCTGCCAACTGAAAGGTTGGTGGTTTGAACCCACCAGCCACTCCATGGAAGAAAGATGTGGCAGCCTGCTTCCATAAAGATTTACAGCCTTGGAAACCCTATGGGGCAGTTCTACTCTGTCCTATAGGGTCGCTATGAGTCGGAATTGACCTGACGGCAACAGGTTTGAGTTTTTTGTTTTTTTTTTTTTATATGAACATGAGAATGAGTGGCTGAGGTAAGGTGGACAAGAGAGAGGCCAAGAAACTGAGAAGCTTGGGTATAGGAAGGATTATCTATATATATTTTGAAATCGTCAAGAAATACAACAGTGCTGTAGAGAACAATAGAGAGCCAGGAAATAAACTCTTTGATAAATGAGGGAGAGTGGAAAATTGCAACAAGGAGGGCCAGTGGGAATGTGACCTGATGATATAAGATTCAAATTCGGGAGATTTGAGGGAGGAGAGAGGAAGATGATGTGGAAGTGGCAAAAAGGAGCAAAGACCCATCTCCATGGCCTATGATAATATGAAAGATGGAGGCGAAAAAAGAGCTACCACTTGATAGGGTTGCCAGGGAAGCAATGTCCTCAGGAAAAAGCCCAGTTTCTAGTAGAACAAGCCCTGTACTCCATTAGGGAAAGGATTCCCCAATGTGCTCAAGGATTGTTCAGAGAAGAGGGGGTTTTTCTGATTGCCAACTGTGGGTCTCAGAGGGTACCTCAGTGGAGGTGGAGAAGGCTGGGAGCTGAGAACTGAATAGGGGATATGCAGAGCTATGTGGGATTGAAGCAGCGATGAGGATGAAATGGTGGTCCGGGCTTCTTGTAATGGATGCCAAACCCAAACCAAACCCACTGCTGTTGAGTTGATTCTGACTCACAGCAACTCTGTAGGACAGTGTAGAACTGCCCCATAGGGTTTCCAAGGCTGTAATCTTTACAAAAGCAGGCTGCCACATCTTTCTCCCGAGGAGCAGCTGGTGGGTTCGAACTGCCGACCTTTTGGTTAACAGCTGAGTGCTTTAACTGCTGTGCCACCAGGGCTCCTTTGTGATGGATGAGGGAAGAGGAATTTAGGACATAATGAGATTAGTCCTAATGGTCTTAAGGCAGATAGGAGTGAAAGGGCGTGTGTGTGTTGGGGGAGGATAGGAGCGTGAGGCTGCCTTTCTCTCTCTCTGGTCAAAGGAGGCCAGGAGAGGAGTGATGCTATCTCATGTATGAAGGTCTCACTCTTGACCCTGACAGTGGAGGTGTGGAGGTCCAGGGAGGGGCAAAAGTACGAGACAAAATGGCAAGTAAGCCAGAACTATCCCCGAAATCATGCCACAGGAAGTATTTGGTTAGGACACCAATGTGCCACTACCCCAATACTGAACTCTACCTCAGGCACTGCCCCCATTAGATGGGTCAGGCCACTACCATCAGTCTGGAATGAATTCTAAATGAATTTAAACTGTTCACTACTCTTATGTTATAACAGAAATACCACAAGTGGATGGCTTTAACAAAGAGAAAGAGGCTACAAGTCCAAATTCAGGGCATCAGCTCCAGGGGAAGGCTTCCTCTGTTAGCTCTAGAGGAAGGTCCTTGTCATCAGTCTTCCCTTGGTCTAGGAGCATCTCAGCATAGGAACCTCAGGTCCAAAGGATGCGCTCTGCTCCCGGCACTGCTTTCTTGGTGGTATGAGGTTCCCATGTCTCTCTGCTCACTTCTCTCTTTTATATCTCAAAAGTCATTGGCTTAAGACACTACCTAATATTGTAGACCTCATCAGTATAATTGTCTCTAATTCATCTTATTACATCACAGTAATACAGTTTACAACACATAGGGAAATCACATCAGATTACAAAATGGTAGACAATAATACAATACTGAGAATCATGACCCAGTCAAGTTGACAGATATTTTTGGGGGACATAATTCAATCCATGACATTCCACCCTTTGATCCCCCAAAATTCATGTCTTTGCTGCATGTAAAACATATTCACCCCATCATATCATAGCAAAAGTCTTAAATCAAGTCCAAGTCCAGAATCCAAAAATTCCTCTTCATCTGTGAAATCTAGAATACAAGTGATCTGCTTCCAAAGTACAATGGCAGAACAGGCACAAGCTAGACATTTCCATTACAAATGGGAGAAATTGGAGAGAATGAAGGCATAACAGGCACCAAGCAAGTTAGCAGAACACATTACATTAGCCCTCAAGGCTTGAAAATAATCCTCTGTTTTCTGAGACCATTTACACAATAGCCCTACCCTCCAAATTCTAGGTATTGGCCACAAACTTCGGATCCTGAGTGGATGCCCCTCGGCCCTAGGCTTCAGCTCCGCCTTCCAGGCCCACTGGGATGGTAACTCTGCTCCCTCGGCATTAGGCGCACCATTCCCCTAGTCCATCTGAGTGGTGACTCCACACTTAGAAACACCAGAGGCCATGGCTCCACCCTTTGAAACCCCAGAGGTCCTGGCCATACCATTTGAGACTGAGTCAGCTCGGCTTCTTGTGTTCCTTGTCTCTTCAGGTTCTGCTTCCTGTGGGCTCTCGGCCCTCGGGCCTCATGCCCGCATCTGCCCTGCTGGGGTAAGTGTTCCAAAGCTCTGTAGCTCCACCAATAAATGAACAGAGGTAAAAGAATTATCCAATGATAACTACAAGACACTACTGCAAGAAACCAAAAGAGACCTGCATAAGTGGAAAAACATACCTTGCTCATGGATAGGTAGACTCAACATTGTGAAAATGTCAATTCTACCAAAAGCAATCTACAGATACAATGCAATCCTGATCCAAATTCCACTGGCATTTTTTAATGAGATGGAGAAACAAATCACCAACATCATATGGAAAGGGAACAGGCCCCGAATAAGTAAAGCATTACTCAAGAAGAAGAACAAAGTGGGAGGCCACACACTACCTGATTTTAAAACCTATTATACTGCCACGGTAGTCAAAACAGCCTGGTATTGGTACAGCAACAGATACATAGACCAATGAAACAGAATTGACAATCCAGACATAAATTCATCCACCTATGAGCAGCTGATATTTGACAAAGGCCCAGAGTCCGTTAATTGGGGAAAAGAGAGTCTCTTTAATAAACGGAGCTGGCATAACTGGATATCCCTGTGCAAAATACTGAAACAAGACCCATACCTCACACCACATACAAAAACTAACTCAAAATGGATCAAAGACTTAAATATGAAATCAAAAACGATAAAGATCATGGAAGATAAAATAGGAACAATGCTAGGAGCCCTAATACATGGCATAAACACAATACGAACCATAAGTAACAATGCACAAGCACCAGAATAGAGACTACATAACTGGGAGCTCCTAAAAACCAAACACTTATGCTCATCAAAAGACTTCACCAAAAGAGTCAAAAGACAACCTACAGATTGGGAAAAAAATTTTGGCTACCACAAATCCCATCAGCGTCTAATCTCTAAAATCTACAAGATACTGCAAAACCTCAACAACAAAAAGACAAATAAGCCAATTAAAAAATGGACAAAGGATATGAACAGGCACTTCACCAAAGAAGATATTCAGGCAGCTAACAGACACAAGAAGAAATGCTCACGATCATTAGCTGTTACAGAAACGCAGATCAAGACTACAATCAGATATCATGTCACCCCAACAAGGCTAGCATTAATCCAAAAAACACAAAATAAGAAATGTTGGAGAGGTTGTGGAGAGACTGGAACAGTTATAC
>NW_004444036.1:5739386-5814759 GCF_000243295.1 Trichechus manatus latirostris
GTAAGAAGACCAGACTTAATGGTCTGACTGAGACTGGAGGAACCCCAGAAAGCATGGCCCCTGGATCTCTATCAGCCCAGAACTGAAACAATTTCCAAGGCCAACTCTTCAGACAGGGATTGGACTGGACTGTGGGACATACAGTGATACTCATGAGGAGTGTGCCTCTTAGCTCAAGTAGATACAAGAGACTAAATGGGTAGTTTCTGTCCGGAGGTGAGATGGGAAGGCAGAGAGGATTAGGAGCTGGTTGAATGGACATGGGGGATCAAGGGTAGAAAGGAGGAGTGTGCTGTCACAGTATGAGGAGAGCAATTAGAGTCACATAACTATGTATAAATCTTTGTATGGGAAAAAATTTTTTTAAAAGTGCCTGGAGGCACCCCACTCTGCCAGGAAGCCTCCTGCACACAGGCAGTGAGCTCTCTCGCTCTTTGGGTTGGCTCCAGCGCCATCTCGCTCAGGTCTCCTGGTTCTGCTGCTGCTAGTCCTCTGCCGCTGTCACTTCTCTGCCGCTTCCAGTTCTCTGCTGCTGCTGGTCCTCTGCCGCTGCTGCTTCTCTATCCATTCACAGTTTCACAATCACTTCCACAGTTTAGGTATCTGTTAGAGCATCACTCCACTCCTGGTGCCAAATTCTGTCTTAGTTATCTAGTGCTGCTATAACAGAAATACCACAAGTGGATGGCTTTAACAAAGAGAAATTTATTCTTTCACAATCTAGTAGGCTACAAGTCCAAATTCAGGGCATCAGCTCCAGGGGAAGGCTTTCTCTGCTGGCTCTGGAGGAAGGTCCTTGTCATCAGTCTTCCCTTGGTCTGGGAGCATCTCAGCGCAGGAACCTCAGGTCCAAAGGACGCGCTCTGCTCCCGGCACTGCTTTCTTGGTGGTATGAGGTCGCTATGTCTGTCTCTCTGCTTGCTTCTCTGTTTTATATCTCAAAAGAGATTGGCTTAAGACACTATCTAATCTTGTAGACCCCATCAATATAATTGCCGCTAATCCATCTCATTACATCATAGTGATACAGTTTACAACACATAGGAAAATCACATCAGATTACAAAATGGTACACAATCATAGAACACTGGGAATCGTGACCCAGCCAAGGTGACAGATATTTTGGGGGGACACAATTCAATCCATGACACCCTTCAAGGATATTTCCAAGCAATTATAAATGTCACTTTTGCTTCATGACCCTTAGCTAGAATTTAGTCACCAGGGCCACCTCTATCTAGAAGGAGGTCAGCCATGCAACCAGTCAAAATTCAGGGGTTTTATTGCTGAGGAAGAAGGGGAGAATGCATATTGGGGGACACCTACCTCTCTCTGCCATTTTCAAGATGTTTTTACATTTTACAGTGGTGAAACTGCCTTCTGTCTTCACTATGCCCCCATCACCCCCAAATCACCATGTCATGGAAAACGGTGAACCGAAAGATTTGCTTGCCACCCTTCAAGCTCAGGGCTTCCCAGGACATGTAGCGATCTACTCAACCACATTTCCTTTGCTGATGGTTTCATTTCCTAATTCCTTCTCGATGCTGTTACTTCATTTTCCATTTTCACTGCAGAGCCTAGCAGGCTACCAAATCATTGATATCAGTTACCCATTATATTCAAGGCCTCTTTCTCTTTTGCTCTTTTATCAATTTATTTAGAGATGCTTTCTTATTGAACTGATACTTAAGCCCCAAGTTGTGTACAGTTTTGCAATGACTTACGTAAACAAGAGTGATGGAAAAGTCTAGGGTGCTTTTGGGCCGTGAGGTTTATCATGAGGATATTTTATTGCAGCTTTCAAAAAATCTCCATAGATGAAAACATGCTGCTTTTACAGAAAAGAGAAATTTTAGTCAATCTTCCCCACCCCCCTTAGGACATGTCTATTTTAAACATAAAACTGAGCCTTCATAGTTATAGTAATCTTGCTTATTAATTGTATATGGAGAGCATTAACCATGTAATGTCATTATTGCTAACCAAAAGGTTGGTGGTTTGAACCCACCAGCCACTCCAAGGGAGAAAAGACCTGGTGATCTGTTCGCATAAAGATTACAGCCTTGGAAACCCTGTGGGGCAATTCTCTTCTGGCCTATAGGGTTGTTATAAGTCAGAATAGACTGGACAGCACTCACCGACAACAACATAGATAGATATATGCCTTCCTGCTTTTATAACTATATCATTATGAAAATGAAGTTTGGAAAATATGCAGGAGGGGATGTTAGGCTGTTTTGTAGAATTTTGTAAAAATGGCGTGGCGAGGGCGTGGGGCATCTGACCTCCTCTAACTTCACAAGACGGGAAGAGAATCATTATCAGCGTCAGTAGTCCAAGGATGATTCCTATGAGGCGGAGGTCAGACCTTCCTCCACCCTGCATCCTTTTTACCAATTCTGACACCCATTGTCCCTCCCATGGCATTCTCTGCTTCTCTGCTGGGTTTGATAATTTGTTGCAGTGGCCACACGGAAGTCACAGACCATACTCACAGTTATGAGGTTTATTGAGGAAGTAAGAGTTCAGGTTCAGGACTGCTCAGGGTACAGTACTTCGATCAGGACAGACTCTTCTCAGCCATGCCTGCAGGCAAGTCTGTCTCCGTCCCTCGGCCCCGTGGCCTGGCCTCTGCCCTGCTCAGGCAAGTGTTACAAAGCTCTTTTAGCTCTGCCAACAAGTGCCCAGAGGCATCCCACTCCGCCAGTAAGCCTCGGCCCAAAGGCACTCAGCTCTAGCTCCATGGGTTGGCAAACCTAGCTCCATCAAGTTCCCAGAGGCACCCTACTTCTCCAGCAAGCCTCCTGCTCAAAAACACTCAGCTTTCTCACTCTGTGGGCCAGGAAGCCCACTGTGCCATCTCCTGTCGATCTCCTGCCTCTGCTGCCACCACTTCCCACCATATTCAGTGTTACAGCTCTCTCTGTCAGTCTTCTGGAAGTCCAGGAGCTTCTCAGCTCAGGGATCCCAGGTCCTAAGAACACGCTGCACTCCTGGCTCTTCTTTCTTGGTGGTGGTGAGATCCTCTTCCTGCCTGCCTCTGGGATGGCTCATTTTAAGCCTAGCGGAAGGCAAAACCTACCAATCCCCTCGTTAGGGTTCCATACATCTTATTTGCATGGTCCCGTCCCCGCAAGGGTGCCATGTACCTTATTTACATTATTAGCAAGCTATCCAATCCCCTTGGTGGTCCACAACAACCTCATTTGCATAGTCCCACCCAGTCATTTCGTGGAAGTTACAAAGACTATGGCTAGAAGGGCCATATTAAGTAATTTACTACATGACAAATTTCTATTTTTTAGATTGCTTTCATCATCAATACTGTTTCAAAATCAGCATACTTGTAAAAAAAAAAAACTTCCCAATTGTACAGATGTTCTGCCCCTCACTATTTTTAGAGGAAAATAGCAAGAATGATTCACTTTGATTCACTTCCTGAGTTAATGATATCTATTTAACCAGTCACATTTTCAGTAGAAATGTAGAAAACGTACTCTGTTAACTACTACAATAAGAATTTCATGTTTGTTGCCATCTGTACACAGAAGTGGTAACAGTTCCTGTGCCTCTCTCCGCACCTCACTTCCCCCCTGCTGACTGTATTCCTTTGTCTGGGGGCTTTCTCAGACTTGCCAAGGGCTCAGTGGACACACCAAGTCCCCAGTCAAGGGTGGAGGGGAGTTGGTGTATGTTATGGATTAAATTGTGGCCCCGCAAAAAAAATTTATGTGGATGTCCTAATCCCTCGTACCTGTGAAGGTGTCCTTGTTTGAAAACAGTCTTTGAAGACTGTCAGTTAAATTAACATGAGCTCATTCATACTGGAGTAGAGTAGGTCCTAATCCCATCTGAGTGATGTCCTTATAAAAGAGAAGAAAAGACAGACGGACAGTGGGAAGATGGCCATGTGACCATGGAGTTATGATGCAGCTGCAAGCCAAGATCCTCCTGGAGCTAGCAAAAACTGAGAGAGACAAGAAAGGATCTTCCCCTAGAGACTTTGGAGGGAGCATGACTTGGCTGACACTCAGAATTTGGACTTCTAGCCTCCAGAACTGTGAGACAATAAATTTCTGTTCTTATAAGCCACTGACTTTGTGGGATTTTGTTATGGCCCTAGGAAACTAAGTGTATAAATACCTCAGCTCCCTCACTCCTTAGGTGGGATAACCGAGGTGTGTTTTCTACTCAGACTTTCAGAGCTTCCCAGCAGGATTCAGCTCATTACTCCGAGTCATAACTGGCTTCATAATCCCGGCCTGTCTCATGCTCCCACTCCCCTACTGGTGTTTCCATCTCCTCCCAAATAAACCACCTTTACTTGAATCCGTGTCTCGCGGTATGCTTCTGGGAAAGCAAAGGGAGACAGAGCCAACAAGAAATGCTTATTGTCTCGCTTACTACCCTGGACATTTGCCTAAGTCATAACTTCTGACTTACCTAGAGGAATCTAGGTTATGTGGGGTATTTAAATGAAATCAAAATGATTTGAATCATGACTTAAATCACTAGATATATAGATTAATTTTAAATCATTGTTGTTTTTTTCCCTATGATCTACTCATCAAACTTAACCCTCAAGATAGCCCTCCAACATACTCACCAAAGCCCAGATTGCCTTCTTTGAGAGAGTTTGAGTGAAGGGCTCGGCAGTGCCCTCTTTTTCCCTCTGCTGGGCCTGGCTGGCTCAATGCTCCTCACCTACTGATTTTACTGTAGCCTTAGTTTTTAAAACACATGCAGCCATTTGAAGTGATTGCTACTCTTGCTAATATTGCAGCCTGGATTCAAATGCAGATCCCTCTGAGCTCAGAGCCAAGGCTCTCAACCGCAGGCAACCCTGCAGCATGCTGAGGCCAAGGAGACACTTCAGGCAGGAGGGAGGGCTGTTTGGGGCCGTTTTGGGCTGTGGCTGTGTTACTCTCCCCAGAGTAAGGAGAGTAAATAAGGGATTAAGAGAGGACTGGTGCCTGAGTCACCCCAGGGCAGTTTCAGGTCACATGTGCATCGAGACTATGTGACATTTAGATGTCTTCGGGTCAGATTCTCTTCTAGTCCTTGCTTGGCTTCCCCACATGCACTTGGAAGCATCCTCCTTACCCTTCAGAAGAAAATAGATGATGAGTGTTCGATTGTGCATGAAGCACATGGGCTTGCCCTGCTCAACCAGCCCGCAGAGGAGCCACCAGCTGCTGAGGTGACTGGTGACCGGCCCAAGGGCTCTGCAGGCAGTGTGCATGCTCGCTGTGATCTCCCTGCTCCCCCTCCCAGCCCCAAGCCTTCCTCCTTACTGCATCTTAGGCAGCATGAAAATTCTAAAGTTTCTAAATGCTGTTCTTTGACACGTCTCTGGGTGAAGTCACTGACGCCAGGCGTCCCTAGGCCATTCTCTGCATCTCCTGCCTCTCTACGACCCACCCACCCAGCCACCTTGGTTTGGGCACCTGTCACGTCCCCTGTGCAGCACTAATCAGAGCGAATGCAGCAGGGCACCTGAGGACTCATCTGCTGTTCTAAACGGATTCCCAGAACCACAGCAAGTGATTTCAGCTTCTTTACTGGGATCAAACGTTGGCAAACAAGCCCAATGTCTGAGGACCAGAGGCTGTTGTATAATCATCTTTTGGTGGAGACAATGAGGTCACATGTTTTCCAGTCTAATCGCTGATCAGGGACAGGTTTGATTGCAGATAATGTGCTTGCTGGCCCACAACTTAATTATGCAGGGAGCGTCTGAATCAACAAAGCTTTCAGATGTAGGTCTTACCTAATGGGGCATCTGTTCGAGATCATTGCATCCATTTGGCCTCTGAACGAAAGGTCTGGGGGTTACAGCAGGCCGTTGGCAGTGCTGTTCTCACTGACCTCTCATTGAAAAGCATGCCAATCCCCAGCGACAGGCATTCTGGTTTATATCGAGGGCCAGATGGAACAAATGGCTCCAGGGTGGCAGATCTTGGGACAACCTCTGGTGGAAGCATGTTCTCCAAGGAAATTAATGCCATAATCATTCTGGTGTATCTGCAGCTCTAGCAACAGAGAGGGGTAGTTCCCTTCCCCATGCTGGAAAAGAAAATATATTGGGAAAAGTCTAGGGAAATAAACAAGCAATAAGCAAAGTAGAGCCATAGAGTGGAGTCTTTGGGTTAGATTCCCAGCAGTAAACGGTATCTACTACAGATTTGGGAGCTCAATGGGTCTCTCAAGTGACATGTCTCCTGGCTAATTCCTTCTTCCAAATTCCCCACCGTGTGTGGTTTGCATGGATTCCAAAAGGAGCTCCTAGGCGCTCACTATCACAAGCACCATGCCTGCCAGTGAGTTCAAAACTTGGGAAAAAATAAGGGTTTATGGGTATTTTTGTTGTTGTTGTTGCTGTTTTTAAGATTTAAGAAGTCTTGGTCTGTGCAGCCTCATTATTTGCTCACTGGATGAAGATAGCTAAGTTATTTTCTGTTTCCTCATTTTCAAATTTAAATAAAAACAACATGCCATTAAAAAAACATTATAATAAAGTTGTATCCACCCAGATGATTTCAGAGCACGAAGCAAAGGACTCATTTCCAACATTAAGCAGAAATTTCCGTGCCCCAATTGGTGTCCGGCCTCCTAAAAGTTGAGGTGTCTTCTTTGGCTCCTTCAGATGTTTGTCACCTCCCTTTGAATGCAGGAAAACCCAGCTCAGGCTGGGTGAGGGTCACCTGAGCCCAAGAATCTTTCTGTTCATAGCCAGAGCCCAAGACACAGTTTAAGACAAAGCACAATAAAGCTATAAATAAAGAACGAAGCCTTCGCTGGTTGCTTTGCCTCAAGCCTGATATCAGCCGTAAAGCAGTGCAGCTTGTGTGGTTGGTGGGTTGAATGCTGGTGAGTTCCCAAAAGAAATTCCTCCAGGACCCTGTCTTGTCTAGTGCACCGGAGATGCCTGAGTTTCCAGAGAAGAGACCAAAAGCCGTCCACAGACAGTGAGTGCCCATTTTATTAGATCATGAGGTAATATCCTGCCTGCCCCTCCCATACCCATCGCTCCTCCCAACTCACAATCAGATTTGAAAATTAGGTTTTAGAGTGCAGACCTGCTTTTTTTTTTTTTTTTGTAGCTCATCTGAAGGCGTTTGAAGCCCAAGGGGAAAGCTCCTTCCCCTCTGGGATCTGCGTCTCGCATATATATGTGCTGAGCCAGGGAAAGAGTCGATCATAAAAAAGAGCCTTGTTATCCCCACAGTGCTGGTTTCTCCTATTTGATGGTGTTACTGAATTATTTTACACAGGAGAAGTCAAATGTTATGGAATTTATTTTTCTCTTTTAATAAACAAGCGTAGGGTTGAAGGATAGGAGGCCAAGTGCATCCCCGAATCTGAAAATGGTTGCTTAATTGAGGTTGTTTTTCTTTCTCTGAAGAACACCTTTAGGTGATGATGTTGCTAAGGCTATAATCTTATTTTATGGCTGAATCCCCTCTCTTATAATCAGCATATATTTTTTGTTGACAGTGTGATCTGCTTCAGTACAGAATCTAAGCCGGTTTGGTCATTTGCTTAGAGAAAAAATGAAATCAGTATTATGAGCTCTAACGGTTTTCTTAGCCTAGCAACATGCTGGTGGTTTGCTTTGTTCCCTAGTGGATGCTCTGTGTGGACTTGTTGAATGAATACATGATTGCGTCAGGATGTTATACTATATCCTCTCCCTCCGAGAAGCTCATTAATGGTACAGAAGGAAAAGAACTAGCTACGGGCCACATGAATGCATACATTCAGCATCAGGTTAAAATCCCAAAGGAGCATCAATTACCAAGTTAATGCAGTTTCTATTTAAAGTTAGATGGCAAAGCCACGGTATAATGCCCGGCGCCTTCAAAGGGAACCGGTTTTAATTGATCAACCTGTAGTCCTTGAATCCAAATAAGCCCTATTCTCATTCCATGGGAAATCCCCCCACTTCAGAGGGGAGAACCCTAATTCCAGGTCAGCCCAAGAATGCAAGAGAGGATTTCACAGGAGGGTTCATTCAAATGCTTAGCCTTCCTTAAATGGACTTGATTGTAATGGGAGACTTTTTGTAAATCCTCTAACTACCCTTGTTAAAAATGAGGGATTCATTTGGGAATTTATCATTTCTCATGCCTTGGGCCCAACTTGTAAAATTCTACTGTGTCATTCAGTTACTCAGTAAGTAACCTTGGAAGCAAAACTAATTACCTTCCAATCTGTGCTCTTGAAATGTAAAGATCATTAAAAAAATGAGGGGTTGAGATGGTCTAGAGAGCCTTGTGTGCTTCTGATGGCCTCTCTGCTCCCGAGGGAGATGCTTTTCAAGGGTCCCACAAGGTCATGAAACCTGTGGGGCCTTCCTCCCATGGAGGGGGGTTAAGCAAGGTGATTTGATGGGTGAATTTACTCTGTGTCCCCCCAGCACTTACCATAGAGTCTGACACATAGCAGGCACCCAGGAACGGTGGGTGGAGCGGAAGTCCTGTTATACTCAGAGACTCACCTTTCAGCAGAGTCTCAGCTAATTGTACCATTTCCAGCCTGCACGCTAACAACTGGGCATCGTACCTTATCTTTAGTGACTCAAACTGGTAGTGGCTCTCGTTTTTCTCTCTCTCTCCTAATGAACCTTCTTCAACTACTTGTACCTTATCACCCCCTCCATGGAAAAATTGCATAATAATGGGTTGTTTACAAACATATAAGATATATAATGCCGTTTCAACATGATGTATGGGTTTTTAAAGAGCCATTTAGAGTGAAATGTGTGAATTTTTCAAATTATAACTTCAATGACAGCAAAGCCTTTTTCTCTATATTGCACTCTCCGTGCTGTCCAATGAATGACAGAATATGGAGCTTCCTAAATCCCGTATACAGTGAATTTGAGTCTGAAAATAAAATACATATTAAATGTAAAACTCAAAAAAATCCATCCAACTTTCTAATGACTTTGGTCTGTATTATGCTGCAAATGTGACTTGGCAGACTGCATTAAAAGAT
This sequence comes from Trichechus manatus latirostris, assembly GCF_000243295.1. Classification (NCBI taxonomy): domain Eukaryota; kingdom Metazoa; phylum Chordata; class Mammalia; order Sirenia; family Trichechidae; genus Trichechus; species Trichechus manatus. The sequence continues at coordinate 5,748,390 of NW_004444036.1, forward strand.
GAAGACAATTTTTCGAACGTCAAACCAGAATTTAATTTTGAAACTGAACATGGATCACTTATATTTAAACAAAGTGAATGCTAAGGTAAATTTGGAACCCTTCCCGATGACCACAGTTAGGAAGTAGTAGGATGGCCTAGGCAACACGATGATGTATTCTTGAGAATCTGCTCTAATGACAGAAGATTAGGCTGACATAATTTGTTCTGATTGCTATTACCCACCACATACGCATATATCACATTTAGGTCACCAGGAGAAGCACAGCCCAGTGCAATGCCTGGGACCTACGACCAGAGGGGTCCTTCAGGAAAACCTAAACTCAGGCCCCGTGAGTCTGCAGCCAGTCATGTGTGAGGGCAGTGATAGTCCAGCTTGTGGAGACCCAGCTCTAGGAAACAGAAGAGCAAGAGACTAATTTCTACTTGGCATCTTTAGAAGTACAACTGATTTTTTTTTTTTTAATGGCAGGCTCTGAAGCAAAAATAAAAGTCATTTAGCCTGATGGGGGGGAAGTGAGTTTATGTTAATGGGGGTAAATAATTTGGAAAAGGAAGGTGAGAATGGCTGTACAACTTGAAGAATGTAATCAATGTCACTGAATTGTATATGTAGAAATTGTTGGATTGGTGTATGTTTTGCTGTTTATATTTTCAGCAATAAAAAAGAAAGAAAAAGTCATTTAGCCTGGGAAATGGTGTTGCGGACTCTACATATCAGGTAGGTGACACACTTGCCTTCAAAACAGTGTGGTCTTGACAACCCGTTCCCCTAAATCTTCATATTTGGAAGTTGCCCAGGCATTTCAGAAGATCAGAAGCCTCTAGAGGACCATAAGTGATTAGTTTTATGGTTGTACTGGGCATTGATTAAGTTTACATCGAGCCTCTCCTTCCTCCTTAGCAGGAGGAGTCATGGTTCATCTTTCTTTGGATAGCTAAGGTATAATCTGCCTCTCTCTTTTGTCCTGATCTCTAGGCTTTATTTTATTGTGCCTGATAATGAACTCTGTTCTATCTGGGTGAAGGGAATTTGTGAACCTCTATGGGAGTAAAATGCACTCACGATAAAGGTCATCCTTGTAGGAGGAATATCAGCGATGTCAAATTCCTCCGTCAATACGTAACTTCATACGCAATGATCAGTCAGCCATGTTTTTAGCCATGGCACCCAGTTCCAGATGAGAAGCCCCCACTTAGGCAATGTGGGATTTGGCTATCTCTTACATCTCATTTCTCTTCTTGTTTGGGAATATCCAACTATCTGAGGATATGAAAATTAATTTAGTCTGGATTCACATTTTCGTTTACTGAAATATTTATTTGAACTGATAAAAAGTGTATTGACATAATTTAAAAGGTGAAGAACTAAAATACATTCCAAATATTGACCAAAATATTATGGGAAGTAGCTTATAGAAGTTCTACTCAAAATCATTGTTAAGCACATTTTCTTACCCCTCTCCATAAAATCATATCCTTCCTCAAAACCACACCCTCCAAGCAGTGAATTCATGGGATGGTTTGCTCTGCTAGGTGCCAAAAATGAAGATGAATTAAGAAATTCAGCCAACTAGAAGGAAGAGATATAAATGTACAAATAGAACATTTCTTCTAGAGTCTCAGGCATTCAGGAGATTCATAATGTTCATACAAATATATAAAATTTTTTAGTGAGCTATATTCATTTGAATCCATTCTCTTTCTCTTCAATTCTTCACATCAAGCCTGCAAAAAAAAAGAAAAAGAAAAAAACCAAAGGAACCATTACTTTAGTTTTCATGAGATATTTTTACGAACAGCTTATAAATCAGTATAATAGATACAAGTCAAAAATGAAGGTCCCATTTTCACTTGGAAACTTCACTCTCTCAATTTCTTGAATGTGAACTATGAGTAGAAGATGTGACCATCAATTTTGCCTCTAGTGATTTAATTCCACCCTAAATTAGGATGGCTTCCTTCTGAAGGATGAGTGTAATGCTAATTTTATGATTATGACTTTCAAGGCCCTTGGTGCCTGTGGTAAATTTGCATTGTTGTCCTTGTTAGTTGCCTAGTCTGCACAACTCATGGTGTGGTGACCTTACCTGTAACAGAACTAAACGTTGCCTGGTCTTGCATCATCTTCATGATCATTGGTATCTTTGAGTCCATTGTTTCAGCTATTGTGTCAATCCATCTCATTGAGAGTTTCCCTCCTTTTTGCTAACAAATTTGCATTAATGGCTCCAATTCTTCACCCCTGCCTATGTCCACACCCATTGCCAGGCACCTTTACATTTTCCTACTCTTGTGGGATTTTTTTTTTTTAAGGAATTATCATTTTTCAGTCCATGCCAGTCTCGAAGATGGAGCAAGCTAGCACCTCCCTCCCAACCTAGGATTCCCGGGTGAAATGTATTATGGATTGAATTGTGTCCCCCAGAAAAAGATATGTTGAAGTCCTAACCCCTGCACTGGTGAATGAGACGTTGTTTGAGGAAAGAGGGTTTTTCTTTGCAGATGTTATCTGTTTAAGTTAACGAAGTCATACTGGAGTAGGGTGGGTCCTAATCCTAGACCCTTTTGAGTGATGTCTTATAAAAGAAGGATAAACCTGAAAACAGAGTTACACACAGGGAGAAAACAGCATGTGAGGATCTATCTACAACAGCAAAGGAACACCAAAAATTGCTGGCAGCCACTAGAAGCTAGGAGAGAGCCATGGAACACTTCCTCCCTCAAAGCCCTCCGAGGAACCTCCACTGCCAAGATCCTGAATTTGGATTTCCAGCCCCCAGAACCGTGAGAAAATAAATTTCTGTTCTTTAAAGTCATCCACTTTGTAGCAGCCCTAGGAAATTAAGACGGGGGGTATATTTCCTCATGCCTGAGTTTAGCTATGTGACTTGCTTTGGCCAATAAAATGAGGCAGAAATGATGGTGTGCCGGTTCTGAGCCTAAGCCTCAAGAGGTATCACATGTTTTTGCTTATTCCCTTGCACCACTGCCATAAGAAGGATATGCCCAGGCTAGTCTGCTGATCCCAGGAGAAGGATAAGAAACACATGGAGCAGAGCCACCCCAGCTAAAGTGCTTCAACCAAGCCCTTCTAGAGCTGAACCCCCAGCCGAACTGCATCTGCCTAAGTGAGCCCAGCCAAGATCAGCTAAGCCACAAATACATGACCTATAATAATAAATGATCGTATTTTAAGCCATTGAGTTCTGGGAGTGGTTTGTTATGCAACAATAGCTAATTGATATGGTGCCATTTCTTTTAAAAGCTCTTATAAAGCAGGGATTCTTGAACATTATTTACACATGTGTTTTTCATTCTTTGGTGTCATTCCTTGTGTTTTATTTATGTGGATGGGCTGATTCTTTTCCAAGAAATGGAATGCTCACTTTTTTTTTTCTATTATCAATGACTAAAGAAAGAAAACTTCACAGACAAAGGCCCTGCCCTGCTGTGGCAGACACTATGGTTGGGTCTTTCCACAGCTATTCCCTACCACCTTCTCCCTTGCTTTTCTCTACTACAAAGGCTGATAAACCAAACACTGTATTTCCCAGTCTCTCTTACAGCTAGGGGTAGCCAGGGGACCCAGTGCTGGCCAGTGAACCCTAAGGAGAATTCTGCAGCAGAGATTTCTTTCTTTTGGAAAGCTTTGCTTTCCTCTGTATTGATTTAGAGATAGCAAAGCCTATTATGTCATTTATAGCATTGCTGTGATGTAGGTTGTATTATACTCATTTTTGAGATGAAGTACACAGAGGTTCAAAAAGTAAAGTAACTAGCTCAAGTCTAAATAGCTGGTAAATGGAAAAGTTGGGATTTGAACTCAGGTGTCCCGACTCTGGGGCAGGGCTTTGAACTGCTTCAATTGGGTTCAACCCCTGCTGAGGATTTGCATTTCCACCCCAGATATACTGAATCAGAATCTACATTTTAACAAGATCCCCAGGTGATTCTTATGTATAATAAATTTTGAGAATCACTGCTGTACTAGTGGTTCTCAGAATTGGTCGCTAACCAGCAGCATTTGCATAGCTGGGAACTTGTTAGAAATGCAAATTCCTAGCAGGGATTCAAACCAGAGTGAACTGGTTTGAAGCCCTGCTCTGGGGCTCTTCCCACTCCACTAACAGGGAAAGTTTGATGGTTCTTAAACCAGAGGGAAAGATACCAAAAACCAAACCCATTGCCGTGGAGTTGATTCCAACTCATAGAGACCCTATAGGACAGAGTAGAGTTTCCAAGGCTGTAATCTTTACAGAAGCCAACTGCCACATCTTTCTCCTATGGAGTGGCTGGTGAGTTTGAACCACCAACCTTTCGTTTAGCAGCTGAGTGCCTCTCTCCTCTCAGAGCTTTCCCACTATAGTTGTCCTGCTACTAGGCTGTGACCTTAAGGGTATGACCAGGTCTGTCTTAGTTATCTAGTGCTGCTATAACAGAAATACCACAAGTGGATGGCTCTAACAAAGAGAAATTTATTCTTTCACAGTCTAGTAGGCTACAAGTCCGAATTCAGGGTGCTAGCTCCAGGGGAAGGCTTTCTTTCTCTGTTGGCTCTGGAGGAAGGTCTTTGTCATTAATCTTCCCCCTTGTCTAGGCTTCTCAGCACAGGGACCCCAGGTCCAAAGTACATGCTCCGCTCCTGGCTCTTCTTGCTTGCTGGTAATGAGGTCCCCCTCTTCTCTGCTCACTTTTCTTTTATATCTCAAAAGAGATTGACTCAAGATACAACCTAATCCTGTAGTTTGAGTCCTGCCTCATTAACATAACTGTCTCTAATCCTGCCTCATTAACATCATAGAAGCTAGGATTTACAACACATAGGATAAATACATCAGATCACAAAATGGAGGACAACCACACAATACTGGCAATCATGGCCTAGCCAAACTGACACACATTTTAGGGGGACACAATTCAATCCATAACAGGGTACTATTCAGTTTTACAGCCCCATTGCCTATCACGGGACCTGATACATAGCAGGAGCTCAAGGATGGATAGATTGGACCACTGGATAGGTGAGAACAGGAAAAGAACCAGAGTTAGGGTTACAGCCAAACCCACATTCTTCCATGGGAGGCCACAGGAATGAGAGGGGCACAGACACAGTGTGGATCTGATGTGCTGTCCTCACATGGCTATCATTTGCTCTAAGCCCCAGCCCAGCCCTATCATAGCCTAGATGTGCTCAAGCCATTATCCTGCTTCAGTCACTGTGCTGGGTGACACATGGCCAGTCTTTCAGGCTAAGGAAGAGGCCGATGGCAAGTTGCCCTTGAAGGTGAGACATTCCTTGGGCTTCTCTGAGCAGCATGGAAGGGGTGATCCATAGCAAATTGTCACTGAAGCATGTTCTATGAGATATGATTTCTCTCCAAGAAGCATCCAGACTGTAAAATGCAGAAATGGGGGCCATTTATATGGCAGGTTGGATATGGACTTTGTCCACCAAATATCTGTCCCAGGTAGGTGAACTCATGGCTACATGGAGAAAGGAGGAGCCGTATGCAGTGACCCACAGGATACCCCTGACAACTGGGTTCACTTTGTGGGCCTCTCTGTGAACAGGGAAATCTTGATCCAGTCTGCCCAGACCATCATGGCCACTGGAAGAGGATCATATTATTTAGAAGAATCGATGTCTGAATTCTTTACACAGCATGAGCCCCAGGGCCCATGATCTTCCCATCGCTCAGTGTGACCAAGAGCTAGTGAAGCAGGGACAATTCTGGTTGAAGAAGGGGTGTGGGGGCAGAGCCACCAGCTTGTGCTTCTATCCCATGCTAGTGGAGAAACAGGTGAGGGTTATGGTGCCAGTTTTGACCACTCTACCACTGATTATATATGACTATATATGAGTCAATTCTGCCTTATAGCGGCCCCTATAGGACAGAGAACTGCCCCATAGGGTTTCCAAGGAGCGGCTGGTGGATTGGAACTGCTGACCTTTTGTTTAGCAGCCGAGCTCTTAACCACTGCACCACCAGGGCTCCGACTATATACAGTCTCCCCATTTAATCTACAGAGCGACTCTGATTCTTCCTAGTAAAAGGAGCCAGTAGGTGACAACAGACGGTTAGAGGACCCACCACGGTGTCCTTCTGCAGATTGCAGCCTCGCCCCCCTCCCAGGTTCCAGGAAAGGCCAAGAGAGCGCAGCAACCCTGGACCAGGTCCCTGCTGATGGCTAAGGTCAGATCTGGTCCTTCTCGGAGTACAGTGCCCCCAGGGGACCAGTCTCCACCCTGGCCCCTGTGGAAGTTGGCATGTGCATACAGGCATGCCTGTACGATCCCGGAAGACATGAATTCAGGGTCCCAGAGGCCTGGGCCTGCTGCTCGATCTGGGCTTGGGTTTAGAAATGGGAAGCAATGGGAAGGGATCCAGAGCTAAAATTGCCCATGCTGTAAAGCACGCTTGTTTGTCGGGTTGTTGGAATGCAAGTGCGCCGGGCAGTATCCTGGGCTGCGCTGCTCTGCTGCCGAGACAACAGCTGTCCCCTATTCTCCTGTGTCCTGTTCTCCTGTGGGGGACATTTGTGAGAACCATGGGGACTGTGGGGCACTCTGCTGAGATGTCACTCTCTAGCTACCCCACACACCTTTTGTACCCAAATCAAAAAAGATGCAGAAGCCCAACTTGGAGTTATCTTTGGGGAAGGCCCACTTTGGCTGGTGTGGGGATGAGACCCCAAATAACTCCCTGTGTTGCCCTAAGTCCAGGCTGAGGAGCATGTGATGTTTATGCTTTGCCATAACCCATTTATAGCTGTGTTACTCAGAGTTGCCACAGCCCCACATGCATCATTTAGGAAATGGAGTCCACTCAACACTTGTCTTCATTTGGTCCTTTAACCAGACACTCGGGGCAGTGCAATGATTACTTCCTCCTGCGTGGTGCTAAATCATAGAGCCATAAACAGTGACACTCAAAAGTAGCCGAGGCCAAGGCTGTGCCTCGTGCCCCGGTTCCATATACAATGACCAACCGCGCAGCCGTAGCTGACTGGTCAAAGCTTTGGAGTTGTCCAAGGGCACCGGAAATAAGAAACACACCCGGTGTTTGTGCCGTCCTCTCTAGTTCACAAAGCACGTTCACACACGCTGTCCCCTGTCATGATCACGACCACACCGTGAGGCAGCAGGCAGGTGAGTGTGCCCCCAGTCATGCTAAAACGGAGGGGCAGACGCAAAGTCACACACCCGAGGGCAGAGAGGAGGCAAGTGCACCCTGGGAACTCTGACCTGGAACTCTTCCTTTTATCCCAAACGCCTACTCATAAAGGAAAAGAAACAAAAGTCTAAGTCAAAAATTCGAAAAGCTGTTTCTCATAAACTATGAAGCAGCCACAAAAATCGGATTTTGTACATCACGACGCTTTTGGTGACTAACGAAACTGTTTCTACCAGTAACTATTCAAAACAGGGAAAATGAGGAAGGCACAAAGAGCAGGACATATTTTTGTAAGGTTCTGGCCCTGAAATCCAGATCAAAACAGTGTTATGTGCAGGACGTGGAGAATTTAGTTAAACTCTAGGAAAAGGCAAACAGCATATCTAGGTCAAATCTCATTAAAATAAATTCAAAAGAAATCTGACAAGGAGGCCTCGTGGCACAGTGGTTAAGCACTCAGCTGCTAACCAAAAGGTTGGTGGTTTGAACCCACCAGCTGCTCCTTGGGAGAACGATGTGGCAGTCCACTTCCAGAAAGATTTACAGCCTAGGAAACCCTATGGGGCAGTTCTACACTGTCCTATGGGGTTGTTATAAGTCAGAATCGACTCGACAACACACAGCAACAACAACAACATTGTATGTATTGAGAATTTGTTGTATTGGATGCCAAGCTGGGGCTGGCAGCTGAGGCCCAATACTGAATTTGCATGGTGAGGTCTTGGGGGAGAAAGGTGCATAATCCTAGGCCAGTCACCACTGCCAGCTCCGGTTCTTATAGTCCATTTCCCTCAATCCAGCAGAACATATTCCTCCCTCTTCCTAAAGAGACAATAGACTTCCCTGGAGAAACACTGACCCAAAGCTTTCCTAGCAAAGCACAGGTCAATGATACCTAGAGGTAGAAAAGGTGATAAATAAGTTGGCTGCTGTCTTAACCAAGTGGCTCTCGGATTTTCCAAAGATGGCAAATCCTTTTATGTTGTTTATGCCTTAGCAGCCCAAGGCCTAGAGACAGTGGTGCTTACGTCAGAAATACCCAGACCACCCTTACCGATGGAAAACCAATTTCTTGACACATAGTTAACAGAACATATGAAACAAATGTAGACCTCCCTGTCTTTCTCCAATAATGCATTCCTAAAAACTATGTTGTCATAGAGATCACCTTAAACCTGAAAAGCTGATCATCTGTTTGTTTTTAGAGTAACAATGATAGTAGTGAGTAGTCCAAAGACTCAGTATTCAAATAAAAAATATGGCCACTGATGTACCATCAGGCAAAAATATAGTTATAAAATACATAGAAAACTTCAACAACTGAACAACAAAAAGACAAAAAAAAATCCAGTAAAACAATGGGCAAAGGACATGAACAGACACTTCACCAAAGAGGACATTCAGGTGGCCAACAAATACATGAAAAAATGCTCACTATCACTGCCATTAGAGAGATGCAAATCGAAACTACAATGAGATACCATCTCACCTCTGCAAAAATGACAGTGATCAAAAAAAAAAAAAACAGAAAACAATAAATGCTGGTGAGGTTGTGGGGAGACTGGAACTCTTCTACATTGTTGGTGGGATTGTAAAATGGTACAACCACTATGGAAACAGTATGATGCTTCCTCATAAAGCTAGAAATAGAAATACCGTATGATCCAGCAATCCCACTCCTAGGTATATATCCTGGAGATATAAGAGCAGTGACACAAATAGACATTTGCACACCTATGTTCATTGCAGCATTATTCACAATAGCAAAAAAAAAAAAAAGCATCAACAGATGAATGGATAAACAAATTGTGGTACATACATACAATGGAATACTATGCAACTATAAAGAACAATGAGGAGTCTGCAAAACATCTTATAACATGGATGAATCTGGAGGGAATTAGGTTGAGTGAAATAAGTCAATCACAACAGGACAAATATTGTCTGGTCCCACTTTTATAAAGAGTCAAGAATAGGTATACACACAGAAAGCAACATTCTTTGATGGTTACCAGGGATGGGAGGGGGAAGGAGGGGGAACCACTTTTTAGATAGTGGACACTTCTTATTTTTGATTATGGGAAAGGCAATACACAATATGGGTGAAGTCTGCACGACTTGTCTAAGATAAATGAAGACACTAAGAAGTATGCAGGTATAAGGGACAATTTTGGTAAATGCATAACATACAATTTTGCAACAACAATAACCAAAAAAAAATGTGTGTTTATGGCCCCCAGACACCCTTTTAACTCAGCACTGAAGTCACTCCTGAGGTTTGCCCTTCAGCCAAAGATTAGACAGGCCCATAAAACAAAACAAGACTAAATGGGCACACCAGCACGAGGGGGCAGGAAAGCTGGTAAGGGGGAACCCAAGGTCGAGGAGGGGAGAGTGCTGACACTTTGTGGGGTCGCAACCAATGTCACAAAACAATATGTGTATTAATTGTTTAATGAGAAACTAATTTGCTCTGTAAACCTTCATCTAAAGCACACATACACAAAAAATATGTGTGTTACATAGGTAGACATGTATGCATATATATGTATAAGAAGGCACATGTGAGTACATGGGGTGCATGTACAGGCATATCTGTAGGCATATGTATATACATGTTTATGTGCACTGCGTGTATATTCATATATATAATAAGCCACATAGGAAGCACGGTTATGGATACTTCCTAGACATAACCAAACACCTCACAGGATTGGTTTACTGGGTTTGAAGGCTTGGGATCATAGTCTTGTGCGACAATTCAGTCAACTGGCATAGCATAGTTCATAATGTTCTACATCCTAGTTTGCTGAGTAGCGTCTGGAGTCTTAAAAGCTTGCAAGTGGCCATCTAAAATACAACTATTGGTCTCTACTCATCTGGAACAAAAGAGAATGAAGGAAACCAAAGATTGAAAGAAAAATTAGTCCACAGGACTAATAGCCCATATGAACCATGCCCTCATCTAGCCAGAGACCAGAAGAACTAGATGGTGCCTGGCTATCACTACCAACCATTCTGACCAGGGACACAATAGAAGGTCCCAGATAGAAAGGGAGAAAAATGCAGAAAAAAACTCAAATTCCTAAAAAGGCCAGACTTACTGGACCAATAGAGACTAGAGAAACCCCCAAGACTTTCACCCTAAGATACTCTTTGAACTTGGAACTGAAGCCACTCCCAATGGTCACCTTTCATCTAAATAATAGATTGGCCTATAAAATAAACAATATCACCCAAGAATACTATGCTTCCTCAAATAATCAACTACATGAGACCAAACAGTCAACATTTACCCTAAAACAAAATATCAGACGCTAAGCAGGGGCAGGGAAGCTAGATTAATAGAAATAGAACAAAAAGAATGGAAATAATGAGAATGTTGACACGTGCAAAAAATGTAACCAATGTCATGGAACAAGTTATATAAAAATTGTTAAATGGGAACCTAATTTGCTATGTAAATTTTCAACTAAAACACAATAAAATATTTTTAAAAGTATATAGCTATAAAGGTTTATAATCTTGTAAAACAGTAAAGCTACTTTCAAAGATGAATGGAACTTGGGTTTTAGTACTACTCTTCATTTTAGAAATTAGGAAATTAAAATCGAGAGAGGCTGACTCACTTGTCCAAGGTCACATAGCTAGTTAATGGCTGATGGGGGATTAAAAGCCTATCTGGAGCTCTTTCCCCTACACTAAACTCTCTTTTTCAAAGCTCGTGGAAAATGGGCATAAATAATCTGTACATGTTGACAGTACCTTCGAGGCCTCTTGCATGAGGTGAACCACTGATACACAGAAATAGATCTGCAGTGTAACGAAGATTAGACCTAACAAATATTCATGTACTTGTTCTCGTGAACACCAAAATTCAATATTTCTTGCCTTCTCAGAATTTAACTTTTTTTTAGATTTTTTTATGAAGTAAAATGCACAAATCTTCAGTGAACAGCTTGATGAATTTTTCCATATGTATACACCCATATATGTTTGAGAAATGTTAGTTCCAAAAGATGATAAAACAAGCTTTAATTTTGAAAGAGAGAACGAGATAGCGGGAAAGAGAGAGAGACAAAGAGGAGAGGAGAGGGGAGAAACCTTCCGTAATCAGATAAATTGAGAAACACTGGGTTAAACAAAGAAACCATTTTATTAGTTTCAGGGCTCCTCAGAGCTTTAAGTATACAAATGCATGCTGTATGTGTTGAGTGTGGGGACCATATCGTGTAGCATTTTCAAAATATATTCCATTACTGAACCATTTTTCCAGTTTTCTGCTTGTTTTTTTTCATTTATCATTCATTAGATTATGTTTGGAATCTTATTTCATCAGATGGATGTACCATAGTTTACCTAATTGTAATCCTATTATTGGACCCTTAGGTTCTTACTCCATTTTGCTATTATAAATGAATAATACTTTTTCCACACTAACATTTTCTTTAGGATAGACTTCCATCAAGGCATAACTGGGTTGGCGGATATGTAAATCAATGAGGGCTTGGAATGTCTATTATTAGTTTATTATTCTATTTCTATTTACTAACCTGTGTGTCTCATCATCTAGGCTGGTGGGGAGCTGCTCTATAGTAGACACTCAATATTTGTTGACAGAATAAGCACATGTCTGTTTCATGATCATTTTCCCACTTATCTCTGTGAATTGTATGAGAGGAAAATGGGGGACTCGTTGTTTCACTTAGCATCCCTTTGATTACTAGTAAGGCTGCACGTTTTCTCATGCTGCTTGGCTAATTATAGATCCACTTTGGTGAACTGTGAGTTCATTTTCTTTATCTATTTATCTATTAAGGTGTTAGTGTTTTGCTTCCCTACTTGTATGGGCTCTTTATATAATTATACAGTTCATGAAAACAGTTTTCTTGATAGAGTTTGCTATTTAATGTTTATTTTTTTCAAGTTCAGATTTTTTTTTTAAACTAGCAAGGTTTTGAGCGATGATTTTGATGGCTCTTACTTATTGAAAAAAGCCATCTGGTCAAGCGTAAATCAATGCCTTCATCCCCCCACCCCCGCCCAAATCATTACAACCATTATTTTAAAAGTGAGTTATAGCCAAATCTTACCTTTTGACACCATCATCAAAGGACTTTAATTTTATAATCTTAAAAGGGAAAAAAGGGTCCAAAAAAGAAGGATGTTCATGGAAAGGGAAGAAACATCTACTTTGGAGCATTTAGATCTTGTTTATAGGCTGTTGTAAATCACTCGCAAAGTTGTGGGGGTTTGGTTTTGATTTGTTTTGTTTTGAAACCACCCAGAGTGGGAGCTCAAACTGCGCTACGCATTAGAATCACCTAGGGAGATTTCTGAACTCCTGGAGCCCAGGCTGCCCCAGACCAATGGCATCAGAATCTCTGGGGCTGGGGTCAGTCATTTTTAAAACTCCCCGGTGCTCTGATGTGCAGCCCAGGTTGAGAACCACTGGCCTGGAAACACTTCTCAGACTTTAATGTCCTTGTGAATCCCCTGGGAATCTGGTTAAAATGCAGATTCTGACTCAGTGGGTTTGGGGTGGGGCCTGCATTTCTAACAAACTCCCAACGAATGCTGTTGCTGTTGGTCTGTGGACCACACTTTGAGAATCAAGAGTCTAGAGCAACGGTTGGCGGAAGGGGGCTGTGATTTTTGCGCCCTAGGGGACACCTGACAACTTCTGGAGACATTTTTGGTTGTTACAACCAAGAGGAGGAGAGTGCTAGTGGCATCTGGTGGTGAAGGCCAGGGATGCCGCTAATCATCATCCTACAGTACACAGGACAGCCCCCACCACAGAGTTATCTGGCCCAAATGTCAATAGCGCCAAGTTGAGCCTTGGCATAGAGGGAGCTGTTTGTCTAAGAGAAACTAATCTCAAACCTGAGCCAGGACAGAACTTTGTGTTCTGGTGTGGTCAGTGGTCACTTCTGGGAAACATTTCTGATCAACTTTAATGAGATCAAGAGCCTCTTCTAGGAAGTTAGGTTTACCTGCCCCAATGAATTAGCCTTGTAACAAGAGTTTCATGATCACTTGTACCTGGTCTAACAATATTATCTAAACACATTTTTTTCCTCTTCCAAGTTTTTGAACAGGCTTTCTGAAGCCTCTTTATTAAGCAACTTTGAAATGAAACTTTGACATGTGCCTGCAATCAGTTATCAGAGAAATTGCTTTAACACCCTTTGCCTTGCCAGCCTCCAAGCTGGTTCTCAGGTGGAACCTGTCCGTACATTCAAATCGTGTCCACTGAGGGCCTACTGCGGAGACATTTTAGTAGCAGACTCTGCCTCAAATCCCAGCTCTCCTGCTCCCTCGCTGTGTCACATTGGGCAAGTTACTGAATGGCTGGGCCCCAGTGTTCCTCTGAAGTATAGGAAAACAAGAGTATCAAGCTCATAGAATTGGCATGAGGGTAACATATTACAGCATTTAGCAGAGTGCCTCCCACATAGTACGTGCTCAATAGATGCTATTGCTATTATTCTGAGACAAAGATCCCATAAAAGGCTTATAAATAAGACACATCCCTTCCTCCTCCTATGCCTTCCAAGCAAGATTCAGTCTTTGTCATCTTGGCTTCCAGCCCTTTGTGGTGCTGATGGTTGGGTGGTGGGTATCTAAATGGGTGGAGAGGAGAATTGAGAGGAGCAAATTGAGTCCCTATTAATATCCAACAAACCCATTGCCATGGACTTGATTCTGACCCATAGTGACCCTGTAGGACAGAGTGGAACTGCCCTTAGGGTTTCCAAGGCTGTAAATCTATACGGAAGCAGACTGCCACAGAGTAACTGGTGGGTTCCAACTGTCAACCTTTTGGTTAGCAGCCAAGCACTTTAACCACTGTGCCACCAGGGCTCCTCACTATATTAATATACATTTTTTTAAAAGGCAAGGAGGTGATTAAAGAAGAAAACAAGGGCTGGGGGATCAGTGGAAACTGGATTTCTTGGAAAGAAAGAAGAAAGCTTTGGGGTAAGAAACCTCTAGAATGAAGGGAACTTGGACTGATAGTGAATCAAAAGGATTTTTAGGTAGTTTTACTGTGTGTTTTGCAATGTCAAACTTTCTCAGGTGAAGATTTGCCTTCCTTTTTTGATTGCCAGGCCTTTCTTCCGAGGCACTTATGGGTAGATTGAAACCACCATACTTTTGGCTAGTAGTCGAGTACTTAACTGTTTGGGCCACCCAGGGACTCCAGATACACTTAAGAATAAGCCAGACAAGTTATCCCCCTTTGTGGAACTGAACATCTAGAAGGAAAACCAGATAATGCAATCCAAAAACCCACTGCTGTAGAGTCAATTCCGACTCATAACGATTCATAGTTCTATCAGACAGAGTAGAACTGCCCCATAGGATTTCCAAGGAGCAGCTGGTGGATTTGAACTGCCGACCTTTTGGTTAGCAGCCAAGCTCTTAACAACTGCGCCATTAAGTGACATCAATCCTCTCACCCACTGTACTGGGTGCTACTATGATGGGATGTGGATGCTTTATCCAGTTGAAGGGCAAGACATTTCAGAAAGAGCATTTAAACTGAGACCCCGATAATGAATAGAAGTTAGCCAGCTAATGGGCAGGGGAGGAAAGATTAGAGAAGAATATTCTGAGCATATGGAAAGGCCTAGAGTCAGCATTGCACCTCCATGAACTAAGAGCAGCTCACTAAGGTTGGAGCAAGGAATGTTCTGGGTGGACAGAAATGCAAAATGAGAAAAGACTGGTGAGTCTGAGCCAGTTAGTGCAGGCCCTAAGGGTAATGGGGAGGGGAGTCACTGAAGGATGTTCAGCAGGGGAGTGACATTATCACTGTTTTGTCTTGTTTGTTTGCTTTTTTTTTTTTTTTTTTAAAGCTCTGCTGGCTGCATAGCTCTGGCAACTAAAAATAAGTGAGAAAGGGCCTTGGGGAGTGAAGTACATAGGTCACTTTGACAGCTGTGGGGCATTAATGCTCCAATTCTTTGGTGAGGTCACCTGTGTGACAGCAACAAGAACAGTGGATGAATGGAATTTGCAAACCTTCTTTCAAGGTGAAGAGAGAGGTCAAACATATCAGAAACTCACAGCATTGATCCAAGGGCTCTTGCCTGAGGATTGAGAAGGGAGGCCTTTCCCCATTAGCAAAGGCCTGGGGGCTCCTCGCTGAAGCATTTCAGCTCCACTTCTCACACTTCTGGCCAGGGTTTAGGAAAATTCCCACGGGCCACAGTAAATCCAAGACAAATTACAAGTGACCACAGACTGCTGGGCAGGCAGTGGGAACTCACACCGAGCGCTCACCTGCCAAGTCACAGAATTTTGTGGGCTGGGAAGAATTTGAGCTGAAATAAGGCAGAAATGGACAGTCTCCCCAATCCATAGCTTAATTTATTGAACTGTATAGGAAACAGGCCTTGTGAGGGAGATAGATCCGTTCCTAACGATTTAACCATTAATAAAATCCTGCTATAAATGGAACTCAGGAGAAAAGGTAGCTTGTCAGAGGGCAAAGAAGAGCATCCCATTAGACAAAATAGGTCAGGCAGGGAGAGAGTTGTCATGTTTCCTGCCTAGTTACATTGATCTGAGATGACAGGCCTTGCCGGTTTGTAACAGATTGAAAAGGGATAGAGAATATACAAGAGGCTTCTTCCTTGTTGTTTCCTTTCTTAGAAGAGGGCTGTTTCAAAGAGGATCCGAAAAAGAAAAGATATATTTATCACAGTTTTGAGTTTTATGCTTAAAAGCCTGTGTATGTGTTCACAAACGTAAGTTTTTAACAGAAAAAAAATTCTGTGCTTCTCCTAAGGGGTCACTCTGGCTGAACTTTTCTCTTTCATCTGGGATTAATGAAACCCCAACTCCTGGGGAGGGTTCTTCCTTCCACTGGTTTGATTTTTGGTGATACGCTCTGCTTTGTTCTTGTTGTTGCTCTTGTTTTCACCCTCAGAAATCAAAAGAGACAGCAGGAAAACTGTTGCATATGGGAGCATGCCAAGAAGAGGGAACAGTGTGCAAAAGGCAAAAGTGATCCCTCCAGCACTGGATTTTTAGTTTGCTTGTGGATTTGCCTCCCCTTCAAGGTTCTACTTTCCTTTCTCTTTCTTTTTTGGATCTCTTTCCCCTAATGACTCAAGAAAGTGAAGGAAAAACTCCCCCTAGGGCTCAGGCTATGCACTTTGCTTGTATGTTGTCTGATTTATAAAGGCTTCCTCTGTTAGAAGCATCAGGGAAACTGGCTTCACATTTGGAAATAACTTTCCAATCTCCCCAAAGATAAACAGCAGTTGGTATTTTAAATAAATGTAAGAAATTGTGGGTGGTGAGGATCAGTGGGGTTGAAAGCAAAGCAAATATTGAAATATTAAGGCTATGTGACTTTGGGCAAATTTCACTTCTCTGGACCTCAGTTCCCTTATCTATCAAAAGACAGGTAGGCTGCTGTGGTCACCAGCCTCCAAAGTGGCCCCCAATGAGTCTTGCCTCCTGGTAGTCACACCCTTGTGTAGTGTCCTCCAACACTGAATATTGGTGACTTGTGGCACTAATAGCATATTACAGAAACAATGGGGTGCGATTTCCAAGGCTAAAAGATATTACAGCTTCTGCCTTGCTCTCACTTGCTCTGAGGGAAGGCAGCTGCCATGTTGTGAGGATACTCAAGCAGCCCAATAGGGAGGTCCCCATTGGAAGGAGCCCAGGTCTCCTCATATCAGTCATCACCACTTTGCCAGCAATGTGAGTGAGCCATGTTGGGAGAGGATCCTCCAGTCTTAGTCAAGGCTTTAGATGACTGAAACCCCCACCGACACCTTGACTGTAACCTCCTAAAAGACCCCAGGCCAGGAACCCCCAGCTAAGCCACTTCTGAATTCTTGACGCACAGAAACTCAGATAATATTTGTTAGTTGTTTTCAGCTGCTAAATTTTGGGTAATTTGTTACACAGCAAGAGATAACTAATACAACTGCTTTAGGCCACGTCCAGTTAGTATATTTTATGTGACAGTGAATAGGTATTATTGGTGGGAATTTTGAAAAGTTGGTGTTTCATTTGGCAAAAGTAGGATACTTTTCAAAAGTAGGATGCTTGCTGCCGTGTAGGACCATATTGCTTTGGGCATTTCTGAAATGAGGAGAAAAAGTGAGTAGCCAGATGCTAAACAGCTGGCATCCTCAGAACTCAAGTATTTGGCTTTATGGGAGCAGGCCACCATGGCTGGCTGACCTTGAACCAAAGCTCACAGTGCAACAGCTCAGCACCTCACAATTAGTCCTTAGCACCGCATTCCGAAAACAAAACCCACTGACATGTTTACATCCAGAGACTGAACTTATTAAAAGAAACTCCAATGGAATGGCGACTTACTTGGGCTCTCCTTTTAATGAGTCACTCCAAAAGGTGAAATTAGGATTATTTGGAGGGGACAGCCTCCCTGGCAGTTTTTAGAGGTAGATGAATTGAGGTGGGGGTTAAAAGTTGCCGAGTTCCTAGTTAAACTCAAGTGATTCTCCAGGGCAAGAGACATATCGGGAAAGCAGGGAGTGTAGAGAGGACCTCTGCATTGGTCTGGGTCTTGGCTGGACTAAATGCCATTGATGGTCCCCTGACCTGTGAGAATATGGCTACACCTCAGGGGGACACACGCAGCAACAATGATAATGCAACAGCACACTCACCAGTGGGAGCCTGAGTGTCTTAAGCCCCCTCCAAGCCCAACATGGCTACTGTTCTGGACCCACATGGCAGTCTGGATAACTTAGTCTGTCTTCCCCATGCCCTAGCCCAAACGGAGGCTGTGGTTCACTACTGATGGTGGTGGTTGTTAGCTGCTGCTAAGTTGGCCCCAGACTCATGGCAACCCTATACACTATGGAACAAAACACTGCCCAATCCTGTGCCATCTCCATGATAGGTTGCAGATTAGACTGTTGCGATCCATAGGGTTTTCATGGATGATTTTCAGAAGCAGATCAATCACCAGCCCTTTCTTCCTAGTCCGTCTTAGTCTGGAAGCTCTGCTGAAACCTGTTCAGAATCCTAGTAACACGCAAGCCTCCACTGAAGGACGGGTGGTATCTGAGCATGACGTGCATTGGCCAGGAATCAAACCGGGTCTCCCATATGGAAGGCGAGAGCTCTAACACTGAACCAGCAATTACCACTGGTCGCCCCTATAAATCAGTGTACATCTATGCTGCCTGGCTTTCCAAGAACACTTGACCGCTTTCCGCATTTGGAGACTTTCATCCTAGCAACCTTGTCATTCAACCAGAGAGATTATTTTCCAAGCAAGAAAGATTTCAGTCCAGTTTTTCAAGGGAGGATCTGAGAAACACTCTTTCAGTTCTTCTCAACCCCAGTTGCATATTAGAATCACCTGGGGATCTTGTGCAATATACTCATATCCAGGCTGACCCCTCCCCCAAAGATTTAATGGGTCGGGGTGGGGCTCAGGCAAGTCCAGGTGATTCTAATGTGCAGTCAGCACTGAGCCCACTGCTCTAACTGGCTACAGGATTGACTTACCCAACGTTTTGCTGCTGCCTGACTCTGGGACTAAGATAATTAGAATAAAAGTAAGGGATTCTCACCCAAAGCTCAAGGATGGACTACTCAGCTGTTCAGAAACTGGCTTCCATCTTTATGTCATAATATTTGAGAAATGTTATAAAGCTGCCTATCAGTCAGCCCAGCAGCTGTGATCCTTTGCTCCTGTCTGCTCTTGGACTTGAAGAGTGTTCAAATTTAGAATCTCTATTGGGTTGTGATTTCGTTACCTGGACATCCATAACAGGATGCTTGAATGAAGATTCCCAAACTTTGGCTTTTTGGTCTCTGCATATATTTGAAACTTGGCAGGGCCTGCCTTAGACATATTTCCAGAGAGATGGGGAAAATGACTTCTCTCTTCTCAATCATTGCATATGGGCACAACACCACATACTCCCCCAGGATTATTTAGCTTTACGTTAATTGCTAATACAACAATAATACCTGGTATTTATATAGAAATTTTCAGTTTCAAAACTTCAAACATATGATAACACTTCTAGAGAACTGAATATTTTACATTTTATAAAGTACTAACACTAAATGACAAATTAGGAAAGCTTAGAGAACCTTCAAATGTTGTTTCCTAAGACTGGTCCCAATATTCTCCTCTTCTCCTAACTCTCTCCCTAGATGATCTCATCCAACCTCAAGGTTTAAAATATCATCTGCAGGCTAAAGACTTCCAAATTTTTATCTCCATCTCAGCCCTTCCCTCAAACCCCAGATCCACATATTCAGCTGCCTCCCTTGCAAATCGCATATGCATCTCCACCTGAGCGTGTCCAAAATGAGAGTTCCCTTAACTCTTCCGTAGTTTGGCAAATGGCATTATCTATCCACTTGCTCATGCCAGGAAACTGGGGGTCAGGAGAGACACATTTTCTTCTCCCTCCAATCCACATCCAAATAATCTCAGGCTCTGTCAGTTTGTCTCCTAAATACCTATCTTTACAATCTCCACTTCTCTCCATCTACCCAGCTTCAAGCCACCATTCCAGTAATAACTTCCTACTTGGGCTCCTCATATCCACTCTTTTTCCTCTCCAATGCACTTTCCCCACTGAAGCCAAAAGAATCTTCTGGAGACACAAATCTGCTGTTTCATTCCCCTTCTTATAACCTTTCAGTGGCTTCCAATTCCCTATAAACTAAGCTTCAAAATCCTCAGAAGACCCACAGAGCCCTGCATAATCTCACTCCTGCCTAACCCTCCAGGCTTCTCTCCCCTCACTCACTAGGCTCCAGTCATATTTGTCTTGCTTCAGTTTCTGGAAAGTACCATATCCCTTCCCACCTCAGGGCCTTGGCAATGCTGTTCCCTCTAGAACACTCTTCACCCACTGTTAAACTGGATAACCCCTATTCTTCTTTCATATGGCTTCGTGTCTTTCTCAGGGATGTTTTCTTTTACATCACAGACTAGTTTGGGTCTCATATTTTCTCATCAAACCCTGACGTTTTTAACACATGTAACTTTCATATCATTTATTTATACAATCATATACTTACTGACTCCCCACCTAGTCTTTAATATCTGAGATGACAAAGACTATGCCTAGCTTGCTGATATCTTTCCCTTACTTAACACAGCATGTGGAATGGGAGTCAGCAAACTTTTTTCTGTAAAGGGCCAGAGAGTAAATATTTCAGGCTTAATGAGCCATACAGGCTCTGTTACAACCCTTCAACTCTGTTGTAGTAACGTGAAAACAGCCATAGACAATGCATAGATGAATGGGTGTGGCTGTGTTCCAATAAAACTTTATTTACAAAAATAGATGGCAGAATATATAACTACCTTACAATCCAGCAATTGCACTGTTGGGAATTTATCCCAGAGAAATGAAATCTATGTTCACACAAAAACTGATACATAAATGTTTACAGCAGCTTTATTCATAATAACCCCAAACTGGAAACAACCCAAATGTCCTTCAATGGGCAAACTGTTGAACAAACTGTGGTACATCCATACTCTAGAATCCTACTCAGAAATAAAAAAGAATGATTTACTGATACATGCAACAACTTGGATGAATCTCAAAGGGATTATGTTGAATGAAAAAATAATAATAATACCAAAAGTTTACATACTATATGATTCCATTAACATAACATTCTTGAGGTATCAAAATTATAGAAATGGAGAACGGATTGATGGTTGCCAAGAGTCAAGGGCAAGCAGAAGGGAAAAAGAGAGGTGAGTGTGGGTATAAAAAGGCAACACGAGGGATGTATCTTGACTATGGTGGTGGACACCCAAACCTATACATGTGATAAACTTGCATAGAAGTAAACACATAGACACACACACACAAATGAGTACAACTAAAACAGGGGGGCATCTAAATAAGATAGGTCAATTGTATCAATGTTAGTATCCTGGTTGTGATATCGTGCTATAATTTTAACAAGATGGTACCATTGAGGGAAACTGGGGAAAGGGCACATGGGATCTCTCTGTGTTATTTCTTACAACTGCATGTGAACCTACGGTTATCTCAAAATAGAAAGTTTAATTAAATTTAAAAAAAAAAGCAAGTGGTGGGCTGAACTTGGCCCATGGTCCCTGGTTTGCTGACCCCTGGTCTGGAACAGTGTCAGCACTTAATAAACAGTTACAGAAATTAATGTTGTATCAGCGAGGTTAAGTGACTAGTAGGTAAGATGAAGCCATTGACATAATTCCTCGTCCATTATGTTAGGATTGTCCCTCATAATCTACAAAGCACATTTCACCCCCACGGAGCCATGCTACATGCCACATGGAGAGTAAGCCTGGGTAGTTGTTAGGAGCCAGACACCTGTGAGTACTGGCTTCCTCACTATTTAGTTGTACACATAACCTTGCTGTGCCTTGGTTTTCTCACCTGTAAAATGGAGCTCTTACGTGCACTAGCTCATTTAAATCTCACAAGGTAAAGTGCTTAGAAGAGTGTCTGACCCTTGGAAGCACTATTACATGAAACCTGTGAGAGCCGGAACTCGACAGGACTGCCTTGTTTTTCTGGGTCTCACAAGTTTTCCACCTTTCACAGGATGCAGTCTTACCACTTTTCTATCACTCTCTATTAATGGACAATATTTTGAGTTTTCTTTCTCTGACAGGTTTCTATCTTACACAGGTTCTGACTTTCGAGGTTTTACTGTATAAGCATTAGTATTGCTTCATTGATGCTTGAAATATCAGGTTTTCAGCAAGGAAATTTCACCAAGATTCTCACTATACCTTTGGACACTAGATATAAAGTCTGGACTAGGTGACAGGATACTTAGGAGATTCTAAATGTCCAGACTTAAACAATCGGGATTGATGGCTCTGGCTCAGTGGTTCTCAAAGTGTGGTCCCCAAACCAGCAGCAGCAGCATCACCTGAGAACTTGTCAGAAATGCAAATTCTTGGACCCACTCCACATACTGAATCAGAAACTCTATGGGTCGGACCCAGCAATCCAAGTTTCAACAAGCCCTCCAGATGATTATGATGCCTGTGAAAATTTGAGAACTACTGCTCTAGGTCAATCTAAAAAGAGATTTCTTTGTTGCAGCCCACAGGATGCTGTCCTTGGTGCTGCCCTGTCCCAACTCTCCTCAAGGTTCCAGTTGTTGTTGTCAGCTGCCATTAAATTGGACCCCAACTCAAAGTGACACCATGCATAACAGAACGAAATGCTGCCCAGTCCTGCACCATCCCTACGATCAGATGCAGATTAGCCGGTTGTGATCCACAGGATTTTTATTGGCTGATTTTCAGAAGATCACCAGGCCTTTCTTCCTAGTCTGCCCTAGTCTGGAAACTGCTGAAACCTGTTCAGCATCATAGCAACACATAAGCCTCCACTGACAGACATGTGGTGGCTGTACATGAGGTGCATAGCTGGGAATCGAACCCAGGTTTCCCACATGGAAGGCGAGAATTCTACCACTAGAACTACCATTGCCCTCATAAGGTCTCAGAAATAAGGAATAGCTTGCTTCTCAAATTGACAGGTCATACATATAAAGCCAGCGTGGAGGAATAACTGTGCTATTGGATGCTAGCATGTGGACCTGAAATTATCTCAGTAGGCTGGGAGGGCCAGCCAAAACTCATAAAATTGTTCCACTGTTTAATAGAGATAGCTTTATTTTTACCTAACAGAAATTTCCGATTCAGGTTTCTTGGCATTTTAACTCCTATGTGTTTGGTGAGTCAGCATCAACTCAATGGCAATGGGTATGTATTTGGTGAGGTGGTCAGTGGTGGTGTGGGTATCCAACACCGCACTCCCAACTAGCTCCACGGTGAGCACTGCAGGACTGCAGCAAGTAATCGAAGGTTGACCCCAAGTACAAGAGGGAAGCTCTGCCTACCACCTCTTTGTATCTCAGAATTTGATTACCTGGTAAGAAAGTGTACCACTCAGGAGGTGAACCTGAGTCTGGAGTCAGTGATGAAGGGATGGCAGTAGGGCCGATGAGAAGGTCAAGAATCATTTCATTGCAGTTGCATTGCCATCCCTGTTGGTCTCAGAGCATTACCCACTGTTGTGTCTTATCTGGGCTGCCAGCTCCTCTTCCTATGCACTGGGGGCCCCTGCCAGCCAGAGGCTCTGAACCCACAGCTGGTGTGGGGCAGGGATTGCTTCTGGCAGTGGAAGCAGGTCCATAATTGGATTGGACTTGGCTCAGAAGGACTCTCCAGCTCTTTTTAGCAGCAAACTCTGTATATGATTCTGCAGAAAGTCCAGGACACTGTTTTTGGCTGTTGGTGACAATGGAGTGCTTTACAGAAGAGTTTACTTTAGGGTGATGATTTGGGGGCCATCTTGAAGTGAAATTTTTCCTAGGACCATTTGTTTGCCACAAGGTTTTTCTGAAATTAAGACATTTCAACTTGATTCCCAAACACTGGATCATATTTGGTGCGTGTGTGTGAGAGAGAGAGAGAAAGAGAATAAAGAACACAGTATGATTTTTTAAAAATAGGCACCAGGAAAGCAGTAAATGGGGTAGGAATTGAGATAGTAGATTTCCTTTGAAATATATGTATAAAATTGAGGTGTGTAGATTTACCCTAGATATTTTTCTGTCATTAAAAAAAAAAATTAAAAAAAGACTCTTATCTCCTTGTGAGTCTACCCGGAGCCATGATCTGCTTGATGCTGGCCCCGTGGCATGGCTGTAACAAATTCCCCCTTCTTGGCACTGGTTGCAGACTGTATGGCGATCCTACTTTTCTGATTAAAAGAGATTATGCCCATTTTCTACAGATGGGTTTTAATAGGCTTAATTAATAACTAGTCTTAAAATGAACTTTCTCTGGAGGAAGATAACATTAAATTCCATAATCTTCCACCCCATATGAAGTTGGAAAAGTCACATAAGAATTAACTGCAAACTCAATTCCTGCCCTACCTAACTCACAGAACTGTTGTGGGGCTTGAAAGAGAGAATGAACATGGAAATACTTCAGAATTCTTGAAATCATGTGCAAGGGCTTGCTAAAATTATTGCTACTATTAGCCCGTAGTTAAAAGATGTGATTTCATTTTTGCCATAAAACTCCAAATAACCCTCTGTTTCCTCATTGCTCGGCTCATGATGTCCTCCTACAAGGCTATTTCATAAAGTTTCCAAGCTGCCATGTCGCTTGGCACCTGTACTTATTAATAATTGCCTATGTTATTATTTCCTCCCTCTTTCTGACGTTACTTAAGTTGATAAGTAATGTCGACTTTGCAATAGTAGTGAAACATTCCTGTAAGATTAATATCATTGGAAATTGGATGTGACTGGGACACAAGCCAGCACAGAATGTCATCGAGATGCCCAGGGTATGTTTAGATTAATGTGGCTGTCATTTTATTTTCTGATCTATCTACGTATCTGCCTACCTACCTACCTGTCTACACACACACGTGTACATGCACATACATACATAGTCTGTGTATAAAAGATGACTAAAAAGACAAGCTACTCTTTCTGGCCATCAAGCCCATTTGAGATGATCAGGAAAATGGTGTATGAAACACATTGTTTCATTTTTCCTTGATAGGAGGGGAATGGCAGCTTAACTCTTCAAATATTTCTTAAACTGATTATCTTCAAAGAAACATCAGCAATTATAAAGCAGATGCATTTGCTAGTTAAATATGGGGGGGGGGAATCCCTTGAAATCTCCAGGGCAAAATGAAAGTGCTCAAGTGAAATGTTTGTAATTTTGTTGTCTCGAGACATAAGGGCTTTGGAAACAGAAGCTGCTGCAAGCTTTAAAAAATGGAACTGCAGTGCCTCCTCCAGGGAAAGGAGGGCACTTGCAGCTTAAAAGTCACCTCATGAACTGGATCAAGTGCAGAACAATTCAAGGCAGGAGGTGAGCTCATATTAGGCACAGAAGGTAAAGGACTTTCATTTTCAGTGAGGTTTGTTTTCATATTCCCTGAGGAAATATTCAATTACTCTTTATAGAATATTTCATTTAAAAACAAATAAATAAACAAAGCCCTGCCCTTGGAAGCAAGGGGCAGAGGGCTGAGGGCCTGGGCACACTCAGGGGACGGCAAAAGGAATGAAACACTCGTTGGATGCTGGCATGCACCAAGTGCCCCAGCTGAGTCAACTCACTGTCTTTGTGGTTTCCACTCAAGATTGGCATTTGAATTTCTATTTATAGACGTGGCTCAGAGTGATCAGGACTTGCCCAAGGTCACGGAATTGCTACGTGTGACATAACTGGAAGAGAACTGCAGTGTGTCCAGCTCTTTCCATCATGTCCAGCACCCAGGGCCTCCTGCAAGGTTGGCAAGTAGGCTGCAGGATGCCTGCCCAGACTACCTCCCACAGCATGGCTGACTGCGGAGTGATCGGCCCACTCCTGCCCTCAGCACACAAGCTCCAAACCCTTCTCAACACAGCCACTACCAATGCAACTGAGAAGACGCTCCAAGTGAAGCCTCTTTGCCTTCCCTGGCAAGTAGGAGCACAAAACTGGGAAATAGGAGACTGGGATTTCAGACTGGGTATTGACCTTGATTCAGTTGCTTTCTGGGACTCAGTTTCTATTCCTAACAGATAGAGGACCTTAAATTAAGTTCCTTCCGATGGTAATACTCGATCGTTAATAATAATAATAGCCCCACTGCACTGAGGACTTTCACACATTATGCAATTCAATATTTCTCAACCTTGGTACTATTGACATTTGGGACTGGATACTTCTTTATCGTGGTGGGGGCTGTCCTGTGTACTATAGGATGCTTAGCAGCATCCCTGGTCTCTACTCACTAGAGCCAATAGCACCCACTCCCAGGTGTGACAACCGAAAATGCCCCCAGACACTGCCAAATGTCACCTGGGGACAGAGTAAAAATCACTCCTACGAGGTAGGTATTTTTCTCATTTTTCAGATGAAGAAATGAAGGCATAGAGATTATGCAAACTCACAGACCAAGGGATTAGCTGAGCCAAGGCATGAACCTAGGCCTGCATCACCTCTGAAGTGTATGCCCTGCAACAGTTCTTTCTGTAGAGTGTCTGTTTTTACAACACCCTGTCTAGAACTTGGAGCCCTGGTGGTGCAGTGGTTAAAAGCTATGGCTGCTAACCAAAAGGTCGGCAGTTCAAATCCACCAGCTGCCCTTGGAAACCCTATGGGGCAGTTCTACTCTGTCCTGTAGGGTTGCTATGAGCCAGAATCGACTCAATGGCAACTGGTTTTGTCTAGAACTTTGTCACGTATATTCAGGGGCCTCATTCCTGCTGCAACCATTACGTGGCAATATCCCCTCTCACATCCTCACCCAACTAGACTGTTCCTTGAGGGACATTGTCTACTGCTAACCCAGTCATGCCTGGCACATAGTAGGTGCGCAGTTGTTCATTAAATAGATGTGTGGATTTATTCCAGTACTATAATCCTTCCCATGCAAATCCACTTTGTGCTCTTAGTTTGCATTATGAAGAAAACAGTTAATTCAGTGAAGGTAAATTCCAACTAGCCTACGTGCAAAATGATTTTTCTTGAAAAACCCATTGCCGTCGAGTCAATTCCAATTCATAGTGGCCCTATAGGACAGAGTAGAACTGCCCCATAGGGTTTCCAAGGAGCAGCTGGTGGATTCAAACTGCTGACCTTTTGGCTAACAGCCCAGTACTTAACCACTGTGCCACCAGGGCTCCTCAAAATGATTAGGAAATGAAAATTAATTGAGTCGAAATGAATGGATGTTTGAATACCCAAAATTTAATAAACCTGTTGCCTCTGGAACAGAAAGGCAGCATGGTCTATCAGTTGTGTCCAAAACTGGGGGTCAGGCACACACTGGGCAGTCAAATGTATAGTCCTGGTTAAGGATGAGAGCACCGCTGCCAGCTCAGGGCAGGGCTTCTGGGCGGGAGGAAGCACCACTGTCCTTCCTGCGGAAGGACCCTGGTATCTTGCTGTCAGTAGGCCATGATTGCTTTCTGCAGTTTTTCCAGCAGTCAAGATGAATGGTTCTGAGCAGGCCTGCCTGCAGGAAAGAGACTCCAATCTCTCGACTGCTTCATAGAAATTTCTCTCGGTGAGAAGCCAACTGACCCACCCTACCTGGGATTAACCAGCCACCACCGGCCATCTGCATAAAGCCATAAAGCGAGGGTGTGGAAGGATCAGTTGGCAGGCAGGCAGGGAGTGTGGCGAGGGGGTGCGAGTGAAATTGGAAAGTCTTGATTTGCTCCTTGCTCAAATAACACAGCATGTGGAGGAAGTTCAAATAAGCAGCGCTGTCACGATGCAGCCAGGCCTGATTAGACAGCCTGTAATTCCCTTCCCAGCTTTCTGCGTGGGCTGCGCACAGCGGGAGAGGGAATGAGAGAAAAGGAGTCATGGGCAGGAGAGGCTGCAGCGTGATGACACAGAGATGCCTGACAAGCGCTAGCTCCTCCCCGGCCACAGGCTGCTCCTCCGAGGTTCTGGCAGCCCGGGCAAGGCCGCCTCCTGCCCAGGATGCCCACATTGGGGCTGCTCCAGTTGGCTCTTCTTCTTCCCCTTCCCCTCCTTTCCTTCTCTTTCTTTGCTGCTCTGTCTCTCTTTCATGCTTTCTCAATATTTATGAACATTGACCCGTGCTTTTGGAAAGACCAAAAAGAGCAAATGATTTGTGATTCTGTGCAATGTTTTGCCTATTAAATAGTGAACCAAGGTAGACACTCTGTCTGACTCATATTTGAATCCCAGTGCCTGAGATCCTCAGCACCTAGTGCATACTTGATGCATAATAAATGCTTGTTGAATGAATGAACGAACAAATATGTCAACACTTGTGGTTCAGTGTTCTTTGTGGAGGTGACCCTTTCTACAGTCTCTTTAGCCTCTGCTTGTTTTATTGCTATGCAACACAGTGAAACATTTGCAAAGCCTAGAAGCCTATAAATAAAAGAACATTCGTGTAAAAGGCGGTGGGTGACAGTGATTAAAAGGACGGCTGTGAGGATGACAGATGAGGGTTTGCATCTCACCTCTGTGACTTACAAGCTGTGTGATCTTGGACAGTTATGTAAGTTCTCTTAGCTTTCATTCTCCCAGAAACAAAATGGGCATTACAGAATATACTCCATGTGCTCAGCGCGAGGAGTAAATGAAATGAAGTATGTGAAGCACAAGACAGTGTTTGGCATATCAGGAGCATATAATGAGTAGAAATGCTAATGATGACAATAAAATTATGATATTGATGTTGGTGGCAATGATCACTAATGCTTCACATTTATATTTTAAAAGACTCGTGAGCTGTTAAGATAAACTACTGCTTCCTGATACGTTTGAGATGAAAAAATAACCTACAAAAAAAGAGTTGTGTTTGAGGCCTAATACTGTAACTCAGGAATAATCCTACCATAAATATTTTTCATTTACCAACTGACAAAAGAACCATATTTAAGAGTGTTTTTTTTTCTAAGTCTCTAATTACTGTGAAGATACTATAAACATTGGGTATTTAATTGCTATCCTTCGTTACTGTTTTAATTTCTGTAAGATGCAATGCATTGATTGCCTGGAAAGCAAAGTTTGCAACAAGTTGTACGTTGGTCCTGACATCAACCTTTCAAGCAGATGAAGCGAGGTTTCTCAGTCTCAGCACCACTGACGTTTAGGGCCGGATAATTCTGTGTTGTAGGGGGCTGTCCCGTGCGTTGTAGGATGTTTAGCAGCATCCCTAGCCTCTACCCACTAAATGACAGTCCTAACCTCTGTTCCTCAGTTGTGACATTGCCAAATGTCCCCTGGGAGGTACAGTGGCTCCAGTTGAGAACCAGTTGAGCTGGAGTAATAAGTTCAATTGCACTGGGAGCAGGGCAAGTACCTGCTGTAAGTGTCCTTTGACCTGAGGAAATCTACCTGCCAGTGTCCAAGGTTCTATAGAACAGGATCCTGCTTCACCTCTGCCTTCGATCAAGCGGGCTGGAGCAGATGTGCTTCTCTGTTCTCCAGTCTACTCCCCCAAAGCTCTGTCCCCAATTCCAAATCCCTCCTGAGGACTCACATACTAGACCTTCCAGATTTCTGTTTTAATAGAAACCATCCAGGTCACTTGTGTGTGTTTGCTGTGGAGAGCATTGTGAGGGCCCTTAAAGCAACTGCCACAACCAACTCAAAGGCTCCTCGCATTCACCCTCAAGAGTTCTTTACGCCCACACGAGCCGGTAGCCAGGGTCCAGAACAAGAGCTTTGCCAGGCAGGAAAACAAATGAACAAAGCCTTGATGCAATTCAGAACCACTGCAGAACTTGTCTCTATCCTAACCAAGTGAAGAGCAGGAAAAAAAAGAGTATCACAAATCAAAAGAAATGTGGCTTCACAAGAGAGTGACAAATCTCAGTATAAAACTGTTTCCTTCAAAGAAAGTGAATCGAGTTTCTGTAATTGGGTCAAAGCATGGAATAATTCAGAATTGAGGACAAAAAATTTCCAGCAAACCACAGAGAGGACATTTGGAGGAGACTTTTTTTTTTTTAAGTTTAGTTCTACGTAAAACAATAAATCAGTCCTCCGTCTTCTGGCAGAGGGAAAAGATTATGAAATCATGATAAGTCAAAGACTACGAAAAATAAGTCATCTTAATTCTGAAGGCGGCGACATGAAAAAATATTCTTATGATAAAATGTAAAGTAGAGAAAGCAAGATACAGAACTGTACAAGTGCTATGATTGATGCTGTATAAGAAAAAAGTCAAAGAAGGACCAGTTCCCATTTACTCAGTCTAGACGTACTTTCTAAAATACATCTCTCTAATTCTTCACAACCACCCTATGAGGGAGGCAGCATTTTCTGCTTTTTATGAAATGAGTAAATAGAGACATAGAGCTCACAGTTACAAAGGTAGTAGGTGATCAAACCAAGTCTTCATGACCTCAAATTCCACATTCTTAGCAAGTTTGTTATACTGCATCCCATATATAAACCCAGAGGAAAAAGACTGGAAGGGAAGATACCAAAGTGAGTATTATGCTAAATTGGTGACCTTATGGGCAATTAAAAAAAATTTCTCAGTTTCTGTTTGTTACATTATTATATTGTTTATGCAATTAGATTTTTTTAATTTATTATGTTTTACCATTTGAAAGGGATGATATTTCAATTCACACATCAATTTAATTATCTGCAATTTTATGCACATATGGGTTAAGTTTACTCTGAGATGGTAAAGCATATGTTTCCCAAACATGGAGCTGCTAATATTGGTTTGATTGGTTGGTTATTGACTTGAGATCTTTCTTCTAATATAGGCTATAAATTTCCCTCTAAGCATAGCTTTCATTACATCCCATAAGTTTTGGTATGTTTTATTTTCATTTTCATTCATTTCTAAGTATTTTCTAATGTCCTTTGTGATTTCTTCTTTGACCCACTGGTTATTTAGGAGTGTGTTGTTCCACATATTTGTGAATTTCTCAAATTTCCTTCTGTTATTGATTTCTAATTTCATTCCCTTGCGGTCGGAGAACATACTTTGTATTATTTTTGTCCTTTTAAATTCACTGAGGTGTTTGTTTTATGGTCGAGCATATGGTCAGTCCTGGAGAATATTCCATATGTATTGGAGAAGAATATGTATTCTGCTGTTGTTGGGTGGCATTTTCAATAGATGTCTGTTAGGTCTCGTTAGTTTATAGTGTTGTTTGAGTTTTCTACTTCCTGTTGATCTCTAGTTCTTCTATCCATTACTGAAAGTGGGGTTTTGAAGTCTCCAACTCTTACTGTTGAATTGGCGATTTCTCCCTTCAGTTCTGTCAGTTTTTGTTTCATGTATTTTGGGGCTCTGTTGTTAGGTGCTAAATGCAGTTTTCATCAAATCTCTGGGCACATCCATTTGCCCTCCTGCCAACACTCTCAAAATTAGCCCTTGGATCAGCAGGAACAATGATGATGCGTAATGCTTAACCTTTAAGAGTAACGAATACCTTATGTTCTTCTCCATCAGAGATGACATCTCCATGGGCTATTGGTTAATACATATATCTTAACTTGACGCAGATGTTCTTTTAAAAAAATAAAGCCAAAGAATTCTTGATAATTAAATTATTTTCTTCTGGTTTTACACATTTTCTCCCTTTCTGAGGAATATGAGCCAAATTTGACTTTTTCCCTAACATCTCACATTTCTGAGCCCATTACTGATCATGGTCAACAATGTTACCTTCAGCCCTCGCTAGAGAAGTTGGTCTTGCTTTTAACTAGTAATTTCCCTAAGAATATAGGGACTTGGAAAGTCTACAAGAACACATTTCTGGGGGACATCAGACTTGATGTGGCCAGGGTGCCTGTAACATTCTACAGACATGCTCTGTGTGCCCAGTAGGGACCAGGTGTCCCTCAGCCTTTAAGGAGCTATATCATGGCATCGTGAAGAGGATAAACAAGAAAACCAATATATTACAATTTGCTAATTATTGTGATAGCGTAAGCAGAAGATTCCAGGAGTGGGGCACACCTCCCCCAACTGGGCAGTATGATGGTCCTTTTGAGATCTACAAAATCCCAAATCCAGGCAGATTGCTGACGTGGGGCATGGGCTAGAGACTAACTTGAGATTCTGGGGCTGCTTATGGGTACACAGGGGTTGTAGATCACTCCAATTCATTCTCACTTATTGCCCTACAGCAATGTTTCTCAAAGTGTCATCCAAGGACTGGATTGCCCTCAAAAGACTTGCTTTTGTCAGTTCTTAAAGGCAAATGGGGATCATCAATTTCATAGGTTTTTACTTTTAAACGTGACCAAAGGCTACTAAGTTATTAAGAATCACTACAATTTTGCATTGTTCTGTGTCCCTAGTTTAGTATGTAATCCTGAGGTCTGGCTGCCACACAGCCTGTGGCCATGCTGCAATGCCCAACACAGAGAGGAGGAAGTCCTACAACTTTTCAGAATGACAGTTTATTTCCAGTGCTTCAGCAGTCTTAGGGTTTTTAACTGCTGCTATCCTTGTGTTCATTAACATAGCTGTAGAGTTATTCTTAGGCTTTACTTTTGTGAATCATTTCTTTTTCTTGCAATTGCTTCAGTGTTACCACTTTGATACTTATTTTGTTCCTCTCCAGTTCTTTATCACTGAGTTCTTTTACTGCTGAACAAGAGAAGAGATTGTGGAAGAGGGTTTTACGGTCTTGTCTTGTTCTGCCCAAAGAGTTTAAGAACTATTACCCTAGAGGAACTATTTGGTCTCACCAGGCTGCTCTGTTAATGGTGTCCTGGACATTCCATGTGTCCAGAGGTTATCTCAGAGTCTTTGTTCAAATGTTTCATTCCCACCACCTCCTTGAGATTGTCCCAGACCGCTAATCATCATGAGTTTCCTGTCTCATAAGTCAAAACATTTATTATCTCTACTGCCTACTTATTAGTGGATCATAAACAGCCATGTGATACCTTGAATCACTGAACTGCTACATGATTCTTGAATAGTTATATAACTTCTGAAGTATTTAATTTTATTTTTCCATCAAGACTTAAGTAGCCTAAGAGCAGGGACCAGGTTTCATATATATATATGAGATAGATACATCAATCTTAGCACAGAATGAAGAAAGCTCTCATGTTACAAGGGTTCTTTCCTGGGCACCTGTGGTCTGATCTGAGAGTGGGGAGGGAACGGAAACGGATACAGAGTCTGTTTGGACACCAGCCCTGAGCAGTTCTCCAGGTTCCCCCAATCCTTGTCCATGAAGTCCAAGGTGGCATGTGCTGTAGTTACAAGCAGGCAAGGTGACAGTGGATTCTGATGGTGGACATGGGGGATTCCTGTTAATGCAGCAAACAAGCAGGCATGGGAGTGTCGGAGGTTGCCTGGTTTTCTGACTTTGCTGATGGTCCTGCCTCTTCATCTGGTTCCTGGACTTGCTTAAATCACAACCTGGCCACCTTATATCATAGCCAGGAGAATCCTGAGAGTTATATGGCTGAATACCCTACCTTCCCTGCCCCAGCCTGTTCCAGCCTGGCTTGGGGCCCCATTTGAGATACTCACTCTTGTGTTACTTGGTTTTGACTCGAGATGTGCTATCTCTGTGATGCCTGAATTTGGCTCTTGATTGGGTCCAGGCCCTAACTCCTTTCCATAAGCCTGATTCCTGATCCCTTACTGGCCAATCGTTGGCCTTTCTGGTTCTTGTCCCACAATATTTAACCTATTTTCATGAATAAGTCTAGCCATGACACATGACATGGAAAGGATCTGGAATTCCACGTAAAAGGAGGCATTGACCTCAGTTGTAAGGAGATGCTGCTCTGTCTAAAACAGTATTGTAATAATTATAACCTGGATTTTGAACCTTGGGTCCCATGGTTTTCACAGTGTTTGACACTACGGACTTATTCACCCAATCTTCAAAGCAACAATCTGGTTGGTCATATAATTGGACAATACATGGTGAGGGTGGGTGATGAAGTGGTGGCCCGAGAAAGAGGAAATCAATCCAACTAGTGATATGTTAAATGATGGCTGGGCCAGGGTATTATTGCTTAAGAGTCCACTGAGTTGATCCATGTTAAGAAATGTTCTCCCTCTGTGACCAAAAGCCACAACCATGGAAGTCTTGAAATCTCAGACATATTTGCAGGAGAAGAATGGATGAGTCAAAAGTAAGCCAGCTTAATACCTCTCTTACAAGAAAAAATATCATTCCTTGTCTTAAAACAATGACTGTACTCATTTGGAATTCAGATCGATTACCCTGACAACTTACATTTTCGCATTCCTGTAAGAAAAAGAACAAATAGGTCTTTCCTATTTGTTCAGGAGAGAAGAAGCATTAAAGTCTTGTTTGAGAAAATGAAGTAAGAAAAAATTGTTCTGGATACTCTGGTACCTTTTTAATATTTTATCAAGTTGTTTCCCTGTAACCATAGATCCAAGGCTGTTGAATCAAGTTCACTGATGAATAACACTGCAAGATCCTCTCTGAGCTAATTTCAAAACAGCCTTCCTTTGAATCTTCAAAATCAAGTTCTTCTGAAACTGGAACTGGGGTTAAATTCAGGTCAACATGGATTCCATAAAAGCAAAGCCCTTTAAAGTTTACATTAAAAATTCATGTGCCTAACTGAACAGCCTTGCTTGGGTGATGATAATAAATATTACAAAAAGTTAATTCCCTTCTCCAGGCTTTCTCACAAGGAAGTTCTGCAGCTTCATCCCAAGCATATTGGAATATTTAATCTCAGCTTGGCAACACAAGTAGGACTGAGGATAATGATAATAAAACATCAATTTGTTCCATTATGTCATAAATAATAACATGTGCAAGTAGTTATGCTTCAGGTCAGTTCCCTTTCATGTCACTCGGTCCCCATCAAAGTCCCTGGAATTCATTCTATGGCCATAGAACCCACTGCGTGTTATTCTTACCCCTTTATTCTTTTATGTAACTGTGTTGAAAACACTAGATACCGTTCTTTTATTTTCACTTGAAAGGACTCCTGTCTTTCTCTAGGCTATAAAGAAATTGTTTCGGCAGAACTAACTTGCAAATGCACCACTAAATCAGCATAAGCATGACACAAATAACACTGCCAGGACAAGGTGGATTGTCTCACAGAACGTCCTGTTCTGGTTTATGTTTAGAGTAGAAGGCACAGCAGGGCCCCATCGCTGTGCTTGCCTCTGCCATCTCCATGGTCAGGAGAGTAAACTCTTAACACCAACAAGGAGTGTGCAATGAACCTGTACTGTGGCAGCAAGAAGAAGGCTCTGAAGCAGTATAACAAGTCGTTAATAGTACTAACCTTGAAGTCAGACCCTTTTTTTAGCTGCATGACAAATGGGGAAAATCACTTAGTATTGCTAAGACAGAAGCCCTGGTGGCGCAATGGTTACGTGCTCAGCTGTTAACCAAAAGGTCGGTGGTTCAAACCCACCAGCCGCTCCATGGAAGAAAGATGTGGCAGTCTGCTTCTGTAAAGATTACAGCCTAGGAAACCCTATGGGGCAGTCCTGTTCTGTCCTACAGGGTCACTATGAGTCAGAATCAACTCAGTGGCACACAACAACATCGCTAAGGCTCATCTCAAGAATGGGGACACTAATTAGGTGTCATGAGGCTTAAAAGAAACAATGCTCGGCCCACAATAAATGCTTAATAAACTGTTTCTAGTGTCCAGCACATAGCAGATGCTCAATAAATAATAGCTGAATAAGTGAATGAATGAATGAGTGGACAATTAACCAGATAAATGCCTGTTTTATGTTCCCAGTATAGACTCCTCTCCTCTAGACTTAAAGTTCTGCTTCAGAAATGGAATAGACTGTGCATGGAGGGCAGGGGGTGAGGGGGTTCAGTAATTTCCGATAAAGAGTAGATTTGCTCCTAGGGACTCCTAGGAAAAAGAGCGATGACTTGGGCTAAATTCCGTACTCCTCCTGCTGGTACAATTTCCATTCCAGTCCACAGGAGCAGGTCTGCAGAGGGCAGGGCTGACCCTTACCAACCAAAAACCAAACCCATTGCCATCGAGTTCTTACTCACAGCGACCCTATAGGACAGTACAACTGTCCCCACCCACCCCACTGCTGTCAAGTCGATTTCGATTCATAGCGACCTTACAGGACAGAGTAGAACTGCCCCATACAGTTTCCAAGGTTGTAAATCTTTATGGAAGCAGACTACCACATTATTCTCCCACGGAGTGACTGGTGAGTTCGAACCACCAACCTTTTGGTTAGTAGCTGAGCACTTTAACCACTGTGCCACCAGGGCTCCTTGAACTGCCCCCAGGGGATTGTTACTGAATGGATCCAATAAAAATGAAGAGAAGGTCACAGGTCCTGCCAGCAGTGCCTTGTCAGGCACAGACAACATCGAGTTGGGAGTCTACCTTTACCCACCCACACCCAGAGTCGGTACCAGTCTCCCTGATCTGCCTTGCACACCTGGCTTCCTTGTTTCCCAGCCTGAACTCCTAGGGCTCTGTCCCCTTTATACTTCCAAACCTCCTCAGCTCCTTGCTCCTCTGATCCTCCGGCTCAGGAATGGCTCATCTCTCTTGGTGGTATCTGGTATTTGGGTGGGGAAACTGAGGCATGGAATGGTAGAGGGCTCCCTGGGCCCCAAGATCAAAGTCTCCTGACGTTCCCTTCCCAAGCATCTTTCCTCTCCCGACCACATCCTTCCCAGCTGAGAAGGGTGATCAGAAAGAGGATGGCAAACAGACATCTTCAACGGATCTGTGACTGGTATGGAATAAGAGAGGCCCAAAGCTCAAGTTTGAGTACCAGAAAAGCTTTGCGCTAGAAATACTGGTCTGAATTGAAGGCCACTGGTACTTAATTCCAGACTCCTTCTGTGGAAGGCGTCCTTAAACCATCTTATAGTGGTTGGGTCGTTTTGAGACAAAGGAAATATTTTTTTCACTCACCTTTTTTCTTTCAACTACTGTTCAGCTTTGGGGACATATTTCAGTTCACTTTTAATATTCTGGATCTCCAATAGGTTGACTGCAGGAAGTTTCTTCGCCCCTGGAATTGGCTTCTTCTCCTCATCCAAGGTGGGAGGAGCACCCTGAAGACAAAGGAGAAGAAATTCAACTCTTTGAAGAAGACATCTGGTCTCCCTGGGTCACGGACATGAACCAGAAAGAAATTAAAGCAAGAATCATGTCTGAGTGTGATTCTGGCACCGCGACTTCCTCTTGTGCTGCTGAGACAGCCTCAGAGTTCCAGTGAGATCTCCTGAATTTTACAGAGGAATGTGGAATAAAGTTGGGAAAAGAAAACAAGGGACTTCCACACAACTTAGAAAACAATGGAGTACTGTTTAGAGTCTGATAACTCATAAAAACTACCACTAGTTAAAAGGATTGGTGTTTCCAAGAGAAGAAACTTACAAGATCAAAGTTAACATGGTATTATATGAGCATAGTATGCCTGAACAGCTGGGATTTGTAGAATGTGAATGCAGGGCTGGGGTGCAGGGGCTGAAAGCCTTTGTTGCAGTGACATCTTCGGGAAGCATAAATAAACTAAAACTGATATGAGCAATCCGTCTTTGAATATGGGCAAGAGGGAGGGCGTGAGAGGGCATGACAGAGGAGCCCCTGCGCTCCCCTCCTGCTTTGGGAAGTGTTTCAAATGCCCTCCCATTTAAGGTTTTATGTTGCAGCTTTAGGACAGGACCACATCCTATACTTTTTTGTGGCTGCTCCAAGGCGTGGCAGAGTGGTGCATAACTCAGCTTGTTGATTGTTGTTTACCTGATCAATCCTGAGACTGTACCATAGTGACAAATCTATGCCTCTATGTACATGCACCACATACATGTACGGTAACTATATAATAATAAAATCAGTTGCTATGTGTGGCTTATAAAATTCCAAGTCATTACTACAGAAGAAAGTTCATTGTTACTCCATTCCTCATATTTGCTGGGGGTGGCATATTCTCTGCTGCTCTGGAAGGAAGGTATGGAGGAACATTTGATCACCGTGGCAGCCATGAGAACATGTCTCTCAGATCAGTTTACTGCAGGGAAGGGAACTGAATGACAGCCCCAGCTGCTTCACCCTGAAATCCACCCATCTCCATCTCCACGGTGAGGTCATGCTTCCCACGGCTGCTCCCGCCAATGGCTGAGGGCAGCAGGCACAGGAAGGCAGGCCCATTCCTGGGAGGCGTGGGACTCCTCTGGTGAACAACTTTGGCTCATGGACTCCCTGATGGTCTTGGGAATTTTCTCACAGCAGCACAGCACTCTAAGGTGTTTCTGCCCAACCTTCCTTCCTGCCCGTTTCTTCTCCATTTCCTTCCCTTTCTCGAGCCTACATCACTGGTGGTCTGACAACTCTCCCAGACTCCTGCGGCTCCCTCCCATTTTTCCTCACAGGTATTTTCTCCAGTAAATACCTTCCTGTCTAATCTCATCTTTGGGTCTGCTTCTTGGAGGACCCAGACTAACACAATCACCCATGCAAGAAGAGACTTGCAGAGCTCCATCTGCTTGACCAACAATTGGGCGAACCAATAGGGTTCTGGGAGAATGAAACAAGAACCAGTATTTTTGCCTCAGGTTCAAGCCCTATACCCCACCCAGCAGAACTAGGGAGCCTGTAATTAGGCATTAAAGCTATGCTGTGTTTTAGTCCCCAGCTGGCTCCTGTCTTGTTCTCAACCCAAAGGGAAAAGGAAGAAAGTGTTCAAGCTTCCCCAAACTCCAGCAAGTTACTTGGTAGACACGTCCTTTGTAGAAATGTTTTTAAATTGCTCATTTGAGGGGATGAGTAGAAATATAAAATATTGAAGTGCTGTTCCTCTGTTAAGGGCTAATGGTTTTTCCTATAGTCATCTTTTCTGAATCTGGCACAGAGCTGATAAAATAGCAAACATGTGTCACCCACACAAAATGATAAATTAACTTAATGTAGACCATGCCCATCGTAAAGATCTGGAAAATATTGTTTCCCTAGGTCAACATACAGAGCTATAGGATCAGCTCTTTTATCATACGCGAAATTCATTCATTTATAAATGCAGATGTAGAAGCAATCACTAAAACAGTTAATTATCCAGGTGGAGGACTATGTATTCCAAAATGTTCTTTGCAAGGCTTTTGGAAAGAAATCTTTAACAAGGCTAGCAAGTGGTGGTTATTTTTTTTTTTAATGTGTATAGCAGTGAGATGAAAAATGTTTCTTCACTTACAAATGTTCCCATGGTTGTTAGGTGGGTAGAGCTTAATAAAGAAGCATGAAGGAGAAAAATGTCTCCTATTCCTTTTGTTAAGTTCCTGGGTAAGACACATTCACTATCTTTTAACATCAAAATGTGATATATTGGCAAAGTTAACATATAAAGTCAATGTGTGTAGTTGTACATACAGGTGCAAAGATTTATTATGTGAGCATACACAGATTAATAATGATAATATTTAATATTAGCCACTTTCCTTTCAAGTTATTAAAACCTCAATGGACTGTGTTTTTTATTATTATTTATCAAGGTAAGACTTTTAGCACTTGATTTAGTAAGGCTGCATATAATAGAAAAGTATAAATGGATATATTTAATAATTAGACATTATGATAGTGACTCAGGAAGAGGGTAGTGGTGGTACATTTTCTTAACTGAATCTCCTCTCACCTTTTAAAACATAATGGGAATCAGATTCCATTTCTTCTATGAATGCCTTACTACAAGAATTAAAATTAATTAAAGGCATGGCCAAACAGGGTTCCAGATGGTCCCATATGGCTAGGCACATTCTTTTTTTCTTTCTTAAGCAGATATTTGAATTGAGAAGGGGACATGGAAGAAATTCATTGGTTTAGACAAAGAGAGTATGAGAGAAGCCACATAAACCACAACATCATATAAACCCAGTTCCAGAATGGCTATCGTGAAGGGAAACGTTTCCTTTGAGGGTGACCAAATATTTGTCAAATTTGGCAAAATGGTGACCATTTTCCAGCTATTGCTCTTTCATCTCCCTCTTTACTACTAGCTGCCCAATTGAGTTTTCCCCTGAAGTCGCCTGTCTAGGGCAATGCAGTCTGATCTTCTCATTCCTGCTCAAAAGTTGAAGACAATAATAATAGCAAACATATACACTGCTTGCTGTTCTAAGTTACATGTACTATTCATTTAATCCTCACATCGACCCTATTAGGCAAGTACTATTATTATTTTTATCCTGATTTTACAAATGAAGAAACTGAAGCACAAGGGTTAAGAAAATTGCCCAAGGCCACCCAGCTAGGAAGTGATGCTTAAATGATGTGTTTACACCTTGTAATGGTGGGGAGAGAACTAATTAACAGAAAATCCCAACGTGATACTTTCTGGCCTAATAATGACAGAATTTCAGTCCAAAAGAGAGATTTGAGAGTCAGGGTAGGGACTTGTTAATACCCCTCAAACTACTTCAAGCAACCAGCTGCCTGGTCTTATGCAAAAGACCAAGCCTGCTTATTAATATTTGTCTGTAAGTCCTCTGTGACAGGCACATGTCAAAATCTGGCTGGGCCAAGCAGATGGAGGGTGTATTCCAGCTCTGTGAGCAGAGCAAAGGGCTCATTGAAGACCATAGGTGGGCCGGAGACACAGACAGTGAGCACAGGCCTTGTCAGACAGCCTAAGACTGGTCCTAGCTTCCTGTTGAGATGTATCCTTTTCATGCCTGAGAGGGTTTCATGATCAAAAACCTCCCAAGTTTAGATGGGGCACCTACTGACTGTGATAGAGGTAGCCCGTTCTGTTCAGGGATGGTATGTTATGCTCTCCACTTCATACAGAAATTATCTTAATGGAAGGCTAGGCAACGGATCACAAATCTAAGAAAGTAAGTAATTTCAAGCTTGCAAACTGGACGATAACAAAAAATATGGGTGTATAAGTTATTTCTTTGAACATGTTATCAGGAGGGATCAGTCCCTGGAGAAGGATATCAGGCTTGGTAAAGTAAAGGGTCAGCAAAACAAGAGGAAGATGCTCAACGAGATGGATTGACACAGTGGCTGCAACAACGACTCAAACACGGCAACAGTTGTGAGAATGGTGCAGGACCGGGCAGTGTTTCGTTCTGTTGTACATAGGGTCGCTATGAGTCGGAACTGACTCAATGGCACCTAACAACAGCATAAGTTATTTTACATTCAGATTCCATTTCCCATTCAAACTATCCCACAAAAGGTAGTTGGGGCCTCAAGCCAACCTACAAAATCCTACTTCACCCACATTGTAGCCAAGCCAAGCTGCCTAACTACTTGCCTTACAATGTTGTTTCCATGAGAAACTTATTCTCAGGTCCAGCCCAGAACTTGGATCATTAGATCCTGCTTCTTCCCTAAGACTCCACAAGTCCTGAGAGTTCAGTTTTGGTCTTATGGTAAGGAAATACCACCTCTCACACCACCCTTCCACCCCACGCACACCCACTTCGGTTGTGTGAAAGCTGTAGCAGGTCAAGAAATGCTCCTGACCTCTGGGTTTCTATGGCTACCTCAGTCCCTCCATCCAGTGAAGACTATCGGTTGGCCATTTGTATACGTGGTTGGTCATAAAGTAGGTATTCATAAACCAGGCTAAATTAGTTCTCGGCTATTAAACCAACTTTCAGGATGTACTGGAACCATCAGTTTGGGGACAATGCAAGAGTGAGAGCAA
Organism: Trichechus manatus latirostris; assembly: GCF_000243295.1. Lineage (NCBI taxonomy): Eukaryota > Metazoa > Chordata > Mammalia > Sirenia > Trichechidae > Trichechus > Trichechus manatus. Next base: position 5,789,727 of record NW_004444036.1, read on the forward strand.
AGTGCTTCCCCTACTGGGACACTTGTGTGGAGGAATGTACCAGGTATACAGAAGAGAACCAAGGGCCATCTCTCCCACAGAGGGAAGATGAGATGTGATTACCCAAAAAACTGATAGATCAGTCCATTTAGTGAGAAAAGAGGTCAAGCTTCTTTCCGACTGATCGCCATGACAGTGGCAGACACAGCTTAAGAGGAAGCACAGGAAGATAATCTAAGTACAGATAAATGGAGGTGTCTGGAAAATTCCACTGCCCCTCCATCTTCCCATACCTTTTTCTTACAACAAGCAAAATAATAGGCCCAGGAGTTCTTCATGGAAACTGGATAATTAGATCAATCAATGAACAAGCATTTATTGAATACCTCCTAGGCTATGTCCATTATATCAGAGTCCTCCCTCACAGCCACCCTCTAAGGAAGGGAGGGGATCCTACTTTGCAGACACATACTCAGAAATACTTGACCAAAGTCCCAGAGGGAGAGCTGATGATCATGAGTAAACTTGATGGCAAAGTTAGCAGCCTTGAAATTTGAGAATGTGTCGCCATAAAAGCAGAGTAGGGCCAGGTCTTTTCAACTGGTATGCTCAAAATTTTTATTCATCAAAGGTGACTTAGTGGCTGAAATTCCAGAACTTGGCAATGTCACTCAAATACTCCATCTCCTCCTTTCAAAAATTATCTTTCTGTTGATAGGAGGCTGGAACCACTACTTTAGGACCACATCAGGAATATTTGCTGGAAGAAAAGGTTAGATACAGGGCAGCCAAATTTTATTAGAAAACTTCAAAATGGTGATGGGTGTTCTTTTGGGACAAAAAACAAAATTGCCACCTGCAAAATTAAAACGCCTTTTTAAAAAATGAAGTACAGTATGCTATGCCTCGTGGTTTTATTTAATTCCGTTTCCCTTGTCTTATGCTAATGAAATGCTTTAAAATCTTAATTTTTTTTTCCCAGAATCAGATCTTACTGGTTTCATCAGAAAAGTCACGACTGGGGAAGAAATGTAAACATCTGGGGAGGGAGCTCTTCTCTATTTGTTGTATTTGTTATTAATTTTAGCAATTTTGAGCTCCATTTTAGCAGACAAGGCACTTGAATTTGGGGGAGAAGAATTAGAAAGGGGGAAGTACAGAAATGCATGCTTGATAGACTTCCTCCTAAAGTCCTCTTTCCAAAGGGTCTATACAGAGATGGAGCTTTTTTGTTTGAAACCACAAGTAATTTAACAGGCTTACTCCCTGTGCTCCCACCTGGGTTCATCCCTCATCAGAAATTGTACTAAATACATCCTGCTCAGTGAGATACCAATCTCAGGAGGGAAAACTTGGTCAATCTGGTGACTACTGCTAGACCAAGACATTGGAAAGACTCTGCTCCTACACAGACACACACAACCAGTCAACAAACTAGATGTTAAACTCAGTATCTTCAAGGACCTGTGCCAGGCACGGAAATTTGGCTGATGGGAAGGAGGGGCAGTGTGTTTCACAGCTGATTGAGTAAGGCAACCAAAGAAATGTGTATACTGTATCATAGTTCCTTGCTCCCTCTCTTGCCTGGAAAAACCGGCCTTGGCCACGCCTCAGCCCCCCTCTAGTGAGGATTTGAGAGGGAAAAACAGTGCTAAGCTCTGCTAGCTATCTTGTCCTCACCTCCTCCGTTTCAGGAGTAAATTCTTTTCTTCTGGGGGGTTGCCCAGCTCCTGGCCGAAAGGCTCCCATTGGGATATTGATATTTGCCTAAAAGAGAAAACAGGGAAGATTTAGCTCAAGAAAAGAAAGAAGTTGCGATGACACTCTGAGACGGTAATCATTTGTGAGGAAAAACACATTTGAAAATTACATCATCAGAGCTTTTTACTACAAGAAAATTGCTATAAAGACAGGACAAAAATATGCAAAGGAAAATCTGGCTTCCATTTATTACATTTTTCTGGTGCCTATCCTTAGATCTGCATGGGGTTTTAGAATCCCTTATTGAATGGAAGAAGGAGCCCTGGTGGCACAGTGGTTAAGTGCTGGGCTGCTAACTGAAAGGTCGGTGGTTTGAACCCACCAGCTGCTCCACGAGAGAAAGATGTGGCATCTGCTTCTGTACTGGAAACCCTGAGGCAGTTCTACTCTGCCCTACAGGATCACTATGGGTGTCGAGAATCCATTTTGAAGATAGTTTGTTCTGGCTGTGGCCTTCTTGTGGTGCTGAAAACTTTCATCTCTCTAGGATGGGGAACACATAATGCTTAGGAAAGCAGGAAAGAGCATGTGCAGCATGCCTTCTGCACCTAAGCCCTCCTTCAGGCTCCTTCAGATTTACCAAGGGGGAAAGGCGGCATTCACACCTCCTAACCCTCCTCCTCCTTTCCATAATGTCCTGCAGCAAACCAAGCCCATTGCCGACTCATAGCGACCCTATAGGACAGAACAGAACTGCCCCATAGGGTTTTCAAGGCTGTGATCTTTATGGAAGCAGACTGCCACATCTTTCTCCAGCTGACGGGTTCCAACCACCAACATTTCTGTTAGCAGCCAAGTGCTTAACCACCGCATCACCAGGACTCTTTAGCCTCTCCTTAGGTCTCTATAATTGACACTCTTCTACCTTCTCCCCAACCCACAACTGTATGAATCAGTGAGTAAGGAGAGCGATAGAAAAGTCAAGTGCCCTTTGTATCACAATTCTTGTCATTAAGATAACATACTAATCTCCATCAGTGGTAAACATAAAGTACGATCTAGTAAACATGAAATACTCTAACCTTTAAATTATATAAGGAATATTGTTGTTGTTAGGTGGCCTCAAGTCGATTCCAACTCATAGTGACCCCTTGTGACAGAGTAAAACTCCCCCATAGGGTTTCTTAGGCTATAATCTTTATGGGAGCAGATCGCCAGGTCTTTTCTCCCTTGGAGTGGCTGGTGGGTTCCAACCACCAACGTTTCAATTAGCAGTTGAGCCCTTAACTATTGTACCACCAGGGCTCCTATAATGTACTCACATTGTAATTTGAATTTGAGGAAGAGAATATGGAAATTTGAATTTTGTCCATATTTGGTTTGAAATCAAAAAGCAAAAATATTTAATGCAGACCAAAAACTTCTTCAACCAGTAGTATCACTCACATAAAACAAGCATTACAAACTGTTTTTTTAAAGTAGAACACAATTTTTATCCTCTTAAGATAAAGTGTTGCCTTATGAGTAATCGTCTATGTGGGCTTGAAAAGTTGAAATTTCATTTTGATGTTATGCATGAAAATGATGCCTGAGCAAAGGCAGCAAAATATTTTGTTACCTTATGTCACAGATTGGATGATTATAGTATCACACCAAAAGAAATTATTAGGAATTGCCTGGTACGAGCTCTTTTGCCAAGGGAATATTTAACCCACAACACAGGAAATATCCAGTGTCCATGTTCATGCATGTTCATACAACATGGCAAGTCTATGTTCTGGGCTCATCAAGAACAGGAAGTAACTTTTTTCACCTAAGGGCTTTGAAACACCCCTCCCTACTAAAATAATGCTGATCCCACAGGAAGAAAATAGATCCAAAGCGTTTGAGACAGACAACAAGAGAGATACGTCACCATAGAGCCATTCCTGGGGCCAAGTAGCCAAGAAGTAGTTTTGATCAGCCTGTACTATATGTGCTAGAATACACGTGCAGCACTATTTTAGAGGGAAGCATTTTGGAAAACCTAAAGCTGAGCCTTTTATGCTATTCCTCTGTGTAGTGAAAGTATCAGGTGATTTAGAGTGGGAGGAGGAGGGGACATAAGACAACAGGAAAAACAAATACAGTGGCAAATATGGCACCATAGTTCATAAATTCCAAGATGCATTTCTTTTAATATTTCTGAAATCAGAATGTCTTACAACCAATGAGGTCTTACAATTTTAATTGGCACGTTTGTTTTCTTTCTTGGCAGGACATAAAATAATAGTGTTTTATAATAGATAGTTTCTTAAATTTAATGAAATATTGTTAAGGTCCTGAAATCAGAAGATCAAAACAATGTAAGGAAGATGCACAGAAGTTGATCTACACTGGACCAATAGACTATTTCTACTGCTACAGTTTAGAAGCAAGTGGCCGGGGGAGTCTACACAGAGATTATCTGGGAGAAGGTTAATCACTTAAAAGTTTAGTTAGATCATCACTATCCCCAACCCATTTATTAAGCATCTCCAGGGGACATCTTCCTAATAGTGAATTCAACTTAACATACTGTTTCTGAAAGACTTGACTGCTAAAGTAACCCATTTAATTAAGTGTGCATGCTCTGTAATAGGTTGTAGTTTTCAGTAAGGGAATATGTAAAGGATTGTCATTTACCTGGAATCTTTTCCAAACTAGAAATCCTAGACAGGAAAGACTTAGAGTCCATAATGCCTGTCTGTAAATATTTTTATCAGGCTGGTCTGAGACTAGCTTTCATCTTAACCTTGTGGTGAGTGTGTGGGGCAGTAGTTAACCCCCCATCCACCACAAACTACCTTATCCACCAAAAACACAAACCAAAAAACCACAAGTTTAGCCTAAGTCATCACAACAACTCTATCATCACAACAAACTTCGGAGGTTAGTATTATCATCTTTACCAATTAAGAAACTGAGCCTCAAAGAGCTTTATTTGCTCAAAGTCACACAAATAGTACGAGGAAAAGCCAGGATTCCCAATCAAAGGTGCCTGATTTTAGGGACAGACCTTTTCACTCTACCAAACCAGGCTCTAAAGAGCCCTTGTCTCTTGACCAAAATGAGCTCTAACCAACTCTAAGATTCTCTAAACCAGCTCTAAAATGGCAGACTTACAGTTTGAGAATGGCCTTCAAAAGGGGGCACACAAAATGAGTAATGCCACAATAGGTACCAAAGAAAAGCCATATTGAAAAATGAGCCATTAACTCATTGACTTTCTTACATGGAGACATTTTTCTTTTTTAAAGCGTCACTCAAAGAAATCAGGAACCTAAATGGGGTTTTGACAGCAAATATCGACAGGAACCAAAGCAACCTAAAAACGTGTTGAGTATTTAAACATTAATGTACACCCGTAAGGGAGCGTAGAAAGAGTGTTTTGTAAACTGTGACACACATACACTAATAATAAGACAATTAGGTTTCATTAATATAATTGTAGGGCAGTGATATTTGACAAATTATAGACTATAGTCATAAGAAAAATTCCTTATAACTTGAATTTGATGAACATGTAGACCTGTAGCTCTCTGTTTTTATTTTATTGGTGAGAGAATTGCATCATATTCTTGATTCTTTCACTGACTTGCTCTGTGCTTGAACGCAAATAAAATACCTACTCAATGATTTGCTTTTTACATCTGCAAATTGGGTGTGGTATTTGCTACTCAAAATGGGTTTGGAATGATGAAATAACTTTTTAGGAAGGAATGAACAAACACAAAAAAAGTCTAATGAATGACCTAAAGTTGATGTAAGGTTGGAGTTCCTTCTCTGTATAGGTTCTGTATAAATGCAAAGGAAGCAGGCTCTTCTTTTTTTCCTTTTGTAATGCAATCCCTTGTATTTCTTTTCCTTCCGTGATGTTTATTCATGTTAGATATTTTTAAACACACCCCCGACACAGCAGACCTGGTGCATCACTTTCCCAAGCTATACATAATTTGTTGCATCCTTGAAGTTGGGAGTGGAAAAAATCTACTAGATCATCTTTTGCCAGAACAGGATACAGTTCCCTGATAGAAGACCTATCTGATGTGAAAGTAATACTACACTTGATCTCACCAGGTGAAGAAAAGTAGAAAGAATTCCCCGTAAGTTAATTCCACTACACCCTTAATTATTTGTATTGTTCTCCTGCTTGGCTCCAGGCTTTGAGCCCAGAGGATTCTGGAAACAATATTCCCTCCACAGCCACTCCTGTGTGGTTTACAATGGAATGACATCTTCTTTCCCCAGTGGATTGGATTCTGATAGCTGCCAGCCACTGGGTACTGACAATTGCTGTCCAACTTTGCTTTCCACAGCATTGTTCTCTTATTTCCCCCTCCCTTTTTACCCTCCTTCAGGCTCTCCTTTTCTACCCGACTGTGAGTTTTGTGAACAGTGCCGGCTTTTGGAGTTTCCTCTCATTGTCTATTTGTTTGGGATGATCCCCCACTGATTCTATCTTTAGTTTTCAAAGGTCCCCAGCAGCTCCTGCCAGAACTGATAGCCTCCCCCACTGCCATTCTCTCATTCCACAGGCAGAGAAAATTCTATAGGGTTGCATTTTGCAGTGTTTTTTTTTTTTGTTTGTTTGTTTGTTTTGTTTTTGTGGGTTTTTTTTTTTTTCTCTTTCCTATTCTCACAGTCCTCTTCCTTTTCTGAATGTAGCAGGGTATGACATTTTGAGACATATAGCATCTTCACAGAAAACGTTCAGAAAGAGGCGTTTTCTCACTAGGTGATTCGAAAATGTGATTATTGTTTGATATATTAGCCTAAAATAAGACACACACACACACACACATACCCCTGCCAACTAAAACATAGCCCTATTAAGACACACACACACACACACACACACACACACAATCATGCATCACTAGAATGCATAGCTGCTTTGTCTTTAGGGATTCTTGAAATATGGAGTGGATTCAGAACACACAAAACTTCCCCACTCAGTACAATTTTGAGAAACTCCCACTCAGCCACTGTTATTCACCCATAATGTCTCTTACTGAAGGCTTCTTTTTTTCTCTGTTCTAAACACTTTTTGTTCTCTTCAGTAATTTCCTGAATGACTCAACATTAGTCTCGTCATCCAGGGAAAAGCAGACTTCAAGAATGTACTGTACAGCTATTAAAATAACATGCTCAATTGGTTGGGGACAGGTTATATTTCTGAAGTGCTTGTGAATGTCAGCATCAAAAAATGACATCTTCTTACCCGCATGTGGCTGTTTGCCTTGTGTTACAAATAAGGAACCCTGGTCAGAGCAGTAGAGATCATTAGCTGGAGGCAGCACTGAGCCCACTGGAGAGTCAGATTGCTCCCTTCAGGTCAGATCAGATCTCCCCCCACAGACTGGAGAGACAAACTATTGTCAGTCTCATACCAGGAAAAATAATAAGCCATACAAAAGTTGGCATGACACTCAAATGAGAAACTATATTAAGAAGTCTACTAGCTACTGACCAAATGTATAAACAGTAAGGTTCCTGACCAGTAGCTTTTATGTTTTCTGTTAGTTTTCAGTCACATTGTAATTATTTATAACAATTAATAAAAAGTGCTTTATAGTTTGAAATATCTTCACATACTTTATTTCATTTACTAGCACACTGACGTGGGCAAGGCTGATGTTATCATTATTCCCATTTTATAGATGAGGAAACAGGGATCGGAGAAGTTAAACTGCAGACCTAGATAGTTAACTAGGTAAGAGGTGGGACTGGGATTCTTTTCATTCATTTCGACTATCGTCTTAGAAAATTTCAATAAATATGCAGGCCTGCAGTGATTTTATAGAGCATAAATAAGAGTCACCCATGGAGTGTAACTTCAGGGCCCTAAGATAGCTCCCTCACTGAAGCCTGGCATTCCAGTGCTGGTAATTCCTATTTGCATAGAATCCTGGTACTGGTAAGGACTGTGAGAATACGCCATCCAATCCCTTCATTTTACACGTGAAGAAACTTAGTCTAGTAGAAGCTCTTTTCTCTGACATTCCCCAGCCCCCGAGACAAGGGACGGATGCGCACTGATGGCCCACAGCCCTCTGAATGCTCAAGGCTGGGAGGGGATTCCGTAGAACCTCTGTTCAATTCTGCCCCAGCTTGCTGAACTCTATGCTAACGAAGAGTTGGTTAAGCCTGTTTACGCCAGTTGAACTTTTTTTCTAATTATGTAATTTCATGAAACATTCCACAAACAACTGAATCGTGGGTGTAAAAAGAGTTTTTCTATAAAAATTATGCTGAATGCTTTGGACAGGCTGCATTAAAAAATCACTGTCAAAGTAGGTGTGGCTGAGACAACAATTGGGAACAATTTAGTCCCTGTCCCAGAAAGATCCTGCTCTCAATTTCTTTACAAGTGGCTTTAAGTTATTGCTACACTTTAAAGAAACTCACATTGGAAATCATAAACAATATATTGTAGTGATTTGTATAAAAAAGAGATAGTAGATCCCTGATCAAAGAACAGCCTTGGCTGTACATTCAAATAAATGGCAAATGAAGATTCATTTTTCATGTTTTAAATTTAAATAAAATATCAAAGGAATGCATGTATCATTTTTATAATTCTTAGCTTTAATCAGTGTATTTGATTAACCGACCAGCCATGGGTTGTGATAGTCTAGTCCTTCGTACCAAGGATTGTCGTTTACCCGGAATCTTCTCTAAACTAGAAATCCTAGACAGGAAAGACTTAGAGTCCATAATGCCTGTCTGTAAATATTTTTATCAGGCTGCCTTCTTCTTCCATGGAGCATTTATGCCCTGGGCAGTAGAGGGTAGAAGAGCAATGATAAAAGGTGGGGAGGGAAAATAAGTACTAGAAAGTGGGGCATCAAAACAGTCTGTTCTGCACATGTATTGGGTAGCAATGGAAAACTTCCCATTGTAAGAAGCCACGCACTCACTAATGGTGTAGGGCTCATGTAATCATTCTTTTAAAATGTATAATAAAGGAGCTAGATTTAGTTTCACAAGCACCTTGATTAAGTCAATTAAGCAGAGAGCTGGTAGTTCAGTAGACACGGGTGTTTGTATTTCAAGACCATGTCTGTCACTGAGTCATTTTACTTTGTACTTTTTACTTCAGGCCAAAGTGCTTTTAAGAGGAATTTAAGGTTAAGTGTTTGATTACTAGCTGAAAGGTTGGCAGTTTGAACCCACACATATGCACCTCGGAAGACAGGCCGGTGATCTGCTTCTGAAAGGTCACAGCCTTCAAAACATTATGGAGTAGTTCTACTCTGCACACACGGGGTTGTCATAAGTCAGAATTGACTCGATGGCAACTAACAACACCAACAACAAACATTGTAGGCTATTCGCTTCTTCACTGAAATGCTCAGACTGTTTCTAACGGTTGATTGAGTTCTTTAAAAGGGAGGCACCCAGTATCCAGAGAATGATAATTGTCCCTCAAGTAACACCCAGCAGATGGGCTTTTTGCCTTAGTACTTATTATTACCCGTTGGACGGTCCACACCCACTCCTCCATCCTTACTCTCTGTGCCAAGGGTGGGGGTGGTAAGTAATGAGACTAGACAGCACTGGGATCAAACCGAACAACTGGGTTCGAGTCCTGACTCTCCTACTTACAAGATGTGTAACTCTGGATTTATTTCACTTCTCCAGGCCTTCCATTATAATCCGTGGAAATCTCATTGCACTATGCCAAGTACATAGTAAACCCTGAATTAGCTATAGCTATTATTATCATCCTAATAATAAGCCTCAAGAAGTTATTCGCAAGACGTTCTAGACTATTAGTAGTAGGGTGGAGACTTAGAGGTCATTTATCCAACACCCTCCCTTTGCAGATCACGAGGATCAGAATGGTGAAGTCACATAGCAGAGCTAAGACTAGGACACAGGACTCTTTTCTGTTAAACTACGAAGCTCTCAGATCTCATGGGAGAGAACAAATAATTGATTAGCTTACTTGGATCAAAAGTGGCAAGAAAAGACGAGAGAAGATTGGCTCTGGGTAGGTTGAGGCTCTGGGGAGGCCTTTAGTGGTTCCCAGAGGAGGTGTCTTCAGGAAGAAAGGGAAGAACAAGCAGGTGCTGCTAGTGGCTGGTGTCACTTGGTCTCATCAGAGAAAGTTGCCAAGCAGATTGCTGATAGGATTAGGTGTCCAGGCAGCTCTAGCTTCCCCTACCACCTGTCATGTCAAATTTTTTCATCTGGAAGGATCAGGCCTAGTGTGGTGATGTTTCCTTGGTTGCAACTCTGTTCCCATCAGCAGTGAATGAGATTTAACAACTGGCCTGGAGAGTACAGAACCAGGATTGTCAAACTAGGGCCAAATCCAGCCCATCACCTGCTTTTCTAAATGGAGTTTCATTGGAACATTCACTTATTTACCTGTTGTCTATGGCTGCTTTTGTGCTATAATGGCAGAGCTAAGTAGTTGGAACAGAGACCCTCAAAGCCTAAAATATTTACTATAGGTGCTTTGCATAAAAGGTTTACATAGAAATAGAACTTTATCAGCTGCTCAGGAGACAAAGGCCCTCTCCAGGCTATGGAAGAATCAACCGATTGCTTTAGGATGTTTTTATGCCCCTGGCTGAGATTTAATTAATACAACTGAAAAGAAGTGTAGGCTTAGATAGAATCCCCTTTCAATTCAAATGTCATCTTTTCTTCACTGTGGATGTGAAAGACAACAGTCCATCCCCTCTAAGGGTGGATCTAGTTCTGACCTCCCTCTTATTCTGGTGTACAGAGGAGATCGAACCGGTTGAAGAGAACCCAAGGCGATTTCATACATTACTTGGATATTTAGAAGAGCCATCTCTTAAAGAATTTTTGCACTATAAAGCAGGCACTTGCCATACATTATTTTGTTTATTCATTATAACAACTTTATGAAGTATGATCATCCCTACCCAGGTAACTTAGGTCACAGAGTGAGTGAGTGGCAGAGCAGAGATTTGTAACTGTTTGGCTCCATGTTGTCTGAAGCACATAGGTGCAGTAATTCAACTCCCGAAATGCCTGGCTGCTAGCAGTATGGTTGAAAGTGGCTTAAGTTCACTCCATCCAGACAAAAGAGAGACCTAAGTCATTGTTTCTCAAAGTTTGCACTGCAAAACACTATCCTGCAAGATACTCATTGAAAACATCCAATATGTTTAGAAAACACTGCATACGTCACTACCCTCTTGGAAATACATGATGCCATCAGCAAGTTCTGGACTCTGAGAAATTCTGCAGTAAAGAACCTGTTCAACATTGCTTAACTCAGTGTTTCTCAAACACTTAATTAGAGAACCCTTTAATTAACATCCCATAAAATTTGTATGCTAAGGGACACTCTTTGGGAACTATTGAACTAGATGAGGAGGAGGAGGAGGAGGATGACAGCCAGTATTTATTAAGCAATAATGATGAGCCTGGCACGGTCCTAAGCCCTTACATGTATAAATTCATTTAATCCTCACAGAAACCCTATGAGATAGGTACTGTTATTATCTCCCCATAGAAATGAGGAAATAAGCAAACTGAGACACAAAGATGCTAAATAACTTGACCCAAGTCACAGAGCTAGTAAGCACTGGAGAGTATGAGCTCCTCAAACACAGAGATCAGGTATCAATTCATCTTGGTATACTCAGCACTTAACACAGTGTCTGGCACATGTTATGCACCCAGGAAATGACAGTTAAACTGGATTGGAGATAAATAAGATCCTAATAGGAAGAAGGGGTAATTACAGTGTGTTGAGTAGAACATTTAAGGCCTTTAAGTGCTATTTACACGATGAGGGTACTCCCTCATCAGCTGAGGTTTCTATTTGTTCCAGACAAGACCATAACCTAGATGTTTCTACTATAAACAATTTTGTAGAGTATAACCATTTTCATATTTTATTTAATGTACTGTACTTTAGGCTACTGCAAAGATGATAGAAAAAGATCAGATAGTGTAGATCTTATTTAGCCGCAAGAAATAATATTTCATTTGAATGTGCATTAAATTAGGCTTTTTGCATGACATAAAATATATTGAAAGAGGCAATACCACATCCATAAGGAACCATCAAATTGCCTTTGTCGGTAGAATGGATGGATTTTTTTTTTTTTTTAGTGCAGTATAATAACAGCTATTGAGAACAGTCAATAGCAGCTTTTTAAATACTGCAAATCTAAAAATATGCCAAGGTCAAAATTAGTAAACAAAATACTGGTGAATTTTCAGAGTAGATTTGAGGGAAGCCAAGGAGCACTAAGAAAGAAAAATCCACATACTTTTAGCTTACTAAAAGGAAGAGAAGCAAAGGCAGCCTGAGAGGAGACTATGTGTTTGTGTCCTGCAAAATAAAAAGGAAATTTTATGTTTAGCACTTTAGGAGCTTCAAATGCAGTGATGAAATGGTATTATTTATCATAACTTTAACATAAAGCATTCCTGAATAATAATTATTATAATTATTGACAATTAAAGAGTGCTTACTGAGCGGTTTTAAGCATCTTGTACATGTAGCCCTAGGAGGTAGGTACTATTATCCCCCTTTTACAGATGTGGAAATGGAGGCACAGAGGGGTAAAATAATTTTTCCGTGATCCCACAACCAGTACAAGGTGAATGAGGGATTCAAACTCCAGCAATCTAGCTTCAGAGCTCATGCTACTAACCGCTATGCACACTGGGTACAAAAGAAGGTTCAAAGGCTCAAGAATGCCCACAGGTCGGGGACACAAGATAAATTCCACTACCAACAAGGGAATGTCACAGATGCACTGGGTGGACACCAGAGGGCTAAGCATGACAATGGGAGTCAAATCTTTGCCAAATGCAGAGGTCCTTCCCTGGTAGGTAGGTAGTTCAGTGATAGGTTTCTGGAGGTTGTTATGCATCTTACGATGTAAGAACTCCATCAATTTAAGGATATGCATTAGTCATGACAGGGATAGAGCTGTCCTTCTACCCACCTCCACCACTGGGGTGTACTGGAATTTCTAAAACCCTCAACGATGCACTCACTACCCAGCTGCACACCCGCCCCTCCAAAATTCAGTCCACCACTGGTGAATGTGTTTGCGCCGTAATGGTGCATCAGATCAACAATATTCAGCAACTGCCACATGTCCTGTGGTATTCAGAAGAGTCCAGAGGAAAAAAAAAAAGTTTAAAAGTTCCTTTGGAGAAAGCAAAGATGGGCTGCATGTTGATGGAAAGGAAAGATGGAATTTTACAATCGAGCATTGTGCCCAAAAAGTCCCAAAGGGGAAGCCTTTTCAGAGTCAAACAGGGAGCCCTGAAGAGAAATAACATATTAAGTATTAACTGAGTCAAAACAAATACTGCAAGTTATTTTCATAATTGTATGTGTTCAAAATTCCCCTTTTTGTAACACTGAAGTCAGTTTAAATAACCAGAGAATTTGTTTGCTGGGAGGGCTTGAAGAAAAATAATAGCACATGGGCTTTAAAAGATAAATTGTCAAGCCTTGGGAAGAACACTTGACTACAAAAGGATGTTATTTTAAAAAAGTTGTATTTTAAACATGACTCAACAAACTCAACTGGACATAAAAATAGAAATTGAGTTTTAATTCTCTATCAGTGAGTTCATCAAAAACATACACATCAAGAAAAACATATCAGAAAACATACACACTACATTTTGTAGAAGATCATTTAATTCTCATTCATAAACTCTGCTTGTATTACAATTCAGAACAATTAAACAAAAACAGCTTCTCCTTTCTCAGTTGTACCTTACAAGCCTTATAAAGAACTTTCTTTTCTTCTTGAAGTTAACCATCAGTTAGGGGTGAACAATCTCAAAAAGCATGATTTATTAAGCAAACAGGCTGGAAGTCGCAGAGCTGATGTTAAAACGCAAATGTGCCTACTTACCTGGATAGCTCTGACATTGGAAACTGGCTGTTTCGACATCTTTACGCGGTTTTATCCCTAAAAAAAAAACAAGGAAGAAACTGTTAGAGGTGGTGGCATTCAGATTCTCGGTCTTGATAAATTTGAATTTAACTCATGATTCCACTAGGCCATCACCCCTTTCAAGGCCATATATTCTTTCAGTCTCAGTTTCCAAAGTTACTTAGTGACTCTCCTTCCTAATGCCTCAGGGAGAGGGAACACTAGAGCCCCCAGATAAATCATTCAGGAGGAGAAATGCTGAGATGCCTCACCCCTGATGCTAATGATAGGCAATCAGAAACTTGAAAGGCGCTATCATCTCCCTCCCTGCCCCCCTGACCCTCTGTGAGAGCTGCAAAGAGGCTGTGGGAAATAAAACACTGTTGGTCAGGCCTTGGAAGCTCTCTGCCTGAAACGGAACTTTTGATCTGAGTTGGTTATTGCCTGGGCTGCTAGGGAGTCCACTGGGACCACCTCCTCCTCTTTGAACACCAGAAGAGCAACGGCCTGTGCCACTGTCTTACTCCTGCTGTGCTCTCTACTCCATGTGTGTGTCCCTTCTGCCCAGCAAACCTAGGGGACACTTTGAGGACGTGGCCACGTCTCTCACCTCTGTATATCTTACGTGCCCTCAGCGAGGACCTCACACAGTGCGTAGGCTCAGTAAATACAGGCAGATGACAAGCCTCACCTGTCTTGTTCTCTTTTAACAAAACGGTCTCAGAAGGCAAATAAGACTTGTGTGACCATGCCAGATCCCCAAGATCTAGAAGCACTTCTATCCCAAAGGCCTTTCACTTTCTTTCAATCCGTGAGACTAGAGCACAGGGACTAGTGCACATTTGGCGGTGTAGGCCGAAGTTTACTGCGCCTCAGGTAGCAGGAAACAGCCCAGCTCTGGCCTATTATCCCACAGATACATGTTTTTATAGCTCGGTCTATTAAATGTTGACAGGATCAATCAAACAGTTAAACATTCCACGTGTTAAAACATGCTGCTTTTTAAACCCAAACTGTCAAATAGGTTGGCTGAGTTCTCTCTACTGGTTGGTGAGAGCGTACGTATTAACCAGGGAGTAAATGAAATAGTGACTCTGGGGTAGATGCCACTCAGAAATGAGTCTCACACTCCAACACCAGTCACAGTGGTAGAGTTACAGAGAGAACAGGATTGGCATTTGCCACAAATCCTGTGTAATCTGGGCAATGTCACTCAACATTTCTAGACCTGTTTCCTCTTCCTTAAATTTTACCTGCTTCACAGGTTGTGGGAACAACAAAAAGGACATAATGTGCCTGAAAATGCCTTGTGAGCTATGAAGCACACGCAAATATTTATTGTTTTATTGCCACTGCTCATAGCTAGTGACTTCTAGGTATTGTACTTATCTGCAGCTTTAAGTACAGGATAAGGATGGATGTACACAGTGACCGCTCCTCAAGCCTTGTAGGGATAAAACATCTGATAAAAACTCTGCGATACACTTGAGTCTTGAGATCTTCAAAATCCTTGGCTTTGCTATATGAAGTTAAACAATCACATCATACTTTTTTTTTTTTTTAAAAAAAAAAAAAAGCTCTATAATGAGTGTATCCAAATATATAGTTGCTTGGAACCACAGACATGAAAACAACAGGATTTAAATTGTTTTCACCTGAGTGTATTAGTAATATATAGACAAAGCCTCCATGTATAAGGGTCTAGGTAGAATTATTCTTAATATGGTTAAAAAATAGAAGAGCAAAACAACCGAACCATCAGGGATGAATTTTGCTTTATGGTATGTTTTGGATAGATTGATGTCCTTCCTGTAGTGTTAAAGAGTCAGTGAAGGATTTTTAATTTTTGTATCGAAGACACATAGCTCAATTCCAAAATGAAAAGCTTGGTGGTTTAATCTGTAATGTTTCTATTCCTCAAAAGCTATTAAAAGTCATGCAAAACAATAATTCTCACAGGATTTTAAATATCTCCGCATCTAGTATTATCTGTGCATGTAACTAAAGTATAACTAATATCACTTGAGAACTTTTTTTAAAGTTATTGTCCATAGGTTTGAAACACTGGAATTAGGAAATTTCTGTATGTTATTATCATAGCAGATTGAAACATAAAAAAAAAATCAGGCCATGAATGATTCTGTTGTTTATATTGCATTTAGCTAAAAAAAGGTGATTTTGTTTTTTTATTGAACGGATTGCACTAACTGCTGGATTGCCTGGTTTTTGTGTACCTCAGAGCCTAACAGATGGATAGACCTTGGGCCTTGTCTCCTGTAAGGTTTCTCATTTGCATACAAAATTCCTTCTTAACATATATGTTAATCTGCGATACAGACATTTATAGAAAGTTGGTCAGATCCCAACTCTCATTGCTCACCAACAGGCTAGATAACATTGGTGTAAATCAGTTCAGCAGCAGTTCCTGCTGTCCTCATTATTCACAGAGAAATCAGGGCAAAGCACACTGATGAATAAAAATAGACAGTGTTTCCTGCCTGTTTCCCTAGCCCTCAGTTCACCCCCGTTAGGGATGTAGAGTGTAGGATGCACCTTCCTTCTTCAGCAGCATGCTTCGTCCCAGGACCAAAAAAGCAAATGTGTCTCAGACACGATGGCCCGTGCTTCCATCCAAAGAGGGACTCTCTAAAGGACTCTATTACTGTGTCTCCTGGTTCTTGCTAAAATTTGGAAACATGAAAAGTTTGGCAAGGCATATATTGACTTTTACAAAGCCCATACTATAAAGGAAATGCTTGCCAGCTTAGCACGGCTGAGTTTTCTTGGCAGTTCTGGAAGTCAGTGGGGATCTTTAATGGTCTATATGCTGAGTCAAGTACCATATACCCCCGCTATTTTTTTTGATTGGGCAGCACCTAATATCTGACTTCTAAATCAGACTCTTGCACTTACTAACACTTTGTCAACATTTATGTCACTAATCTAATAAGGGATTCAGAGTAAATCAATATTTGGAGATAAGGGGCTTTGTGTTGTTTGGTTTTTTGTTGTTGTTGTTGTTGTTTTTAAAGGTCAAGTAAATGGGTAAAGTTAAATCTCAAAGGAAATCATCTGTCCTGCAGCTAAAAATAATTCCAGAGAAGGGTGTAGAAAGATGTTCAGCTGTCAGAACTGACTAACTCCTTATTCACTCTGCCTTAAATACGCGAGAGGGAAGAGATACTCTTAGCGTTGCCATGCTTCCTAGCCTGGTGCTCACAGAGAAAGAGACCGTGAGCGCTGCCCTGTGCCCTGCTGGGTACTGGGAAAACTGGGAACAAAATGGAGCTTTCCACAACATGGTTCTAGAGTATTATTCTATGTATGTCTAAAACATTGATAGGACTTTATCACTGAGACGAAGCCTGGTGCTTAGGGAAAGGAGAAAAGCATTTTAAACTTGTGCTGTGTTAACAACTCTGGTAATGCTTTACGTTTAGGTAAACCGCAGAACTAGCCTTATAGCTTTTCTCTGCTCCAAATTCTCCTGATTATTTATAGGATTACAGCCCAAATCAGTCTGCAGCTGACCAACCATAACCCTGGCCAGCGCAGTTTCAGGGTCACAGTCACCATATCTGGAGGGTGGAAAGTTTGTTACTGTCACTGTCAATGAAAACTACTTTTAGCTCAATATTCTTTCAGCCTCCCTCCTCCCCCCCACCCCAATTTATAAAACAGAAGCAGCAACACCACCAATGAACAGTAAATTTACCAGGAAGCTACACCCACTGCTTACAAGCCTACAAAGTTTTAAGCAGCCACTTCAAGTTAGTTATCAAGGAAATTTCCTTTAGAAAGCCCAGTTGCTAGATCTGGGTCCCTCTGCTTACCTGCTTTTTTTATTTGTTTACTGCCTAAGGAAAGTCCCAAGCAGCCAGGTGCAAGAATATAAGGCTTCTTGGAGGGTGGAAGGGATGCCCGGTGTCCTCTGAGCTGCGATCTCAATTCCGACGCTTTTCATGTGGCTGAAATAGCTCGAGTGCTCTGTGCCTCACCGGGTATTAAGAGCTGCTCCAGGCTCGGGGCTGGAGGGGAGCTCAGTTTAAGGTTAAGTGTTAAAGAGAATTCCTGTCATAGCTCACAGTTGTTCTTCCTAAATATAGTTTGATACGAGCCATACGCTGGCTGCCTCCGAAAGGCTTGACCGCGCTGAAAGCAGGGCTCAAATGTCAGCCGGGAGGTGGCTACGGTATCTCACTGCCCTCCTAATCTTCCAGAAGATGTGGGCTGCATTTTCTCACATATTCTGAGGGGGCATAGTGAAGTTCGAAAAGTAGGAAAAGTTTCTATCTTTAGATGTATTACCTGGAGGCCAGAAGATGAGAGTGTTCAATAAGAACTGGGGGGAGGCAGCACAGCCACTGCTTGTCAGCAGGGGTCCGGCTAGCAGGCAGGGTTGGAACCCTCATCTGGGCACTAGGTAGCTGGTAAAGTTATTTAGTAAGCAGCATTCACTAAATGGTCACCAGATGATGATAATTATAACATGATGTTGAACTCTATGACATTGCCTTTTTTGTAGGTCAAAAATGGTCAACTTATCAACAGACTCGGACAGTTCCAGGCCCCAGAGTCTGTGCTCACTCCCTATATTGCCTCTACTGGTGGCAATGATTTTGTCCCCAGAGAACATGAGACAATAGAACAAAACAACACAAAGAGGAAATATCTATTTTAAATATGACAAAGACCGGGTCGGAGGCAGAAAACTTTTGAAACAGAACACTGCTGAATCCTAAGGCACATGCTCACCAACTTTTTTTTCTGTAAATTTGGAAACTGCTTTTTTTTATTGTGGCAAAATATATATAATAAAACATTTGCTGTTTTAACCATTTTTAAGTGTACAGTTCAGTGACATTAATTACATTCACCATGTTGTGTAATTATCACCACTATCCATTCCCAGATGCTTTTTCATCACCACACACAGAAACTCAGTGCCCCTTAAGCAATAATGCCCCATTTCCCCTTTCCCCCCAGCACCTGGAAACCACTAATAAACTTTCACCTCTATGATAAGCTCACTCTTCTTAACACTACTTTTTTTTCTTTCTCTTATTTTTAATTTTCCAGTCTCTGAAACTACCTTTACATAGAACTTCCCTGCAGTAGAAGTATTAAACAGAGTGGGCCCACTTATAAATTGTCCACTGGGTGAAAGTGTGCCCCATGTCTGAGAAGCAGACAGCATGGTTGAGCCCCTTAACTACATCCAGCAACCATGTCCTCCCAGTCTTCTTATTGCTTGAGAAAAAGAAGCTCCAATTTGTATAAGGCTCTGAAGTCAACTTTCTGTTCCCTGCAGTGGAATGCATTCCAAACAGAAGCAGTTGGCTTGTTCTCAGGTCAGTGAAAAGAAAATCAACGTTCTGGTAGTTTAGGAGGTCAGCAGATAATTGTGGTTAATGGTTACATTCTAGTCATGTGCTGGTTAAGAGAATTATGTTTTAAAAATTCAGTTTAAACATCATGCTTTGAGATCGTATGGCACCAAAAGAGAGTGAGGTATATATACTGGAGAAGAGAATACAATGAACACTGTAATATTTCCCCATACGTTCGGTTACTCTCATGTGTTTAGAATTCCTCACCAAACAAAAGGTGGCATCTTTTGGATGTGTCTATGAAGTTTCTATGACTTTGCAATGGTCACATTATGGGGACTTCCCCTATAATGCGCACTGTCTTTTCCTTTACCAAAGTTACCACTTATCTACTCTCTAGTTAGTGATTTCCCCTCCCCACCCCTCCCATCTCTCATAATCATCAAAGATTGTTTCTCTGAGTAAACCTTTTCTTGAGTTTTTTATAATAGTGGTCTCGTGTAGTATTTGTCCTTTTGTGATTGATTTATTTCACTCAGCATAATTCCCTCTCCCCACACATGTCTGTCAGTTTGTCATACTGTAGGGGCTTGTGTGTTGCTGTGATGCTGAAAGCTATGCCACTGGTATTCAGATACCAGCAGGGTCACCCATGGCAGACAGGTTTCAGCTGAGCTTCCAGAATAAGACAGACTAGGAAGAAGGACCCAGTGGTTTACTTCTGAAAAGAATTAGCCAGTGAAAACCTTATGAATAGCAGCAGAACATTGTCTGGTATAGTGCCAGAAGATGAACCCCTCAGATTGGAAGGCACTCAAAATACGACTGGGGAAGAGCTGCCTCCTCAAAGCAGAGTCAATCTTAATGACGTGGATAGAGTAAAGCTTTCAGGACATTCATTTGTTGATGTTGCATGACTCAAAATGAGAAGAAACAACTGCAAACACCCATTGAAAATTAGAACGTGGAATGTACTAAGTATGAATCTAGGAAAACTGGAAATCATCAAAAATGAAATGGAATGCATAAATATCAATATCCTAGACATTAGTGAGCTGAAATGGACTGGTACTGGTCATTCTGAATTGAACAGTCATATGGTCTATTATGCCAGGAATGACAACTTGAAGAGGAATAGTGTTGCATTCATTGTCAAAAAGAACATTTCAAGATCTATCCTAAAGTACAACACTGTCAGTGATATGATAATATCCATACGCCTACAAGGAAGACCAGTTAATACAACTATTATTCAAATTTACACACCAACCACTAAGGTCAAAGATGAAGAAATTAAAGATTTTTACCAACTTTAGCAGTCTGAAATTGATCAAACAAGTAATCACGATGCATTGATACTTCCGGCCAACATGGTGCTATAGACAGAAGCACCATGGCGTCCCTCCACAGCAAAGACCCAAAAAACTAAGTCAAACAGACACAAACATCAATCCTGAAACCTTAGCCATCAAAAGAAGAGATAAACAACTCAGCCAAGCACCGAATGGAATCAGAAACTGACAGAGAACAGAGAGCGAGGAGAGATACATGCAGAGGTCCCCTATCAGCTAACTCAGCACGGATTTGCCATCTTGGACTCCTGTCAGAGATTGGTGAACAGGGAGTACGAGAAAGCAGCCTCATGGAGTTTCCAGCAGGAGACAGAACATCTGGTAACCAGCAATACACGCTTTCCCACCCCTCACCCTTCTTCACCCCACTCGACCTCCTCTGCTTCCTACGGCCACAGTTTCTTGGCTGGGAGGCACTGGCTTCAAATCTTTGCCGCTTGGATTCAACCCGCCCACACTAGCCGGCTCCTTGAAAGCTGCGTGTTTGTTGCTGGTGTTGCTTTTTTCTGCTTCTGTTGGTTTCTTCCATACCTCTCACCTTTCTCTCAAATACCTGGTTCTGCGTGTCATCTTTGCTTCTTCCTGAAAGGCTGTGAGATGCTGCTCTACTGTGGAACTGCTTCCCGGCCTGCTCTACCACGCTGGTGGGATCCCCCGGGGTTTTTTTTCTTCATTTGTTTTGATTTGTTCTGTTCTGATTCATTTCTTTGTTTTCTTTTTCTTTTGTCAGCTTGGGAGACCCTTCTAGCCAGGCTGTACTGTGCGGCTTGGGAGCTACTTCCTCAGTTTGCACAGCCGCAAAGCGTGATCCCTGGGGGTATTTCTTTTTTCTTTTTTTGTGTTTTTTTTTTGTTTGTTTGTTTCTTTGGATTTTTTTTTTCTTCTCTCCCTTTTTCCCTTTTTGTGTTTCTTAATTTCTCAGTATCTTGTCTATCTATACTTACTTTCTCTTCCTGTCTCCTAAATACCTAGCATTTTGTGATACATCTACGCCTTCAAGCCAGGTTGTACTTTGTGGCCTGGGAGCCTCTTCCCCAGTCTTAGCAGCCGCACTGATGTGATCCCTGGGGGCTTTGCTTTTCTTTCTTTTTTTCCTCTAAATTTTATTTATTTATTGACTTATTCTTTTAACCTTTTTCTTTTTTCTTTCTTTTTTTCCTTTTTGTTTTTCTCCATTTCTTGGTCTCTCATCTCTCCACTCCAACGGCAACCTCCCTTTAGCACTCTGTTTGTTTTTGGCCCCTGTTTGTCTCTCCTCTTTCCCATACCCATCTTAGCTTCACACATCACAATCTCCCCCCTCCTTACTACCTACCTGCACCATGTGTAGAACATCACATCCCCAAACAGCACAGGCACGGCCTACCAGAACCTGCCCTGCACTGATTCCCATCCAGCCCTGCCGGACGTAGTATGTGCCACAAACAACCCATCCCAGCAACTCCCCTTCAGCTGAACCTGCCCAGCTGTACCATAGCTGAGTGACTGACCCTGTCTGTTGGAGAAGGAGGAAAGCATCGTGCTCACAGATGAGCAAATAACAAAGAACACACAGTCCGCCTGCTCAGACATAACTAAATAAAAGAAAAAAGCAGGATGAAACAAACAAATCTACAACCAATAAATGAGGAAAATAACTACTGAATGTCCTGAAGACAGCAGACAATATCAAAACATTTAAAAAAAAAGGACAAGATTCTTCCAGAAGCCGTCCAAAATAAAACACCAGATGACTTTCCAGTAGAAGATAAGACACTAGAACTACCTGATATGGAATTCAAATCTCTAATATTCAGAGCTATCCAAGAGTTGCAGCAAAAAGTGTACACAAATGAGGAAAAAATAGACAAATTCATGGAAAAGGCAGACAAATTCATGGAAAATACAGACAAAAAAGGAAGAATTCAGGAAAATAATAAAGGAATAAAATGTGAAAATAAATCCACAACTAGAAATCATACAACAACAATTAGAAATCCAAAAGATAAACAACAAGATTTCAGAAATGCACACTGTCATGGAAGGGATGAGGAGCAGGTTTGAAACAATGAAAGACAGGATCAGCTAAACTGAAGACAAACACTTGGATACAATTCTGTTTGAAGAAAAATCAGAAAAAAGAATGAAGAAAAATGAATAAATCCTGAGAATAATGTGGGATACAATCAAAAGCAAAAATTTGCAAGTGATCGGAGTTCCAGAACAGGGGGAGAAAACAGAAAACACAGAGAGGATCATTGAAGAACTGCTGACAGAAAACACCCCCAATGTCATGAAAGATGAAAAAGCAGACCATCCAAGAAGCTCAACGAACCCCATATAGGATAGACTCCAAAAGAAAATCACCAAGGCATATCATGATGACACTCGCTAAAACCAAAGGCAAAGAAAGAATCCTGACAGCAGCTCGAGAAAAACAAAAAGTCACATACAGAGGAGAAACAATAAGACTAAGCTTGGATTATTTGGCAGAAACCATGCAGGCAAGAAGGCAGTGTGATGACATATATAAAACCTTGAAAGAAAAAAATTGCCAGCCAAGAATAATATATCCTGCAAAATGATCGTTCAAATATGATGATGTATTAGGTCATTTCCAGATAAACAGAAAATAAGGGACTGTGTAAAAACTAAATCAAACTTACAAGAATTATTAAAGTGAGTCCTTCGATCTGAGAACAAACTACATAAGACCACAGGCTGAATCTAGGACACAGGGTTGTAGCAGGCAGATACCAACCTAGGAAATGAACTCTCAAGGACTATCCAAAACCAAAAGAATTACAACAGGGAACCAGAGAGGTTACTCTGTAAATGACAAGAACATCAGATCAATAAAAGAGGGAATAAACGGTGTAGGTATAGAATCTTCTAATGGAGAGGAAGACAAGGCAATACAAGTAATAATAGACTGGTTCATACCCAGGAAGATAAGGGAAAATTTCAAGGTAACACAAGGAAAGTTAACAAACCTACTCATCAAAATAAAGAAGAAAAACATAAAGTCTCAGTAAAAACAAAATCTACAGAAACAAAAGAAAATGAAAAAAATCCACAAATAAAAGGAATTCAGCACAGGAGAGTAAGAGGAACAAAGAAAATGTCAGCAACACAGAAAAAAGCACTACAAAATGACAGCAATAAACTCACACCATCAATAATTACACTGAATGTAAATGAGCTAAATGCACCCATAAAGAGACAGAGAGTGACAGAATGGATAAAAAACAGGATCCATCAATATGCTGTCCACAAGAGACACACCTTAGAAACAAAGATGTAAATTTATTAAAAATCAAAGGATGCAAGAAAATCTATCAAGCAAACAGCTACCAAAAAAGAGCAGGAGTGGCAATACTAATCTCAGATAAAATAGACTTTAAAACAAAATCCACCATAAAAGACAAAGAAGGACACTATATAATGATTAAAGGGACGATCCATCATGAAGACATAACCATAATAAACATCTACGCACCCAATGACAGGGCTCCAAAATACGTAAAACAAACTCTAACAGCACTGAAAAGAGAAATAGACAGTTCCATAATAATAGTAGGAGACTTCAACACACCACTCTCGATAAAGGACAGAACATCTAGAAAGAAACTCAACAAAGATACAGAAGACCTAAAGAGCACAATCCGCCAATCTGACCTCATAGACATATACAGAACACTGCATCCAACAGCTGCAAAGTACACATTCTTTTCAAAGGCATATGGTATGTTCTCCAGAATATAACATGTGATGGTTAAGATTGTTTGTCAACTTGGCTGTGCCATGATTCTCAGTGTTTTAATGTGATCACTCCCATGACTGAATATACTGTGAGTAGCTAATCAGATGAAAGAGAGTCTCCTTGGGGGTGTGGCCTGCATCTGGATATAAGCAGATGTTCTGGCTTTTTGCTGTCTCTGGATAATGCAGCTGCCTCCTGTCATCTCATCTCCAGTCCTTGAGACTTGAGCTGTCAGCTTATCTGCTGAACTTTGGATTCATCGATCTTCACAGCCAGTGAGTCGAGCACTGCTCTCTGACCTGCCGATCTTGGGCTCACCAGCTTCTGTGGCTGCGTGACTTGGGAGAGGTCTCTACCCTGATTCATGGACTTAGGATATTCTAGCCTCTACAATCACATGAGCTGTTTCCTTGATACAAATCTCTCTATATACATATATATATATGCTTTACTGGTTTTGCTTCTCTAGAGAACCCAGCCTAAGACAGACCACATCTTAGGCCACAGAGCAATCCTCAACAAGATCCAAAATGCTGAGATAATACAAAGTATCTTCTCTGACTACAATGCCATCGAGGTAGAAATTAACAACAGGAAGAGCAAGGAAAAAAAATCAATTACATGAAAAGCGAATAACACCCTGCTTACACATCACTGGGTAATAGAAGAAATCAGATATGGAATCAAAAAATTCCTAGAATCAAACAGCAATGAAAACACATCGTACCAAAACCTTTGGGACACAGCAAAGGCGGTCCTCAAAGGACAATTTATAGCAATAGATGCACACATCAAAAAAGAAGAAAGGGACAAAATTGAAACATTAACTACACTTGAAAAAATAGGAAGAGAACAGAAAAAAAGCCCACAGCCACTAGAAGAAAGGAAAAAATAACGATCAGAGCAGAAATAAACGAAATAGAGAAAGAAAAACAATAGAAAGAATCAACAAAACCAAAAGTTGGTTCTTTGAAAGGATCAACAAAATCGACAAACCACTGGCCAGAC